>NW_008236509.1:3765697-3768496 GCF_000691975.1 Corvus brachyrhynchos | reverse complement strand
ATGGGAGACAAAGAGAACAGAAAATGGAAAGGGACTCATCCTTCTCCACCTCACTGCCACTTTTCAATTTCAATCAGGAGCTGTGCCCAGTCCTTTGAGCTCAGCCAAGCTACCCCACAGAACAAAGGCAAATTGCAAAAGCAGTCTTGATGCAAGCATCCAGTGTTCCAGCAATGCTGGGATCCCCCAAGAACCAAATTCACCACCTTCACAACTACTCTGCAGTACCAGACAAGTTTAGAGCACAAAGAAAAAGACTGAGGTCTCAGGGCTTAATTTTATAAGGATAACACTAAATTCCTGCAATGTCAATAAGTTGATGTAAAATGTCATCTACAATCCATGAAAAATGAATATTTTGGAAAATAAAACTGCGCAATTAAAGTTAACAAAGGAAAATAAGGCTGAATGTGAATTCCAACCTTCAGCTCCTTTGTTTTACACAAGGGACTTTCACCTTACTCATTTGTACTAAGAAAAATTCTTCCAAGTGATTTAAAAGACACCCGTGATAAGTTTAGTCTAGATACTTTGATAACTTAAATGTTGCTTCTTTAACTGATGTTTTATTATTTTTCTGGCACTTTAGATGTGCTAGAAGATTCAGATTCCAGGAAATTTCCCTGATAGTCCTGTAAATCTGCAACTGCTCAATTTGACTGAAGTATTTCCAAACCCCAGAATTGCAGCAGTCTCTTTGAGAGACATAAAATAGAAAGGAGTGCTTTCTACAATGTCTCATACTACCCCTCTCCTAGCTTCCTAGCACACCTCTGCATATCACAGCCATCAGTTTTAGTTTAGCTAGATGGTGCAGAAATACTTCTGCAATGTTTACTAAACTTTATCCTTGTTAGACCAAATCTTCATACATAAAGGGGAAAAAAACCCCCCAAAATAGGTCCTTTGCTGAGGCTTATGCTTCTTTAGAATGCTACATTACTGTGTTTTCTACAACTTTTGTAATTATTTAACTCCTCTTGCCTGCTGAAAAACCAGATATTGCAATAAAAGAAGATCCCATGGTAGCCTCACCTGCACAGTGGATCAGTGCCAGGACAGCAGATCATACTTTGGGTATTTCTAGAAAAGAAGCATTGAACAAAAATGAAAATATCCCTATGCCACTAAATCCATGAACAGAAGCAGTTCTGCTTGTTGCCGTATGAAAAAGAATGTAGAGGAAAACTAGAAGTGTAAGGAGACACAACAAGAGGTGTGCAGTGCTTTCTTAAGAAACTGAGTGCAGTATGATTCTTCAGGTCGGAATGAGAAAGCAGGGAGGATGATGGCAGTGGATGAGCATAGAGAAGGGACTAAGGGATGACTGCCTGGCTGTTCACTGTGTTTTTCAATTTAAGAAGTAGCAGTTCAACAGCTGAGCAAGCTGTTACAGGTTTCAGAACAAAGAAAGGAACAAGTGCCTAATTAACCTGTGGAATAACTTGACATATAATGCTGCAGTTACTGAAGGATTACAATTTTTGAACAAAGTCACAGTGGGCTTTTAAATTTTTTATGCTAATAAATCCTTGTAATGTTTCATTTCAACAATATGAAGCAAATTGAAATATGTATGTTCCAACACGCACAACTGCAGTATTCCTTCTAAATATTTCTGTTGAGGATTCACTGTGCATTAAGCAAAATGTTTTTTAAAAATTCTTTTTAATGGACTGGAATAATCATAATTGTCACCACGAAGAGACACCACCACCCCCCTCAAAAATCTAAACACATTATCTTCATCTGCCTCAAAACATATGTATACACTGTAGTTCAAGACACTGTCATGGTACGGTTATCTCACATTCAGGGTACTAATAGGATGATGGTACTTGTTCCTGGGTCAATGAACAAGCCAAAGCTGCCTAAAGTCACACTCGAGCTTTGAGAGAAAAGAAAGAGGGGTTTGCCTTTTTTTTTTGCTTTTTTTCAGCAGAGGAATATATAGAGAACTGGTTAGATTTTGCTGGTTCCAGCCCGTTTCATCTTCGCGTGCTCTCTGCTTTCTGCCCCAGCATGGCTGTGCTGGTAATATTCTTGCCTTCAGGCCAGAAGGTCAGGGGTTGAAGGACAACATAAAAACTTAGGCTCTAATTCAGTGATGACACAGAGGCACAGTGCTCGTAGGGGAAGAGCAACCACACTGTCAAAGGTGTCTTCTTTGGATGAAATGCTGAATAGAGGTCCCTACTGGCAAAGTCAAATGAAAAAGGAATAAAAGCTCCACTGTGAAAAACGTATTTTAAAAACGACTGCCATGGAGTTCAAAAAGAAAGCTAAAGTTCTGTTAGTTTTATTATTTAGCTAACAATTTTTTACATCCATCTTTCAGTATTTATGGGGGCCCGGCAAAATAAAAATATTTCTATTTTCAGTTTCATTATCAATTCATATTAGTATAATTAGACTACAAAATCTCTATCTTATTTACATTGATGTGGCTCTGATTAATAAAAATTAAGGCATATAACCAAGTAAAAAGCAATTTCTATGCTTTTTTTGGAAACAGACTACAATGGAGTCTTAGTTGTCCCATTTTAAAATTTGTCATTTACCATCTTCATGTTGGCAGTGGGTTATTACTGCCAAGTGTTTCTGCTGGCAAGAAAATGAATTAACCATTTTCGAAGTGGGATGAAAAATATAAAAAAATAGATAATTCAGTGAGCACTAAACAAGGAACAAAGCTTTACCTGAAAGGGAACAACCAAAACTATTTTGAAACTCATAACGCTAAGCTGAAAGAAAAAAAAAGTGGTGAAATAAATTAAGCAGAAAATGTACCATTCCTGC
>NW_008236509.1:3733448-3765684 GCF_000691975.1 Corvus brachyrhynchos | reverse complement strand
CTGTATATTTTGTGAAAGATGCAGTAGACAGAAGAAGGAGCAGCTCTTGACAGTTCAAGTGGAACTTCAATAGTTGGATGTAGAAGACAAAAGGAGAAGAGGAAAAAAGTCAGAATAAAAATTAATCTGATCACCAGAAACAGTGAGACATGTGCCACTTACAGGGGATAACCCTTCTAAAACTTGAATCTGAATTTTCTGTTTCCTGGAAAGTTTACAGACCTCTTCAGGTGCCATACTGATATTTTGGAAATGCCCCACTGCTGCTGCCTTTATTGAGATATTTCAGGGGTTATTATCAAGTGGAAAGTGTCCCAAAGACATTAATAGAAGTTACATCCTATTAAATGTTCACTTCCCCAGAAAACCTTGGAAGTGAGTGACCAGATTGAAAAATCTGGATTAGACCATTATAAATCCATAAATCCTTGCTTGCTTACAAAGGTGTGGGTTTGCAGAGGCACTTACCTTCAGCAGAGACTTGCAAGATCTGTCCCCGTGCTATTGGCCTAGAAGTGCCAACATACAGGGAATCAGCAGCTTCCCTGATTCTGAGGATTCTGCAGGATTCTGAGCACTTCCAGGGAGGCTGCTGATTGTGGAGTTTCTTGTTCATTTGTTTCTCCCCTGATCAAGCCAACTATGGTGACAAATGTTTACAGGCTTGGCACTTTATCTATGCACTTTCACCCACACACTCAGAAACTCCAGCACCTATACACATTTATTTTCATAGCCAACTTTGTAAATGGGTGAATGCTTTAGTATTGGGCTTTTGGACTATTTTATTTCTAAAAATACCACACTAAATTTTAAGTAAAACTCCATACTCTAGCAATCAAATAAAGATGCATCTGAAAGCACAGTTTGACTTTAATACATTTATAAAAAGTTGTAATGATATCGGTCAACAACAACAAAAAAGAAATGTTGGGGAAAACCTGATATTATTTTATAGAAGAGAAAGAAACTCACATTTGTCTTCTTTAATTTTGTTTCATGTAGCTGTGGCAAGTTCTTAAAAATCAGAAAGTAAACTTATCAAAAAAAAAATTAAATCTACTAGCTGACTTTATAATTTCTGAGTAGTTTTGTGTAGAAAACTGTTCTGTGCAATACTGTGACTCAACATGTGATTACCACCAGACAGTGCTACACAGAGCTCTCCACCTGCTGTAGCACTAAAGAGACCCCTGTGAGCTGCCAGACCATGTCTACACTCCAGATTTCTGCTAGCAGAGTCAACCACTCTAAATTAAAGAAAGCAGACCTTTGATAGACAACCAGCATTGAAATTAAAGCAGAAATTATGCTTTCATCAGGACAGTTTTTTCTTGAGTGTGGAGGGAAATAAATAAAGGACTTTTATGTTGACACAAACCTTAAGTGAGCTGTAATAAGTGTGTTTGTGCTATGAATACTCTCCTAGTAGGTACGGTTCTCTCATAGGAAGTAATAGACAGAAAAAAAAGATGTGCTGAGGCCAAAGTTTATGTTAACAGAAAAAAAAATCCAGTTAATCTAAAGATGTTATTGAATGGCATTACAACAATAAAATATTGGCTCAGGCCTGCAGTGTTTTTGATAAGAGGTGGTACAAGTATTTACCAGTCCTTACCATTTACCATTCTCTTTGGATATCATACTAATGTTTAAGACCCTATACTCCCTTATGGAAAACTCATTAAAGCTGTTCATAAGAGTGTTGACACCACTTCAGGGTACTGAATTTTGGATCCTACATGTTCCAAGCATGTTTGGAAACCTGAGATAATAAAAAAACCCTTTCCGCTAAAGCTCTTAAATACCAGAATCACTTCTCAAACAAACTTACTGTGTAAGAGAAAAAGTATGTGAGTTGGAGTGCAAAAAAAGCAGGCTAGAGTATTTCAGAATACAAACTTTTTCCTGGCAAGCACCCTTGGAATGAAGTGCAAGAATCTCCTGGAACTGAGGCGAGCCAAGGTAATGCAAGGAATTTAGAAAGAGGCTTTCCTCATTAAAGAGGCTTGCAAACTAACCATGTACAACTAAATTAAGCTTCACCATTGCATAGAGTGGGATAAATTCCTATCAAAAATATGGGAAAGGTGCAAACCTATGTAGTACAAAGGGAGTGATGGGAGTAAATTGAGCAGACAATACTTTTTGGCTGAATGTCAGAGAAAATATTCCTAACAGAGAAGATGACTATTATACTGCAGAAAAGACAACCCCAAGGGAAGTTATAGAGGTCTCATTCCTTCAGTCCTTTAAAAACTAATTAGGTAATGCAGAAGATACTGTAGAAAACAGTCCTGTGCTTTTTAAATGATTTTTAATATGACTGTTACCTCTTTCTCATCTCTAATTTCTGTCATTTTAAGAATATGACTGGAGGATCATAGACCACACATAGCAAGGAGGGAAATCTCAGCCTGCCACTGGTTTCCCTCCCTGCTCACCTCCCTGTTTCTTGCCACTCACACCCTTTTCCATCATGTACAGATGGCTGGAGGAGCAGGGGGCAATTACAAATTACCCAATTACAAATTAATCTCTCTTTTTGTTGCAGAAGCCTTGAGTTGTGCTCCAACAGCACAGAACTAATTTTCTTGTCTTTGGGAGTGGGAAGATTGGTTGTGCATTTGTCAGTTTTGTCTTTGTCAGGGTGTTTGTGGCAGTTATGCTCAGTACAATGAGATAAGTGAGTAAAACAGCATTTCTCAATTTTAATATCCCAAGACTTTGCACTCTCATGAGGATTACTGGCACAAAGCCTTCTTATAAAATTCTTTTGTCACATACTGCATTACAAACCTATCAGATTGTCTCCATTTCAGTCACTGACACATTTTCTAACCTTTTTTCACTGTAAGTCTCAGCGTTTTCACACACCATCAAAAAAGAAAGAAAACACCCACCAAAAACCAAAGCCAACCCCATTCCATCTGTTGCATTTAAAAGCTTTATCTCAAAAGAGATTCAGCCCAGTTCCTCAGACACAGTTTCACTGTCACTTCCAGATACACATACTTTTAGCAAGAAACAAGAGTGATGTAGCTCTTGTTCAAGCTGATACCAACTACTTTTCCCTGTAATTTTGGATAAGTTCTCATCTTTTACCTTCATTGATTAAATTTCATTTCAATAATGAGATGTGATTACTTCAATATATAAGCTAAGAATAAACACACTTCTCTTTCTCTCTTATATCACTTTACCCAGAAATAAAATATTATTTCTAAAAATAAAACCAAACCCAAACACACAGAAAAATCTCCAAACTACACAAATCCAAAAAACAGCTTACAAAGAGAAACCTAAAAAAAAATCCCTCAGGAGAGTGTTTGTGCACTACTAAGTTTATTTACTATTTAGTTATTTTGCATTCTATACATCCCATCCTTCTTCATAATTAAATCCCTTCAGTACTTTCAATGCCCTCTCTATATCTTTGGGTGAGGTTGTGTTGTTTTAGGTGCTTTTTTAATTGAAAAGAAGAATTCCTTTAAATGCAAGTAAATAACTTGGTTTTGCTGTTACTGGGTAATGAAGTGTCACAAATCCCAGAATGGGGTGAGGATAGAAACCCCAGTCCTATAACCTGACTGGCATGGGCTGAGAGGGTGCTACTCACCTCGGACAAGAGCATGGTGAGATTGTTTGTGAGCATAATTCTCTTCCACAGTCACCAAAGCAAAAATAGCACGTCCCTTTCAATTCTGCCAGATCCGTAAGGATTAAGCAGTGCCCTGGTTTACACCTGACTGGGAAACCCTTTTTTTTCCCTGTCTGTCCCATATTCCAACACGTTAAGCATTAAAAAAGCAGCAACCTTTGCTAACCATAGTTCTGTTGCCAGTGACTCAGTTCCCGCTGTGGTCTTGCTTATTCAAGTTCATTAACTCCTTCAATTTGTTTTCATTATCAGCTGATAACAAGCACTTGATAAATAGATGAACCTGGATGAAGATAGGTCTATGTTTTCAAGTAGAATTTACCAATAAAAACTGACTTTTTAAAAGGAGTTTGTCTCTTTGAAGCTAATTTGAAAGAAGAGTATTTCATACTATTTAAGTAAATTACCTCTGAACTAGTAATTGTGAACATGATTGGACTTTGTGCAGAACCATGATGAAAAATAGCTTGAAAGTTGAAAAATATTTGGAGGTTAAAAAATTGGACTGCTCCCTAATCAAGTCATATTTTAGTTCATATGGACTTATACACTTATCTATGGAGGAATTGTGTCCTGTAAAAATATAAAAACTTCCATTGAAAGACATTTCACACTGTGAAATTTTTGAAATTTTTATGGGATCTCAGATTCTATCTTCATAATTTTTTTAATACAGGAAATGTTTTACGTTTTCATTTTATATGAAAAAATAAATTTGTACATAATATAGAAATGTGCCCAATTGTTGTGAAAAAATAAGTGTCATAAATTTTTCATTGAAGATTTTCATCATCTTTTTATCCTTCAAAATTGACTGATCAAAGAGGCTGTTGTTGCACTTTCTTGGGAATTGAAGACTGATTTATGCTTTTCAAACAGCTGATATTTTATAACTGGTGGTTAATTCTGATTGTTCTACTAAGACAATGATTGCAAAAAACTAAGTTTCTATGAGCAAGCGTCCAACCAGCAAATAGAAGTGGCATTTTCCCTTCAAATGCATTATCTATATAACATTTTTAATTCATATTAAGAAATTCTATTAAAATTGATTGATTTTTTTGTTTCCATAAGTCCATTGGACCTGCAACTCAAATGAATATTAAAAATCTCTGAAAATGAAAGGATATGGTTTCCAAATAAAACTGTCAAAATGTGTAAAAGTTGAGGCCTACCATCTCCACAACTTTTTAATATTTATGAATACACTACTATTATTTTTTGAATAGTAGTTTAGCAGGACAAATAATGCCTTTAACCTAGCATAGCTCTCTTAAATGCATACAGATACGTGTAAATCAATATGATAGCAGGGCAATTTCTCTGCAAACAATAAGCAAGTTCTAAAATCTGATGGAAGTTTTTCTGCAAATCCACGGCTTCAAACAGTATCTTTGGCATTAACCCCTCTTAAGAGGAGTAACAGATTTCAGTGAGATTGAAAAAAAGCTTTTAGTGCCAGAGCTCTCATTCGCTTCCACCAGAAATAGTAATGTATCATTTCAGACTTTTGACAATACATTCCCCTTCCTCTCACAAATGTTTGTAGAGCTGAACAGCTTAAAGCAGAGCTGTGGAACTGATGAATTGTTTCATACACTACAGAGAAATGCCAGAAGCTGGAAGGCACCTGCCATGCTTCCCTGAACTCTATATGATGTATTGGAGAATTGTGCTGTATTTGCACACCTCCTGTTCACCACAAGCCTTTGCACCACTTTTAAATAGGAAAGGACACAGGGTTGCACTGGTGATAAGCAAAAATGGAGCAAGAAGAGCCATTGTTTGTGTGTGTGTATCCAATGGCTCCATCACCTCATAATTAGGCAAGAGACTGTGACCTCTATTCTAGAGCAGGTTGCATCCAGTTCTACAGCCCTCAAGGAACCAATTCAGAAATCTGTGTCCTCAGAGGTAAATTATAAGGGTTTTTTTCCTTGCATGTGACCACTATCGAGGACAGCTCGGACTTGGGACATGAATCAGCTAAAGAGAATAAGAAAAAAATGTGAAAATACAAAAAGATGACATAAACTCCCCTAAACCTGGAATAAAAGCAGTAAAAAATAATTCATACTAAAAAGATTTCGGTTCCATCACTATGTACTTTCAGTCTAGTGAGTGCAGGCTTGAATATTCAACTCCTGCAAAGTAATTTGTACCAACCTACTCCAAGCATATTAGAACTTAAAAGAAATAAGGTATATCAACCATTCAAAAAACTTGCACTTTTTTGAAACACCTGTACACTTTTAAAGTAATTTTTTGATCATTCATTTTTCAAAAGTAATGATTTCATGTTGTTCTTAACAATCATCATTCACAGATCTGCTAAGAATCCCATTATGAGAGCAGGGATGCCTATATTTAACAGTCTCCTGGCTGAAAATGCTCATAATGTGAGCAAAGTTTCCCAAGATTTAGCACTGCTGTACCAGAAAAGACCTGCAGTTTTTGGTCAATCTGCAATAGTAATTGTTTCCTTTAACAGTAAATAAGTGGGCAGGTTGCTTGTTTGTTTTGTAATATATCATTGAGCCATGAAAAGCTGCCTAGTTTCATTATACAGTGGATTATTTTAAATGTTATTACCATAAAACTCAATATTTCACTCAGAATAGTGAAGTATGGCAAAACATTAGGATGGAGGGGTATCAACAGACATTGAACACTGCTGCAAGTTCTGCAGATAAGACAGAATGTTACATGAATACTGGTAACAGGTCTTATATGGATATAGAGAATATTTTCATTTACAACAATGTTGTATTTTAATTTAATTTCTTGTCTTTAATGCTATAAATGCCAAGCAAATTGTTAAAAGAAATGTCAGCTCTATCAGTGGCAGCTGCTGCTGCTACTGAAAAAGGAGGGGAAGTGTAGGAACAGGGCAGCCAGCAAACCCCACAGCGGTCTGCAAAGTCACTAGTGGGAAAACAACAAAGGCCTTTCCATGCAACTAACACAGATGTGCCCATAGCCAAACTGTCAGAAGCAGTTAGGATGACAGCTACTCACAGTTCATTATTTCCTTCTCACAGGTCACTGGGTGACAAGCTGGGTCACCATGCTTTGTCGGCTGCTACAAACTTCCCCACACCCCCTCAGCCCCCCAGTTCTGATGCCAGTTAAATAAAGGTAAGCTGCTCAAATTAGTACACTGATGTAAATAAATATCTTCAAGTGCTTTTGGAAAATGGGAATGTAATGTTTATTATACCTTCATTTTCAGATGGATACGTGACATTTCCTCTCAGTGACAAGCAGGGAACTGGACTTGTATCTGTAGCGGATACATCTATTAGAATAATTTTGTCAAGATGTGACTAAAGCAGACAATGAAAGCTAATTTGTCACCAAATCGAAGTTTTAACCTTTAGAACACTTACATGCCAGATACATCATGAAAAATCATTGCAACTCAGTGAAAAGATGTTTTTCTGAGAGAGGACTTTCCTCAAATAGAAATCTGAGGGGGTACTTAAAATGAATGCAGATTTCTAAAGTGCAGAAAATACAGTCTAAAGCATGTTCTCTTTTTTTGGTGGAATGCGTATAAATAGATTTTTAAAATACTCTAGTAATTAATTAGTGTTTCTAATACATTCTTATCTGTCTTCATGGAGTAATCAATTTACAATACAGATGTAGATGATGACTTTTACCTATGTTTTGCCCGTGTGGAATTTAAAATGAATGAACAGAGTATCAAGAATCAAGGTCAAGCATTTGCCTAGCTGTAACAATGGAAGCGGGAGAACATTTCCATTTCCTTGGGGCTATTCCTTAGTCACTCTCTCTACACTAGCAAGACTTAAAAAATGTAACAACTGAATTTGTCCAAGTGATTCAGAAAAATTAAAATGAAACCAAGTGCCCCAGATGGATCTGTCTTAGTATTAAATATGACAAGGTCATAAACATTCTGACTTGGATCCAAGAGTGCTTGTACCTAGCATGTACTTATCTTGGAGCATACTTAAATGCAGGTCTGGATTAGAGACCAAGTATCCAGAAACTTGTGAAATCAAGCTTACTTATAGAAACAAAGTGATCCAATAAGGCCTGAAACCAAAACTGCACTAAAACTGGTGATTAATTTTAGAAAGGTGACCAGTACCTTTTAAAGGGACAATTCCCAAACTGAATGTACTGTTAGAAGAGCACAAATCTGTTGCAGTTGATGCAAGAGCACTTTCTTACTTTCCTAGTCACCCCCAACATGTAATATCATAACAATGAGAGAAGTGATTTAAAACACTGCCAGAAGTTACAGGGCTTACATTTCCACACCACCTAAAACATGAAGTCATTCTTTCAGCCCAGTGTCATTTTTTTTATGGAAGTGTCCATTCCAAACTATTTTTGAGTGAATGGGGGCAATGGATTAGCCATTTCTCCCACATGAACAGTGAGAATGAGAACAAGGATGGCAAGGAAATCAGCTGTCATTAGTTACTTAGTTAAGTCATTAGTTCTTGTGCACTGAGGGGAGTACATAAATCACAGTCACACAGCTCAATGCTCTACTCAACCTTATCCTAAAAGCCAAGTCTTCTCAGCAGCTTGGATCCTCCATGTCTAGCAACTACCTTGTGTTGGATGTTGGTCTGTTTGGGGCAATACTTGTCACTTTTTCCTCAATGATATTTGATGGAATGGAAAGGATTTCACCTTTCACGTGGAAACTCAGGGATTCAGTCAGGTAAATCAGAGATGAGGTTCATGTTTTTCTATCTTATAGGCATCACATATCATGCAAAGTGTTCAAAGTGTGAGGTGCACTAAGGAAACATTGGAAAGAACGTTCAATAAGATGTCTGCAAAGATATTAAGGACTTGCTAAGACCAATAAGACAAGACACACAAAAAAACCCCTAAAACAAAGCAACTTCATTTCATTGTTATCTTTACACATATCTTGATGCATTGTTACCTTAACACATATCAAAGGAAAATGTGCAACTTGCTGAACAATGTGCAGGTAAGAAAGGGACTGACTGCAGCCTTCAGCCAGCAAAAATAAATAAGGAAAGAAAATCTGAAAGTATGAAAATTATGCAAACAGACAGCCTTGCAATCTAATTAACAGCAATTCAATTAATCTTTCGAACTTAATTCTTCTCGTAGGGCTCTGCCCATCCCATCCTATAGAAAAATGTTTTCTTTGGCTGTTGTGGCTCACTATGAAAGTGTCACTGTTCCTCAGAAACCAACTCAAACACTAAGAATGACGTCTCTGAAATGCATATTCCTACAAAACTAAGCTGGAAAACAAAACATTTAGGGCAGGACTCAATAGCTTAAAGGGAGACACTGTCTTGTATTTGAGACTGTCAGTGTACCCAAAGGATCTGCATAGCTGCCACAGATCCATCACGGTACTGGCAGGAGATTTGCAGCATTCCGAAGCAGCTGGATGCCCGGTAATGCACCATTTAACACCTCAAAATTACTCGAAACACCTGTGTCTGGGCAGCTGAGTCTCCTTCCCTCCCTCTCAGCAAGCCAGAGTTTTACAAAAATCTACAAACCTGTTGAGCAGGGCCATTAACCAAAAGAGGTTCACAAGAACTTTGGGGGAACAGTGATCATAATCTTCACTTTATCAGCTCATGTAGCTGGACCAACTGAAGCAGTTCTAGAACACAGATGTATTTTCCTCTACCACCCAGGTCATACCTCATTTGTGCTAATGACAGATTTTCATGTTATTTTGTAAAGGAAGGCAGAATTCTTTGCTATTTGGAAATTGAACAACTTTTCAAATCACAGAAGATAAAACCCTGTCTCCTTATCTTACATCACCTTTCAGTCACTGAAAGGATTCTACAAACTGCAGAGTGGGATGTGGCAACTGTTTAACAGAATACATTAGTATTTATCACAGTCTAGTGGAAAATTGCAGTAAAGAGAATTTAAATCACTTAGTGCTTCCCATAACAGAGGTAACTGCAGAAGTTTTGAATTAGTTAGAATTGCTATTTAATGCCAAATATTTCTGAGAGAAAAATCATGTTATTTTGGTATTAAAACGTATTTTTCTATATTAACTTCAAGAAAAATGCTCCAAGCTGCAGAAGTCCATTTTTGGAAGACCTTGACTGCAGACAGCTTTCTAAATCAAATGTGTTTGTACTGCAAGAAGAGATTTTTAGCTTAATATTTATATCCTGTTATCTGAGGCTAAAAGCATAGACATTTAGTTGAAAACTCATTTATTCCATTGTACTTAAATGAAGTTAAGTAGTTTTTTGGTGATCATGAAATCACATGACATATTTAAGGCATGAAAACTCATACTCAAAGCACAGAGGAGCAAATGATGGTGGTTAAATCCTCACATTACTTTGCAGATGGCACCTTTTGAAAGAGCCAATATAGTCAATATTAGCATTAGTGCTTGAATTTACATTTTAAACATACAAGATTATTCAGTAGTAGTTTAATAATTTATTTTTAACAAAGTTTTAGAGTTATTTGATTCATCAAATAAAAATAAAGCCACCCAAAATACAGGTAAGCTACCTCTACCTACGCAGTTCCCCGAAAGCTCCTGACAGCCAACACTTCCAAACACCTCAGTCATGTCACAGTCTTCAGGCACATTTTGAAAAACATTTCAGATCCAAAAAGAGTTAATGTTTGTAAAACAATATTATAAAGGAAACACCTGAAATTGTAGTCCTTGAAGGAGGAGCACAGGAGCGAATCTGTGGGTTCTCTAAGGGGAATTCTTCCAAGGGAAGAGGTACAGTAACTTAGAGGAACCAAATCCTCTTGTTGCATGAATCATCTGCAAATTACTGTCAGGAATTTATTGCCAGTAGTAACAACAACATCAGAAGTTCAACTTTATTCCTAATAGCAAGTGATGTCTTGTGGTCTTTCATCTGAATGGGAGCCCATTTTTAATATGTTTTGCTTTAAAAATACCCAAAACCTCAAAGATAACTAACCAAATGCCATTTGTAAAAGACAGTTCTGCCTGCCATAAGTAGAAACAATTAAGAACACTATATCTTTTATTGAAATTAAAATACGGTCCTACACTGAAAGTGACTGTCACTGGGTATTTTGGCTCAGCATGGCTTTCAGGTTTCTAACAAAACCTTTACCATTTAAATTTAAGTCTTGTGGCACAAAATGTGTCACAATGTTGATACAAGTCCTATTTCTTTATGTAATTTGCACGATGTGAGGTTTGTAGATAAAAATTTTGAAAGTAAACTTGCAATTACTACTGAATATCATCCACATCAATCTTCAAAATAATAAAAAAAAAAAAAAAAAAAAAAAAAAAAAAAAAAAGAAAAGAAAAAAGCACATAAATGTCACCCCTTTTCATTAATTTTGGTCAAAATCCCTGTTTGCTTATCAGCCAGAGGGTTTCTGAGATATTTCAATAATATCCAGGAAATCAATCTTACATGAAACTGAAGGAAAACATCTAATGTCATTGAACAATAAATATCAGTTCTGTCAGTGGCTTACCTTTGAGCTGAGGCCTTAGGATGTTTCTCTTCTAGTTTCCTCACCAGTGCCACTGTCAGCTGTGTAGTCTCCCCCAGGGGATCTGCAGGCATTAAATGGGCGTCCAAAGGTCCTGAAAGTTGTTTCTGATTGGGGTTGCTGGCATTTTTTGCAGAACCTAAGAGATGAAAGTACAACCATGTAATTTATATATCGCTAATTAAAATAATGTGTGTCTACTTTTTCAAGCAAGGCTGTTGATTAGCAGAAAATGTCAGAAATACAAATAGCTATGTCAAGATGCATCAAGAAGCACAAATCTAGAGATCTAGTGGGGTTTTTTTTGTTTCTCTTCCTTCCTTAAGTTTTTCCACATAGAAAATAAGAAATTTCAAAAATTTGTCCTACATGGACTATAAGATAACCTGTTCTGAGACACAAATATATATAATCTTTGTTCCTTTATAATCCCATATATAAATATTATTTGCCTAATATAGAAATATCTTATTAAATTAAAAAATCAAATAGGTTATTTTTTTAAGGAAATAAGCTGACTTCCACACTGATATTTCTCTTTTCAAAATGTGTTTTTGAAAGGACTGTCTCTGACCTGCCTCTGGCTTAATACTGTGACCTCTTCTGCTGAGCTGCTGTCTATCTCCTGATGAGCAGCAGACCAGGCCCCATGGTGAATACGGTTTTCTGTCTGGGTCACCTCCTCTCTTTCATTTAGTTCCTCTAGGTAGGTCAGGACAAACTCAGGGTAAGCCTGTAGGAAAGGACAAAAGCAGAGGAATAATGAAGAAAAACATCAGCTACATCAGCAGAATCACAACAGTCTAAACACCAGAGAACAATGGGAAAAGTGGCTGTTGATGTACCAATGTCACAGGAGCTCCTGCATGGACACGACTTTGTGTTTCACAAACTTTTCAAAGTCAGGGTTAAATAATCACCTTTTATATGTGCTAAAATGAAAACCCAAAAATATTTGAATATTATATATATATCAGTTTAAGAATAAAGACCAACTGCTCTCAAAATGAAAGTTCTTATAAATACAAAGAACCAAAATTTTGTATCCCTGTCTTTTGGTAATATATAATTACTTATAGATTACATTTTGGTACATTTCCATGTATTACATTAAAAGAATTTAAAATGCCATATTCTGAAATCAAAACACATCACATACAGAAAAAGCCTTCCTGGTGGTTTTGAAACCTGAGTAAATTTTACTGGTTTAATTCCTCAATTAAGTCAATTTCCCTTATTAATGCTCTTTTCATCCTTGCTTATGTGGCAAAATGTCCCAAATAAAAAAAGACAGACAATCAGAAATTACATCTGTTGAATTTGAGGCATTAACATCTCATCTACTCAGCCTTGTAAAATCCAGATTTTGTACCATGGAAATATGTTCAACGTTATTTCTTTAGCTCGGTCCATGAAAAGGTGCCATGGCAACTTCTCAGGTGCTGCTTCAATTTAAGCAGTGCTCAGTCCACTGGCTTCATAATGAAATGGGCAGAACCTTTACTTACAGAAAATATTTCTTATTTATAATGAAAATTTTAGTTTATGGTTCTGTGAGCACCTACACTATTTTTTAACAGGAAATGTATGGATATTAGCTAGACTAAATTAGACCAAAAGCTATGAAAATGACAGGTAACGCTTCAACAAATTGAAATAAATAATCTATTAAAACCTTGTGGTCACAGAATGAAATGTCTCACAAGTACAAGAAAAGCCATATTTTTCTGTTCCATCCTCATTAGTGAGTAACCATAAGTAATTTCATTTATAAGGCAGGTAATACCACAGTAATTAAACACTTGGGCATGTTTTCCAAAGCCAATTCTGAATGGGTAACCCACAGATTCAGTGAAACATCTAAGCTCAAGTGGAAAGCAAAAAACCAAAACTTTGAGTCCTGAGAAGACTGCTTGTATCTTAACAACGCTTAATAATATTAAAATATTTAGTTCTTTTGATCTTGATTTGCACTGGAAACTCCCAAAAATATAGTCCTGGTTTTAGCTTCAGTTGCATGAGGTTTTCTTGAGCCTTCTCTCAGACTTTTCCCATGAATGCAGTTATTTTCAATTTAGGACCACTTATATATTACTTTAAAATAAATCCTTTCAATAGCAAGAATACAATAAACTGTGGAGTGCTCTTATTTCTTAAGGAAAAAAGTTCTTCACCGATCAATAACAGTAACTATCCTGCTGCTTATGAGCTTGTACAGACAATATATTATGAAACATTTACCTCCTGCTTCATTGTTCCATCCACATTTTAATTCTGACTAAATAAACTCAGATTTATAGTATGCTTTGCAGACTTGTCTGTATGAATAAAGAGGTAAGATTGCATTTCTTTAAACAAATTCTTCCTCTACAAGCACTTCACACTCCCTTTACCACCACTGCTGCTAAGGAAAGTGGTTCTGGTTGGTTTCCACATCCCTTTTCACCTTTTCTGCCTGAGCCTGTGCCATCACTGCTCATGTGACAGGAGAAAGCATTTGGCAGGCATGCAATGAATGCAAACAGAACACAAGTTAAAATGAACACAGTGAAATTATAGTTATTACCCATATTTTACTGAGATCCAGTTCCCTGTGTGGCACACCTGTGTCAGAATGCCAGCAGCATGGAAGCTGGGCTGGGAATCCCTGTCTGCCTGGCACAGGACCGTAGGTCTGCCTTGCCTTTATGCTGCACAACTCCCACAGGTATTCCAGGGAACCTCTCTTCCCCAGGAAAGAGAATAAACAAAGCAAACTCCCAGTGCAGAATGCAACAAAAGCCTCAAACCATCCAGGATAAGAAAACTCATTTCCCAGTTAGTTAAACCCTTAAGCAAATACTATATTTTGGAAATTTTTTATTTCTAGTCCAAAATATATTCCACCAGATCTAGCATATATTTTTCTTTCATTGCACACCCTTATGATGTAATTCATTGTGAAATACATGTTCAAAATTCAGAGCATGTTAAAGAGCTTGATTAGCTTATCTTGCTTCCTTTCTAGAACTGATAATTGACTTATAATTTTATTTATTTATAGTTTGAAATTTACTTTTTATTGACTTGTATCTTGTTTAAGTTGTCCCTAAGGTTTACCTGAATGAGAGTACATAACATGACCTTCCACAAATATGTATAACATTAAATATTCATCTCTTAACCAAAATGTAAGTGAAAATATCAAGATTAATTTGTTGTTTCTGAATAGGAATAGTTTGTGAATAAGGAAAAACTATCAGGATTGAATTATGAATCAACATCTGAAAAATGCTTGATGATTTTACTGTCTTTTTTTGCAAAACAAACCAGTATTTTGTGACATAAATAAAGCATATATTAATTGCCTAGGGAAGGGAGAGTGTATGCATGGAGGAGGGCATGTTAATGGTAAACACAGTAAGTGGTGGATATTAGCTGCAAGAAAGCGAGTTTCCTTCTCAATCTGGATGTGTCACATAACATTACCCTGCATTGTGCTGCTTTCCTTTATGTCAGCTTTTGTTGGCCTACATATGCTGCAACTTAAAATAAGATGACACTACAGATAAAGTGAATGTGAAATATATGGAGAAATACACCATTTTCCAAAGAGATCTGCTATTAACTATTAACCTTTTTTCCTGATAAAAAGAAACACAGGCAAGAACCAAACTGTGTTAGTTATTAACTCTCAGAAACTTTAGAAATCTCTCTCCTTGTGATACGCAAACTACAATATTTTTTGTATCAATAACAATCTGTACATAGAGAAATAAAGAATTGTGCAGCTGTCATCTTAATTTTTATTTACTAATCTGGATTATTCTGTCACAATTCCAGATAACAGACAAAACAATGGGAACATGGTCACCATTTCGTCAGACTGTTGGAGTTGTGTGAGTAACAGAATCTGATCTGATGTCCAGGTGAAGGGATGAGGGTTGGTGGCAGAGTGGCTTCCTGCTGGACAGTGGATCTCTGCAGTTTTCTCCAGGCTGAGAATATACAATGCTGCAGATAGCCCCAGCACATCTGTGAATGTCTTCAAAATGTTCCAGTGCTCAAAAAAAGGAACAATTTAAAGAATCTTCAGATGCTCGAATCACTGGATATAACCCACTGCTCTGCTAATGCAAAACCACTGGATATTTACTTATTTATTTATTTATTCAGCGATAACAGGGCTACTGGGCACAAAAACACACTTCTGCCACCCTTCCATTGGTGCCCACGGATTCCTGACAGTACCTTGCATGAACCAGCTGTGCTGCAAACATCCAGCTTCAAAGCTTCTGCTGACAGATGCCTGGCCAGGACAAACACCAACAAAGGACAGCCTCTGCCAGCCTGTGCACTGCAGGTCATTGTCCTCACACCCTTCACATTTTCGCTGCCATTTAAACACTCAATCTGACCAAACGTACCAGAAAGGAACCTCTCAGCAATTTATTTTTTCCAGGAAAATATTTCTTTTTAATCAACAATCTATTTTAAAAGGATTATTTTCTTCAACTATGCAAGAGTAAGGACAGCCAAACTTGATCAAAGCACATTTCACTATTTACTAAAGTTTTTCCATATTTGTTCAATAAATGAATTCTTTGTATTTTGTGCTTGTTAACTGCTAATAGAAGGTGTTAGTAACATATCCAGCTTAAGCTCAATGGTCTTAATTTCTACCCCAGGATGTGTTTTAAGATTCTGTTAACAAAGATATATAAAAGCAGGAAAGCAAAAAACTCATTTTAAATGGAGTCACTGTTTAGATTTTTTAGAGTGGCCTCACTTCTAAACACTGACTCTTAGTCATCACAGGTTACTACACAGATTAAGGAATAAGGCCCATTTTTGCCACATAACTGAAGTAAATAAATAAGAAAAGCACCACAATTCAAGAAACAAAGAATTAAAACCAAAATAAAACCAAAAATTCCCAATTAAAATGATGAACACGTTCTGTTCAATTTGATTTTTTTAATAAAACACAGTATGTTTCTATTTATTCATTAAATAGAAAATATTTATGAAAATAACATGAACAACAAACAATGTAGTGACATCACAACATTAAAACAGCAATTTATTGAAAGCTTCATTTAGAAAAAGGGAACACAAAAACAAACAAAAAAACCCCCCACAAAAATCCATTACTTGGCAAATGCAAATGTAACGTAATATGTATACTGTTTCCAAAACCCACATTTTTTCAAATCTCAAAAATAAATTAGCAGATAAAATAGTATTTATACTTCAAATAGCATGATTTCACCAGGAAAGAACATGTGATTTCTGAAGCTAACATGATAAATAAGCATCTATGCAGTAAATAAAGATGCAGAGAAGAATTAAGTCCTCTGCAGCTTATTCTATTGAATAAAAGAATTGGGAAATGAGTCATGCCTTAAGACTTTTTGGAGTGAAAATGAATTAATGTTAATAATAAAACAAATTAAGTCAGAAAAACTACCTCAACCAGAACAGTTTTCCAGCTCTATATGATATTGACAACACTGGAATTTTTAAATCATGTTCAAAATTATTATATTTCCCATTACTCTTTTACAGCATTTGAACCCAAACCACACTCATTAAGAGCGAACAGATTTCTGAAAATATTGTTTTCTGCCTAAAATAGCCTGGTTCTATTGGAAATGACCTACAATGCTCCTCTAGTGCAACTCCCATTGCACTTCTGGGCTGACCAAAAGTTGAAGCATATAATGAAGGGCACTGTCCAAATGCCTCTAAACCATGACAAGCCTGAGGCATCACTTACCTCTCTAGGAAGTTGTTCCAGCATTTGACCACCTCATCATAAAGACATGCCTCCTAATATCCAGTCTGACCTTACCCCGGCACAGCTTTGAACCATTTCTACTCATCACTGGGTCCCAGGGAGAAGAGATTGCCATCCTCTCCTCTTACCCTCCCCAGGAAACTGTGGAGAGCAATGAGGTCACCCCTCAGCCTCCTTTTCTCCAAACTAGACCAACCCAAAATCCTTGTGGCTCCTCATAGGACATCCTTTCCAACCCTTTCACCAGCTCTGTTGCTCTTCTCTGGATGCATTCAAGGATCTTCACATCCAGACTGTGGGGCTCAGAACTGCACACAGCACTGGAGGTGAGGCCTCACCAAGGCTGGACTCAGCAGGATAATCACCTCTTGTGCTTGGCTGGCTGAGCTGTGTTTGATGCCCCCCAGGATGGAGTTTGCCCTCCAGGCTGCCAGGGCACACTGCTGGCTTCCAGTGGGCTGCTGCTGACAGACACCCGCAGATCCCTGGCTGCAGGGCTGCTCTCCAGACCCTCCTCTCCCAGTTTACACCTGTGTCTGGTGTTACTCCATCCCAGATGCAGAATCCAGCATTTGGACTTGTTAAATTCCATCACACTGATCTTTCTCCAACATTCCAGTCTATCCAGATTCCTCCAGAAGGGATCTATACGATGTCTCTTCATGAGAAACTTCTCTATTTTATTTCCTAGCATGGGATTAATTTTTTTTTCCTCAGTTATAGGGCAGTGTGACTACATATTAGCTGCCTTTGCTGTAAATATGAATGACTCTTCTTTGTCAGGAGCTGTGGTCTTCCTCTGGTTGTAGTGTGCCCTCCGGGCTGCCAGGGCACACTGCTGGCTTCCAGTGGGCTGCTGCTGACAGACACCCGCAGATCCCTGGCTGCAGGGCTGCTCTCCAGACCCTCCTGTCCCAGTTTACACCTGTGTCTGGTGTTACTCCATCCCAGATGCAGAATCCAGCATTTGGACTTGTTAAATTCCATCACACTGATACTTGTCCAGTTTTCCAGTCTATCTGGATCCCTCCAGCAAGGCGTCTCATCTTCCAAGAGAGTCAACAGCAGCAAACTTGCTAGTGGTGTGTTCAAATCCTGCATTTGGGTCACTGATAACGATACGGAACTGAAGTGGCCTTAGAACTGGACCTTCAGGAACACCACTGGTGACTGCTCACCAGCCTGATGTAGCCTCACTCATTTTCTCAACATATGTAGATAAATATTTGTGAATCCGAAGATACATATGTGTATACTTGCGTAGCATTTTATTTCACTGTGTTAGTGAAATACTCAGTAAATACATCAGAAAGTAATAAATTTCCCTAGAATAATAATCTCAACATGATTTTCAACCTCAGAATTGCCTCTGTTTCTGAAGGTTTACAAAAATAATATTACAGAGTTTTGAAAGTCTAACATATTGGAATGCAAAGCCTTTCTAGTAAGGTTCTTGAAACCAGTCCAAGTTTTACATTTTTATATGTTAAAGAAAAGGTGAAAATCAGCTCATGAATCAAACTACATAAAATGAATAAGTTGTCCCTGACTAGTTTCTCCTGGTCACTTCTTCACTAAAACCAGTCTTTATATATCAAAAGAGAGACAAAGTTTTTAATCCCAGATATGAAAGTTGGGAACAAGACATGCTAAGAAGAAGAGGCAAAGTAGGCATTTCTGACAGTAAGGCAAAACTGAAATCTCCCTGTCAGCCTGACGAGCTCTACAACAGTAGATAAGTTTTAAATTATTTTATCTATATCAGCTGAACAAAAAATCAGATAGTTATAAAACTTAATTTCCACAGGCAGATCTGCTTAATTTGCTTGATGTAAAGAAAAATTTACCTACAGGTTTTTCAATGGACAAACAGCTTCAAGAAACCAAAAGGTACTGCACACATACAGTGATCCTCATGCTCAAAATACAGTTTATATTCCTACTTTCTCTGAGATTTAAATAATCTATGTAACATAATTTTTTCTCGAGCCTTGGGTGAAAAAAATTCATGTAAAAAAATCCTTTAAAATCCCTGGAAAATTCCAAAGTCCAAATTCCAAATAGGATTTAGTTTATGCTGGTTTATTTTTTCTTAATTTCAGTTTTCCAGATTTCTTCATTCTCTGTGAATTTTGTCATTATGTGGTTTCTTTTTAACATGACAGTTGAACAGAGGTTGCTTAAATAAATGCAGTTTTATCAAGTCTTCAGATAGAAGCTGTTCTTGCCCTGTAGTTTCAGGGTGTTTACAAAAACACATTTCCAAAGTAGTGTCCTACATCAGGCAAGAAAGAATTCTTCACATGCCAATATGCAGACAGTTGCTTAAGGATATATCAGCCAGCCAGGATCATGCGTGTCTGACTTGTATAACACTTGCTTTAAATGTAAATAAATCAAAACTAGGTCCAGTACACAATCTTATTCAGCTGGGACACATCTAGGGAATGTCTGGCAGAGGTAGGGGTTATTTTCCCCCTAAGTGTCAGTGAGTGACAGATCTCAATGACACCCCACGCTATTTTTCTACAGGGAGTACCAAGAAGTAGAAAGACAGAGACTTCCTACAAATCTTGACATGTCTAACACTCCCAGGGTATCACATCAGCCCCTTTAGGTTATTTCAATTTGATCTACATATCCATGAAAATAAAAATCAATGTGCCCAATGGTCTAGTAAAACATTCATCCTATCCTGTGCAGTCATTTCTTTTCTGGAAAGTCCAGGCATAAAAGGCACAGTGACCCTTGGAGCTATGCCACAGGGAACACATCCATCCTAGCCAATGATGTCATGCTGAACAAGGTAATAGGTATAATTTATTAACCCATCTCCCCCTTGACTCTTCTGGGATGGCCTAGGCCTGCTTATAGCGAATGTTGTAAATATTTGCAGGTGTTTTTAGAGGAGCCACCTAGAAAGACAGTAAGCAGATTTTTTTCAGGCTCTTGAAGGATATGACATCAATACTTAAATGAATATATATATATTTTTTTTAATAATCTCATCACATCATAGAGGCTTCAATTTACCAACAGAAAAAGTCAGAGCATTTCAATGTGTGAGACAAAAATATTGATTGATACAAGGAGAAAAGTCTTCAGTATTGAATATTAGATCCTCCCTATTATTCAATATATGGGGCCCAGCTTTCAAAGTTCTCTGAAAACAGCAAGTATTTTCTTCTATTATAACAGTGACGTTTGGCAAGATTTACAGATTTTAATGAGGGAGTGAGGCATAGAAAACACTACATAAAAGAGAGCCAGCAGTGCTGAACATAGGCAAAATATTTATACACCTGACATATTGCAGGTATACACAAACACACTCCACTCCTTGTTGGAGGCAGCTAACAGAGCCCTCCAAAATACAACTTGCTCTCCGCAGGGCCAGAGAAAATTTGTAGCTATCCAGAATATACTATGCAAATAAAAACAAGATAAACACTGTTCTTTTGGTGGGGAATCAATAGAAGAATAGACAGGCATGGGTCCAAATCTGAGATAAAATTGTATACTCTCACTGACTTCAAATTCTTATAAGCTCAGAAGAAGGCAGGTCTGGATTAAAGTCTGGAAACTAAATGCTGTACACTGCATATAACCCCTGTTTTATTTTCATATTTTGAAGTGTCAAAGTTTTTAAAAATGCAAATCTTTATCAACATTTAAAATACTTAATACCTTAGGTATTGAGTGTAATTGTAATTTAGTGACCAGTTATAAAGTTGGAATTTCATTCCAATCAGTTTAAATACCAACTTTCAGCTATAAAATTGTATAGATCATTGTAGTATGGATTATTTACTATATCAGAACTAATGAAACCAAACTGTACTGCAGATACACCAATATTATCCAAAATACATGCATTACCCTGTATAAAAGAAGGGCTAGTGCAGATGTAGAGCGCCTTTCCTTCACACTTTTAAGTTTGTATTCATTTACAGATGTGCTGTCACCACCACATATTTCAACTGTAATTGGCTGACCAACAGCGAGGCAGCTCTGTACTGCAGCTCAATTCAGAATCCTTCCAGCCTTCCAATGAATGGAGAAAAAGAAGAAGAAGGGGGGAAAAAAAGGTTTGAATAAGTTAAAAGAACCAGAAAATTCAACAATGTGTCACAAATAGAGAGGTCATTATGCCTGGATAACCCAGGATATTAACAGTTGCAGAAAGTGAAACACTATCCACAACTTAGCAGTCAATGAGCCCTGCTCAGAACCAGTGATCTGCTGTACAACAAGGGTGGCATTTTACAGTTCAGTGAAAAATGGAACAGACCCTTGATATCTTCATTTGTCCTTTTTCTGTGCATATTTCACAGTGCAACGATTTAGGGTCCATAACGTGTCACTTGTTATAACTACAGAGTTTACTTGAAATATGTATGCACAGAAAAAAAAAGTTCAGTGAACTGCAATGATTGCAACAAATCTATAGTCGTTGAGCCAAAATAAAGTTTTACTCCAAGTCTGAAACAATGTTAGTTAAATGTGCCAAAAGTCCAGTTTGAATTATTTTTGCTTCCAGTGTGCACATTTACTACAGAGGTATATCACTTAAACCTTTGCTACAGGTCAACAGCTCAAAAATGTTTTTTAATTAAACCCCATTTTAAGATAAGAATGGCTACAGCAATAATGTAATTAAAGTGTTTTGTCTTCAACATTTTACTACACTGAGTATAAAGTGAGAAAAATTAGGAATGGAGGGAATTATTTTTATAAAAGACACTGCCAGTGACAAGTGTCAACATTGCATATTTCAGTCCTTCTTAGAAAATGCCACTAGCAGCTATTCTAGATTGGGAATACTGGTGGGTATTTCTATATATATTTCTAAGAACATTTTCTGCTTGTACATTTTTTCTGCACAACCATAAATAAACATTCTGAACCACTGATTAAGAGGTAACATTAGGAAAATGTCAGTCTGCAAACATAGTTTACAATTTCTAAGAAAAATTCACTGTATGAATACACCTGGAAATGTTTCAGATAACATCATGTGACAGAACAGCAAGGGACAAAAACAATTATAATTGAAGTGTACTGTGTACTGCAGAATGCCAGCAAAACATTATTTTGTTCAATTAAGCATGAAAATAAATGTTTCAGCAGCATATACAAGAACTGGACTATATGATTTTACAAGTTCTGATAAAGATTTGTATCTAAACTTTCACAAGTATTCCACTGTCTTCTGCTACCTGAGGCCAGAAATGGAAACATCTTAATTTTGTCCTGAATTGCTGGTTTGACCAGAAAAGGAAATACCAAAAATCACAAAAATACCAGTTTCATGAGTTTTCCATATAAAAACGTTTTAGGTGGATTCCAAGAAGCCTTCAGACTGTCTTGTGCTGATGTAACTCAACTTCTGAGGGTCCTATGTTCAAGTTCATCTTCCTGTTACATGCTTTGTATATGGGTTGGTTTTCATAACTCCATAAATAAAGGTTTTCATGTGAGAAAAAAAGACAGGTGAATCTCAGTTAAGCAGAATATTAAGATGAAAAGGGAGTCCTTGAATTAATGGGGGGGAAAGCTTTTAAACACAAATATTAGTATTTTCATTACTCAAAGACTATTGATCATATCATACTCAAGTCTGTTATGGATAACATATTTGGAGAATGAAATGAGACATTATATCTTGGAACCATAAAAAGACCTGTATTACCAGATGAACTCTTTCAAAGACAAATTTATAAAACAAATCATCTACTAAAATGAGTTCAAGTCATTTTGCCAATAGCACTAGAACTCCAGTAAATGATTGCCTTCTTCTTCTTTTTAAGTAAAAAATTTTAAAAAAATAAAAGAAAAAAGATTGTGCTTAGGTCTTTTCAAAAATCTATCAATATCCAAATTTAATAGGATTATTAGAAACTAATCCAGTTTACTTTATGTGTTTCAAGAGTACTATGGCTCTCCCTCTTAAACTGCAGGAAGAATGTAACTAAAAATAGTATATTTAGAAAGCACATACACTGAGGTTTCAGGAATGGACTTTAGATGGTCAGTTACGTGAGGTCAACAAGGAGAACGTTTTCATTCAGGTGTATCAGTACAAAAGTTCTCCTAATAGCAGAAATAAACAATTTGGAGTTTAACTAAATTCTGCAAATCCCTTAGACACATAACTTGCTGTGTGCACACGTCACACACACCCCCCCCCCAGAACAAGCTATTTGTCCTGTAATTCTTGGCAGGTATCAAAACTCCAACTAATAGTTAGTGTAACGCTATCCCAGGCTAAAACAGCTAATTGGGTAAATACTCCTTGTGCTGAATGAATGATGTGCTACTTACAGTATCAGCACCTCCCTTCGGATGGATCCCCGCAGCAGGAGGAGCTCGCATCGAGCAGGGAAGTTGGCAATATGTTAATGCACTTGATGAGTGGGGAAAGGTTCTGTTGTTGCCAGACCTTTGACTTGAACTTGATAGGGCTGATTTGGCATTCAGCGACTGGTTACATTCATCAGGAGGTGAAGCTGCACAACAAAGATAATGTGGTGGAAGCAATTAGTATTCACAACATCAATAATAGGTCTTCAGCATTTGACCGTGGGCTAAGCAAAGCTTTAATAATATCTGGTATGTAACATGCTTTTTAAAAAGTAAATCACAAAACTATTTTGATTTTATGCTGAAATATCACCTGGTTTTCATGTAGAATTTCTTGTTTAAATGTAGTTTTTTTGTTTAATATTCACAAATATATATTCACAAATATATATTCCAAGGCTTTTACAAGCTTTCAATGAGGTTAAATACATTTGTTTCAATTGAAGTGCATGATAAAGTGGCATAAGCCAGGTTTCTCCTCTTCTTCAAGAGTTCATTTGAAGTTCTTCACATTTGCAATTTATGGCATTTGTTTCTGCTATATTGTTCAGGGAGGGGAAGTCAAGAAGAGGACAGCAGTGGTAATTTCTGTCCTATTTCCATCTCTCCAACAGGGTCCCTGCCAAGAAATAAAATTATCACTCCGTGCTAGCTGGTAACTTGGTATCCAGGATCCTGTCTTGACCCTTCTCCCTAGAATTTGAATCTCAACTCTCATTTAAATTCACTCCCTCTGTTGTCTGTCAAGAGAACAGTCAGCAATTCCCCTCATTTCATCAGGAATTCTCCCTGTTTGGTCAGTAATTCTCCACATTTGTTCAGAAATACTCCCTGTTTGGTCCACGTAGGCAGTTCAAGGTATGGCAAAGGCCCTGCTTTACCCCATTCACGTGCTGGCAGAGTAGAAAGCCCACAGGGAAAAGGAGGATTTCATCAGCTCCATTGCTTCAGAAAATGTTTCATCAAGAAAATGCTTCTGTAAGTCTGTGGAGAGAAATGGGAGGGAAAAAAAAAAAGATTAAATCACAGAATCATTCATGGTGCAAAGGACTTTAGGAGTTTATCTACTCCAAAGTCCTTTTCAGAGCTGGGGCAGCACTGACTTCAAGCCTGTTTCCTCAGTGGTGGGTTCTTTCAGGTCCTGAGAACCTCCAAGGACTGAGATTCCATAACCCTTTTGGTGCTGTGTTTCAGTGTTTAATCCTTAATGGGAACACTTTCTATCCTACATCACTAAACCTCCTCTTTCAAATTACGACCCTTGCCTTTCATTCCCCCAGCATGGACCTCTGAAGAGCCTGTGGATTCCTCTCACTATTAACCTCCTAAAGGTATTGCAAGGCTGCTATTAGGTGTTCCAAAGCTATCCAATGAAACGTGACAGGAACACGGGGCTGAATTACAGAGGGAAAAAAACTTAGAAATTAAAGCTAGTAATTGAATCCTGACTTTGAACAAAAGTTATTTGGAATAGAATCCTAGAGTCAAGTGAATGTTGTGCTAACTTTAGTCTTCTCTAGAAACACTCACTGACCTAGGAAATTTACCAGAACATCTGAATAGTTTTAAAGAGGTATTTTAAGTGAATAACGTTTAAAATAAGATAGGAGTGGTTGCAATTTCAAACAGGTTTGCAGTTTAGAAATTGTCTGATATTCAGTTGTTTCGTTTCTATTCTTTATGGTATTTACAGGGCATTCATAAGGACAGTGAATTGCCTGAAATTCTATTTTCTGCCATGTCCTAGACTTGACAGTTCCTTCCAAGCATAGTAGAGCTTTCTCTGAGGAAGGAAGGAAGGAAGGAAGGAAGGAAGGAAGGAAGGAAGGAGGGAAGGAAGGAAGGGAGGAAGGGAGGAAGGGAGGAAGGGAGGAAGGGAGGAAGGAAGGGCTTATTTACAAGATCATTTTTCCCCATGATGACTTTTACAATCATCACATTGGCAAAATTATAGAAACTAGAGCTTACCTCATAGCAATTAAACTAAGGAGTATCGTTTTATGATATCTTGTTTCTGTCTTAGCCTATTTTCCCTGCCTATTATAAACTCCCATGTTATAAAACTGAATTTTCTTTGAAATTCAAATCAATCCAGCCTTTTCAACTTTAAAGAATCCACCTTGGTTGTTATGAGAGAAATATCCAAAATTCAGCAAGAGTGCAAATACAGTGGAAGTAGAGTCAGCTCTCCTCATGTTGCTCTTCCATGGGCATTTCAAAAATTACTATTAACTTTGTTTTGGGGGGGCCTAACATTTTGCAGTTAATTTTACAGCTTGTTCAAGACTAGCATCCCATCAATTACAGGGGAATTAGATGAGATAGAACAGTCAATATTGCAAACAAAGCTGAAAAAGTTTGTAAAGTTTGCAAACAGAAAGAAAAATTACACAAATTGTTTTATTGTGCCATGCAAAACTGCTGTATCACACATCACAAACAGGGTGCCATTATGAGACTTCTGGGGTTTCCCTTAATTATTCGTAAGATAATCAAAATCTCTTAAATTAATTTTTAAAACTTAGAAAAGAGAATAAGGCATCTAATAAAAGCCTACAGGGAAAAAAATAATTAGAGAATAAAAAGGATTTGTTCACTATTTTGCTAAGCAAAACCTTGTAATATTACAAAATATCAGGAGGGAAAGGCTTCAAAAAGAATGCCAGTGCAGTCAAATCAAAACTGGAGGCAGTAAAAGTTTTTTCATCTTATTTTTTTATATTAACAAAAATTCATTCTAATAAAAATAGTTCGACAAAGTATTCATAGTAAAGGACTAAAGCGCCACTTAATGTGTTTAACTCATAAATGGGTCTGAATTATTTTCCTCTATTATGCTTTCTTCTATGCAAAATACCTTGACTATTGAATGGTTATACATAAAATACAACAGCATGATGGAAAATCAGACTGGAATTATGCAAAACACTGAAAAATTCCCAGTATGAATTAAAGAAATTAGTAATCTTTAGAGATTTTAGATTGTTCCACATTCTGCAAAAGATCAAGAACACGGAAGTGTACACAACAATGCTTCTAAATCTTAGCAGAAATAGACTGCTGAACTCTACAAAACCCAAACCCCCAAAATAACTCTCCCTCCAGGCCTCTAAAAAAAACCCCAAAACAGCTGACAAATTCTGAGAGATTATATCAGCTGATGATTGTCTGTCCCAACTCGCTGGTTTAGAGATGATCTCTCTCAGTGATAAAAGGACAACAGGCTGTAATTGTCAAGGTTAGCTACAATCCCAGGCTTATACACAAGGATTATACATCCTGAATTCTCCTCTGCTGGATAGGTTTTACTTGGCAATAAAAGATTAAAAGTAACAGCCAGGGGCTCAGCTCTAATACCTAAATCTGAAGACGTTTTTAAAGTACACACATCCAGAACATGCATCTGAGCCGTTTCCCCTCAGTGTAATCCTCTTAGTGTTTTCTGTACCTCACTGAACCTTAAGCTTCTGAGAATAAAAATGTACTGTATCTGGCACCTTTATCCTACATTTAGCTTCAAAGGGCCCCTCTTGAAGATACCACATCACAATTTGTGATACAGTGTTCATTCCAAATGCATAATTGTTGGATCCATTCATCCTGTTTTCTAATATCAAAGCCAGAATATACAAGCACAATTTCTGTGTTTAAGTTTGTATTAGCTATTCCTTTCATATTATAATATATTTGAACTTGGAATATTCAGATGTTCCAGATCATAAAATAGCTCTGAGAGACATTAGATCACTGTGAGCTGACACAATATAAAACCACTGCACCATGAATAAACAGTGTTTAAGTTGACTATCTTGAAAAAATTGCTAAGCAAATTACCATTCAGTTTCCAAAATGAGGTTGGGTAAAACTCAAGTCTTAAGTCATGGACATACTAATCACTTCATCTCCTGCATGCGCCCTCCTTGTGCCCCACCTAGAAACAGAACCAGCAGTCCCAGTGCTGCCCACCAAAGTTGTACAGTAATGGAATCAGACTGGGAATTTCTCCTAAACGGATTGTGTTACTGTGGCCATAGTGACAAACTGCTGGGTAGAGACCCTCTAACCAAAGTTGTGGACATTCTTCCAAGACAAGTCAGCTGGCTTCTCCACTGTGGTCAGGAACAGCCATGGAAGTAAGGTTCACTTTAGATCACTTGAGATATCAACCTCTGAGCCAACCCAGCTCTCCAGCTGATGATGAGAAATAAACACCAATGGAGTGTGTTGCAGGAAACCCGTCCAGAAATTTACTTTAGGATGAAATTGATAGCCCTTTACAAATGTGCACTCACCTCAATTAAACACAGAAGTAGTCCAGATAACCCACAGTAGATTACTTTATGCCATTATGGTTACCAGTTCTAGTTCAGTACCTGTTCTTAGGGATAAATGGCCTCTTTATTTGACATGAGTTTAATTTGTACCTAAGAATCATTGTGACTACTTGTTACACACACAAGTATGAGGTTAAATAATCATATAAAAACCAAATCTGCTTGTGCAAACTTCAACTATTCTTTAAAAAGCCAGCCAGTGAGCAATAGCAATGAAAGACTTAAATTTAGGTTATTACTGTTGTAGATAATTGTCTTTTTTAGTACTTAAGACTCAATATGTACCTATGTATTTAATATAGACCCTAGTTCTGCAAATGCACATACACTTATGGCTGCTTGTTCTGACCCCACAAACATTGTCCTGGAATCAAGTGAAGCTGATCGAATACCCAGTGTTGCCTGCTCAGAACTTGGAAGTGCAAGCACCACAGGATCGAGGTTGTACCAGGGACAAAAGTGCACATGAGACATCATAAGGCATTAATAAACTCATGTAGCCTCAGGTTTATCCTATTGGGAATTTTTACTTAAAATACATTTTAGCAAATTTCAAAACAAGTGTCATTTTTTTTCCTCAATTTCCAGTAAGCACTGAGTTGAAATAACCTACTAAACTGTTGTAAACAGGAATGGAGGTCGTATTCCTATTTATTGTAGGACACATCCTGTTATAAGAAGGCTGCAGTAAGATTGCTTTTTCATCAGATTTCATTCCTTTAACAGGTATAATAATTAGTGGCATTGTGCTACATTCTTACCAGTCAGCAATTATCTCCAATAGGGAAAATCATTCTCAACACCAGCTTTTCAATGTTTGAATTTTTTTCTTTTAAGTCTCTTTCCCCCACCCTGTTCCTCTAAGCCCAATTACTCTATTATATCAGAGAACTTTGACAAAGTAGTAATTAATGCACTTGTCACATCCAATCAGCAAATAAAAATTAGGACTCAGAAAAGTTGTATAAATAAACTGTAACATCACTGTTTCCAGCCGCAGTTGCTCTGCCAAAGGTCGTCCTCAGAACATGATTTAAGGGAGACCTGGATATAGAAATAACATCAAAGCTGACCTTTGAGTAAAATCAAACAGCTGCAAAGCCAGTAATGAGATTATCCACACAGAGCCCTACACATGGCAGTGAGTGCTCTGCAGAGGGAATTAAGAAAGGAAATACCAACACCTGTACTGCGTTTTTATATGGTGGACAGAAAACTCACAACCTGACACTTGTCTGGGTTAGTTCACTTGCTTCCAACTCAGACACCCTCCCAGCAGCCAGATTTTTGTCTTTTTTAACCTATAGGTTATGAGGAGCAGTTCAATGTGATTGATATCTTTGTGCTAGATTTATACTGTCAGAAACGAAAACTGTTTGTAAAGAGACAGATTTGAACTATATGGTGTTTACACTGATGATAAAGGTGAAGATTAGCTACTATTCATGATCTATAAACATTATAAATGTCTTTAGGAAATTATGACTATTTTAACATTATTTACCTGAATACAATGAAGAAATATCCACTGAAGACTGTTAGTGTTCAGTGACCTATTGTACAGTTATATATCTGAAAATATTCAGTCTGTTAGAAAAGAAAAGGAGGAACAACGTGCTCTCTTTTAATTAAAGGATATTTTAAGAGAACTTGTCTGAAAATTCTTTGATTAGTTTCAGACACAAGTCAGAGGTATGAAAACTATAATTCAGATGAATTTTAAAAACTAATTTTCTACGTCTTTTCCTTCAACATTTTCCACTGTGTGCATTTTATTGTATTTTGTGCCTAAATTACTTCCACCATGCTGGTATTTATTTTTGTGTTGTGGATTTGGGTATTTCAGGCAGATAATCAGAAAGTAAATGTTTTGGGAGCTTCTTTGGGTTTTTGGGTGAGGAAGCTTTTTGTTTGTTTTTAAATCCTCTTTTTTAACTTGTGATTATGTAGTATGTTTGTTTCATTTTTACTGCAGAGATATTGAGAAAGGAGCCTAACTTAAAAACCAAACAAACCCAATTTTAATTAAAGTTTCACTGTGGTGAAATTAGCTACTATTAGTTGTCAGTTTGACTTTATAGGAAGATTCGATGGACTGAAATATAATTTCATAACACACTAAAAGAAACCCATCAAAATGGGTAAAATATCAATTTATAAATTGTACAAAATAAAATAAGTTATTTGCTCAATACATTGCTTTCCTTCTGAGTAAACCAATCATAAACTAATGGGAGAAGAAGAGGGGGGAGAGACAGAGTAAAACAGCTTTTGAAATTAGGATACTGTAACTACTCATTATAAATCATGTAATAGTCCACGTCTGATTTTCCATTGAATTATGAACTCATGTATTTTATTGGTTTAATGCAGGTCATTTGAGTATGGATAAAAGAATAGCCAAAGCAATCATTTCCTGATGTACAAAAGAGTCAAATAGCTTATATCAAGTACGAAAGTTAAATAAATTATATGTTTCAGTTAGAATCTTCTCTGAACAGTGACTGGAAGATTTGCCACTGAGTAATTTTCGGCTTGCTTTCCAGTTCTAATTGATTCCGAATTTACCCAGAGTATTACTGAATCTAGATGTAGGACAGGCATTATGGAAAAAAACTCAATTAAGTTGATCACCGCTGCGGTCAAATATCCAGATCACAGCCAGGTTTTTAAAGGTCTTGAGATTCAGACAAGTACCAAGGAGTACTTTTTTCAAAAGCGTCTCATCACTTAACACATTTAATTTCACCAGGTGTAGGCATTTCACTGTAATACCAAAAATTAACAAACAAAAACATCCCCACGAAAATAAAACAAACCCTCAAGTGCCTCACCCCTCAGAGTGACATTTTCATCTAAATGGAATACCCTACAAAATTATTTAATTGTTTCTCCTGTACCCTGAACCTGCTTTCATCCAAGATTTTAAGAAATTAGCTTTGTTTTGATGTTTTTCTTCACTTTCATTCAGCTTCTGAGTAACAATGAAGATAATTAGTGTATGCTTCCATTTCAGCTTAAGAAAGCAGTTTATATGTTTCAGCCAAAATATTAAATAATTTGATTAAATAGTTCTGAGGCTGGTAAAACACACATTTAAAAAGGTATTGGGGCTAAAAAATTCTAACATCTAAAATTGAAAAAAAAATAATATTATTTCTGCGTGGTAGAAGGGACATTTAAATCCACATACAAAGTATTCTTCACACCTCAGAACTGATACCTTCACTGCAAGACATCACAGTCCTGGGTTTCCAAAGTTAATTTGTGATCCAATAAAACTGAGAGCTTGTAATTTTTCCTCTAGAGATATGAAGGGTATTTTAGTATCATGTGATATTAAACAGAAGTTTGTATATAACTAAAATTTTCTTTCACTATTCCATTGACATATCACTTTCTGAAAGTTGTGATGATTTTATGGCTTTCTTTAGCTAAAAATCATTACTAACACCAAAACCTAATTTCTGACTGATTGTAATTAAACACGGATTTTGCAAATCAGATTAGGGAATCCTAATAAAAAATAATCCTAAAATGTTAAAGTGAACAACACGGAATTTATGAGTCTTCAAATTAGTTTTAGGCATGAGCCTAGAAGTTTCCTGTCAATATGCAAGATCAAGACGCATAGCACAGCAATGAGTTAACAGTGCCTATAGATTCGTCCTTAGGAAATCGATAAATCTATGCAAATAAAAGACATATTGAAGGAAATAAACACACGCCAACCATGATAAGGATGTAACACAGCTTGGATATATCCCGAGGAGGGAAAGGAAAAAGCTTTGGTAGGCCAATCTTTATAAAGCTTTACCAATTTAGCTTGCTTTCTACTCTTATTGGTGCTTAAGAGGTTAAGACTTTATTTGTGAAAACAGAGAGAGAGAGTGGGGAATCGTGTTGTCTGGAGCTTCCTAAGTCTTGCTTAAGATCCTTTTCAATTACCATCCATTTCTCCTTTAAAAAGGGACAAAAAAATAGAGGAGTGGAAGCAGGTCAGGGCAGCCTGTGACAATGACAGTGTGATGGGCTCGGGCCCCCCGTGGCGTTTCCATCTGCTATCATTAAGGTGACTATTCAGACATGAAAAAATCCCTCTCGCTGTGCTGACAGGCAGACATCAAGAACTATGACAAGGCATTAAGACAGAAAGTAGAGACAGAGATGTCATATCCCGCAAACAATCCTGCCTCAAACAAGACCTCTAAAATTTTATTGGAATTTAAAATCAAAATCAAAGGGCTTTTACCTGGGGGTTATCAAACTTCCCCTCGCATTAGTTTGCCATCGAGGATGCTGCTGACAGCCACAGACACACTTAGCTCCTACCTGTAGTCTCTACCAATAAGAAACACAATTTTAAATGGTTTTCTCTTTTCTCACTCTTCGATTAAAGCAGAGTTTTAATTTCTGCCCTTTTCCCCCCAGGAAGCTGAGCGGTAAGAGCAAGGCCTGGCGGTTTGAAGCTCTTTAAGCGCCGAATCCAACAGTGATAATAATAAAAAATAAACTGACAAGGCGAAGGTCCGTGATAAACCGGCGCTGCTTCCCGGCGGGACAAACGGCCCCCGGACTCCCGGGAAT
>NW_008236509.1:3707454-3731654 GCF_000691975.1 Corvus brachyrhynchos | reverse complement strand
ACAGTGCAGTCGGTGCCCGCCCGGCAGATCCCTCCAGCGCAGCACCCATCCGCGCTGCGCCATCCCAGCGCTCCCTAAAGGGAACCCCAAAGCAGCGCTCGGCGACAGTCCCTCTGCCCTGCCCTTGTGGCACCCAGCCAGCGCTGCGTCCAGCTCCGGGCTCCCCGGCGTCGGGACACGGAGCTGCGGGAGCGAGCCCAGAGGAGGCCGCGAAGATGCTCAGAGGGCGGGAGCGCCTCTGCTGTGGAGACAGCATGGAAGGGTTGGGGTTGCTCAGCCTGGAGAAGAGAGGCCTCCAGGGAGACCTTGTAGCACCTTCCAGTACTGAGAGGGACTTTTGACTAGGGTTTAAATTGAAAGAGGGTAGGTTTAGATTAGATATTAGGAAGAAATTCTTTACCGTGAGGCCCTGGCACAGGTTGCCCAGAGAAGCTGTGGCTGCCCATCCCTGGAAGCGTACAAGGGCAGGCTGGATGGGGCTCTGAGCAGCCTGGGATAGTGGGAAGTGTCCCTGGCCCTGGCAGAGGGGTTGGAACAAGATCAGTTTTAAGATCCCTTCTAACCCAAAACATTTTATGTTTTTATGATTATCTTAAATCCTCTAGAATGATTCTTTGGCTCTTAAATCCTCTTCCTTTTGCCACTCTCTTCTGACTAAAAGGCAATTTTTCTTGCAACTTCTACACACTCTTGAAGCATGGTTACTTATATTCTGTGTTTCTTCAGTCACAATGCTGGTGCAAGCTCTCATCTCCCCTTCTGCTCTATGTACTCACATATTGAGCTCTCTCATGTTCCTCAGACCTTCACCTTCATAAATGTTCTTTTGGACATGTGATGAATCAGGGTAGAAAATTGATGCTTTGGGGTTTTTTACTTCAGATAAGAGAGAATGGGGAAATAATATGTGGATGAGGTGCGAAAGACAGGGGCTACTTAAACTTATTTATCACTAAAAGAAATACATGTGTGTAATCATGCCCATCTTATCTACTCACACACCATTTTACCACTTAATTAAATTTTCTCCTAATCACACTTAGCAAAGGCACATTGGGAACAAATGTGGGAAGGATTCTGAGGTAGAAAAATAGATAAAATAGGTATATATTTATATATATATATATAAATACACACATATATAGGCTTCTGTATTTTTAAATAATCCACCCATATGCTGATGGGAAATATTGGATATGAAATACTGGAGATGAACAAGACACCAAACAATGTTTTCCACATTGCTATGCCAGTTGTCTTGGTATTCCAATACCCATTAATTAATCAATATGAATCAGTTCAAATCTATATTTGAAGTATGTAATGATTGATCATGGAAGGATAAAGACAATACCCTAATAGTTGAAGTTTCATTTATTGTTCACTTAATCTTACCTGTTTTTTCAGCCTGCAGCAATTTGAAAAAATGCATTTTATTGTTTGAAATCTGAGGTTTTCTATAAACATGTTTCTAAGTTTAGTTCAATCAGTAATTTACATATCATATATAGATATAGATATATGGAAAAGTAAAAAAACCAACATGGATAGTGCATTTTCCACCATCCAGTTAGAGAATGGAGGCATGATGATTTACATTTCAGTAACCACAACAGCTACTTCAGCCACCAATTTCAGATGAGTTCTGGTCTCATATAGAGGAAATGAGATTTTAAAACTCCTCCAGTCCACAATAGTTGTTTCGGATTTTTCTGTAATCTATAGGTTGAGATAAACACCAGCCTGAGGCTATTCACACTGGTTTTATGATAAACAAGGCATTTTGCTTTATTCTCTCTCTCTATTGAGAATAAACAGCTTAGACAGCTTCCTAGTTTATATCAGGAACTCCATTGCTATTAGCAGGAACTAAAACCCATCCAGCCATTATGGTCTCTTAAACAAGGAGGATTGTAGCATGAATTTCAATGCAAAAGTAATATCCATGCATAATTATTTACTATATTCTGATTATAATGAAAACATTGGAATAATGGGATATATGACACGTATTAAAAACAGGTGCCACAATCATAGCTGCCAGTGTAACTCATTATCAAAGGAATAAGAAGCTTTTTTCTTTGAAGTATCCTTCATCCTTCCTCATCCTTCCTCACCTTACCATCAGCCACCCTTTATGTCCCCTCTGGAAACTCACAACAGGCTCCAATACACCCTGTAATACACCTGGATACAGAGAAGGGCGTACAGAATTCTCAGCAACACAGAGACAAAGGAAAAGCATAAAAGTACCCCTTCAAGACTGGCAGATTACTTCTTAGAGGTCCAAGGTTTAGGGGAAAAACAAGTAGTTTTATTTGTCATAAAATAAATTCAGGACAAAAGCAGGAAAGAAATCTACATCCAGCACAGGAAATCCCTGAGCCAAACAAAGAAACAACCTGCAACATTTGGAATGGCAACCACATCTCCAATAGCAGCCAAAAGACTTGGACCATGGAAATCCTGAACATCATATTTAATCAGTAGCAGAGACAGAGCTCTTAGCCAACCTCTCTGGAAGTCTGGAACCACTGAGTGGGAGGACACTGAAGCTTTATCAGGCAGCATTTATGGGCAGAGAGCTCCAACCCTCATGTACTTTGACTGATCTGAAATTGACACCTGAGCTGAAGAGGACCTGGATGCCAAACAGGCCACTTAAACCTCCAGAGGCATATCCAATTCATTACTGTACTCTGAACACGAGGAAGGAAAATAGGCGGAGAGAAGGGAGAAATAAAAGGGGAGGAGAAGAAACTCCCCAGTGGGAGGAGGTATGGGATTGCCAAATGCCTCCTTGTCTCCTTGCTAGACAAAGATGACTTTTTCCACAGAGAATGTAGGATTGAATATGGCACACATTAAAATGTTACCAAAAGCAAGAAGAGTTGGATTAAATCGTGAGGGGAAATCAAGGGTGTGTTGATAAAAACAAACACACCAGCAAGGAAACATCCAGGGGAAGGTAGTACATGTTACATAAGGAATAGTAAAGAAGCTGACATGAACTTCAAGAAACCATCAAGAAAAGATCAAAGTGTAAATAAGATCATAGAGGTCCTGCTTTATTTTTATGACTTGTTTTATGTGTCTTCTCTGTGTGGAGAAAATAAATAAATAATCTTTCTTTTGAACCTTAATAAACTCACAGATCTCAGGAACAAAAGGGCTGATAGGCAGCAATCCTTGTTGTTTCAACAAGAGAAGCAAGGGATCTGTTCCCAGAGACTCCTCCTGCAAAATGTGGGGTCATTCGCCTACAACAGCATGGGCTTCATTGACTCTGAGTGGAGCACTGGCTCCCCATATAAAGGAATGTTTAATCTAGCAGATAAAAGTAGAACAAATCAGGCATAATTTGAAAAGCAAAGTAGCAAGTTTGGTTTTTATTAAATGAGTACGTACTAATATGATGGATTCTTTAATACACAAAAGCTGTAAAGTGACAGGTATCTTTCTAAGGGGAGGATTGTACTTCTAGTAGACATTGGGGTTTAAATAGGAATCTCCGGGCAAAATTCTGAGCACAGCCACCATTCTTGGTTTTCTGATCTCTGAATTGAGCATCTGGGAATGATGAGAATCTGAGAATGTCCCTTAAAGCATCTAAAAGTATTCATATGAAGGATGTCTTCCCTCATAAACACACCTTAACAATTTCACATCAGGGACATGTGTAGTTGTCCTGTTCTCTGTCCAAAAAGAAAGAGCAATTTAGGATTTTATAGTTTCCAAGCTGTTTGTCACTGCCCTCTAACTGACATATGAGAAGCATTTGAAAGCTCTGGATTTCACACTGAACAGCACACAATGTTGTGCGTCATGCAACATGATTTTGAGCAGATCTACTTAAAACAAGCCTGACACTAATGGCCTGCAAGAACAGAATTTCACTCTACACAGTATTGATAGGGCAGAATTGATATTAAGAGTAGCAAAGCTTAAAAATTTCCCCAGTGAAATTCTTAATAAAACACCATAGGGGAATTAGTGCAAAAATGAAGAACAGCAGCAGAAACCAAGAAATGGTGAAACATTGACAAAAAGAAACAACCTCCGATTAAACTAATGGAATCTGGCAGATATGCATTTTCACAGTAAAATTCCTAGAAGCCTATTCAGAAATAAAAAGGCATGATTTGTAAAAGGACTTATTTCACCTCACACAGGTTCTTCATATTTCATAAAATCATAGACTCATGGAATGGTTTGGGTTGGAAAGAACCTTAAAGATCATCCAGTTCCAATCCCCCTGCTGTGGACAGGGACACCTTCCACCAGAAGAGGTTGCTTCCAGGATGGGGCAGCCACAATTCCTTGGATAGTCTGGTCCAGTGCCTCACCATCCTCACAGTAAAGAATTTCTTCCTAATATCTAACCTAAACCGACTCTCTTTCAGTTTGAAGCCATCCTCCCTTGTCCCATCACTACGTGCTCTCATAAAAAGTCCCTCTTCAGCTTTCTTGCAGGCTCCCTTCAGGTACTGGAAAGGCTGCTATTACCCCCAAAGCCTTCTCTTTTCCAGGCTGAACAATCCCAATTCTCTCAGCCATTGTAGAGTGCCACTAGGCTGGTCATAAATAGGACACTAGTGGTAGAGCTCTCAATGGTTAATCTCAATTTAGAGAAATAAAATTAAACTACGCAAGTCAGGCATGTAACGATTATTTACCAAAACAATTTTGAAAATGCTGATCAACCACTCTACAAAAGCACTGTAACAATGTGACCCTGGATCTCTACTGGGTAAAATTTTCCCCTAAACCAAAAAAAAAGGGACAAGCAGAATAAAACAAACAGCCTCACTGGTGAAGGGATGAAGAGTCCAAGACATCACAAACAGAGTATTTAAAAGTACAGCTACAAGTTCTTTCTGATATTACTGCATGTTTGTTGAATTCAGCAAGAAGCTGCTTTCAAGTATCTTAAAGTGTATGTTTATTAGATCGTTTTACCCCTCCCAAGAGACCTCATTTAGTGTATGCTGTTTGTTATAACTGACTTAGGAGGTCTCACGTGCCACTTTTCAGTTCACCTGGGCATTGCCTGTTAGAGCAAAAATTTAATATTTTGACCTGATTAAAATAAATATTCCCATAGACACCCGATTCTGAAAAAGCACGAAACAGAACTACGGACAAAAATGACATTCATAACTAGTTTATACTCAAACATGGCTATAGCCCTGAATGCAATATAAAAATAAATTTTGGACAAATTTTGTGGTTTGCCAGAAATAATCACCACTGAAAAACACTCCCAGAAAGAAAAGCAAAATTTGTCACAAGCTTAAAGAGATTTTCCATAAAGAGCTCCAGGAATGGAGACAGATTCTATGAACTGCTTTCAAATTAGTTGGATTTTTAACATGTAACTAGAGTGATCACTAGCTAGCTCTTATAAATGAGGGTGTTTCAGTGATGCCAGAGCAATTTGACCTAAGTTTTAATTCTTTAATGGGTGCATTAATTCTATTTTTTCAGAATTCATACTTGAGCATAGATCACATCGGTAGTAGATCCTACCAGGCTTCCCTAGAGCCAGGTTTTACTGATCTAACAATGACTAAGGAAAGACATCTACTTACAGAAAATATGGAAATTTACACAGAAGCTGCAGTCTGACCAGCTTTGTGCCTAAACTGACAAAATCTGACTGGCTCTGTAGTTTAAAGATGTCTCTGCATGAGAATTGGCTACACAATAGGGAGTACTACCAGAACTACCACATACAAGAAGAAAGTATTGTGGTTATCATGGAAGTGTAAATAATTTGTCACTTCTGTAAAAGCCATTGTCAGAAGAGGCGCAAAAGGAGATAGAAACATTTTCAAAACTGAACACATTCATCTCTGGATACAAAATTCAGATTAATGAAGAAAGTGATATTATATGACCATCTAGTCAGACAAGGGATGGAATAAAGAGATTTTTTCTGTGTTGTTTTCACCACAAAATATTCTGGTTATGTCAGGAATGAGCTAAGATAACATGGCAGGAGATAAATCAGCTGCTCTCTGAATCAGAGGCACGTTGAGAGGAGCTAAGCCCATTATGCTCCTTAACTACCTACAGAGGAGAAATGCCAGTGCAAGCTTGTACCAGGGCTTGGTTCCATTGTCACTGCTCCCCTGAGGATTCTCCTGCACATCAGTGTCATGTCTGGATCTCAGATGTCCAAGCACAGCGAGTCCTGCAGCTCTACCTGGCACGTGTCCAGTTGCACAGGGGATATTGCTGTGGCTCTGATGTGGGACAGGCCCTGCATGTTGACCCCTGTGGGAATCCTGGGGGTCACCAGCCAAAGCTGTAAAAACTCAGTTTTTCTGAGTGAAAACCTAAAATCACTTAATTCTGAACAAGATAATACTTGAATTTAAAGTCATCACTTATTTAGTCTTTTCATAATAGCTCTGGATTGATTCTCAGAATAATTTCCCAGTTCTTTTTTGTTAATAGAGAAGTACTTTCCCCGTGCCTTTGTCACCTTCACATACCTGCAAAAATATATGCGAGTTAAGGATGCAAATTAAACAATTAATTCTCAGTAATCCTTTGGCTGCATCTACATTTTAATTTAGATCTAGAGAAGCACCTTCAAGGCAAACATCTCAGCCATCCCTACTTTCCATACTCCATTTCACCCTACAGCCTTGGGGCTGGCTTCCTTTCCGCTGAGCAACAAGACACCTGATGTTCTCCAACCACAACTAAGATCTTCTGCCCACAGATCACATGTGAGCCAGCCAAACACAACCTCCCAAACTGCACTGAGTGCTGCAGGACCAGCAGCATTCACTCCTTCACTCTCTGGAGCCTCTGGGTAAGTCTTTGCTAGACAAAGACGCTATCTGAGAAACTCTTCACTCTCTGGAGCCTCTGGGTAAGTCTTTGCTTGACAAAGACGTTATCTGAGAAACTCCTAGAATTTCTCTGATACTTTTTGGCTTAAAAGAAAGTAAGGATGGGTTTGAACACTCCATAGATGTTGTTATTGAAAGAAAAAGTTTGCATTAAAATATTCTTGATATTTAGTTCACTTGCAAAGTACTATACTACTGTATAGAAAAAATAACAAGAATAAAGAGGCTTCTTGTTTGTAGGATAGATATTCTAAACTATGTCAGTTACATAAACCTAACATTCCTTAAATCCAGCAGATATTTTGCAGATTTTAAATTCTGTACCTCATAGTTTAGGCTCAGAGAAACGATTTCCTTTTCATATGAAGAAATTTCATAATGGTGTTTTAAGCAGCATGACTGAAGCAGTGCAAGGCCAACACAAATTAAATGCTGACACTGTTAGACATTCTACAGATAAGGATTATCACTGTGCACAGCTCTGCCTTTCATAACTGCAATGTTCACACTTTGCACCCTTTCTTATTTTTTTTTTTTAAACATACCAAAATAGGAAATACTTTGGGAGTGCTTCAAGCAAAGCACTTGAGTTAAATATGGCTTTATTATTGCTTCAACAATCCACATACCGAGAGCTCTATAACCTTTATTATTTAAGTTAATAAGAGGATTCTTTTAAGAGAGGAAAAACAAATATTCATTCTAACCAACTTAATTTTTCTTTCTACATCTCTATTTTCTCTTCAGATTACAGCATCCAGGAAGAAGAAAAATTAGATAAAATGAATCCATTTACTGCTAGACAGGTCTTAATGTATTCAGAAAAGACCCAGAATATTTTCTATATCAATGACCATATGGCACAAGAACAACAAAAATCTAGATCTTTTAAATGTACTTTTTGATTCAGAAGAAAATTTAAACACTTCATGCAATCTTTCAAATATCCTTAATCCAGAGCATAACTGTGTGTTTAAATCCCTTCTTAGAGAACAAATTCATTTAAGGTAAAACTTGTTTAGGGACCAGATTGGGACAGTTTTCTGTAAAAGGTGAAAAGGTGTTGTTTTAAGTAAGTGCATACCACACACAAATCTATACACACATTTGTATGTGCATGAAAACAGAAAAAGAGAACTCCATTTTTAAATGAAAGTCTAGATTCTTTCAGCTATATGCCCCAGGCTGAACTTTCAGTTGTAATTGATGAGGAGAATCAGGAGGTTAGAGGGAAATGCTTATCAAAATTTACAGTCAGTGCAATAATTTCATTAATGAAACAATGTCACTTCTTGATGAAAAATCACAGCCAAGCAGTGCAGGCCTTGCTACATGAAGAGCGAAGAAGTTCGGTACTAAACTATGCGACTTCTGGGTGCTTGGAATTCACCTAAACCTCTCTGTGTAATTATAACTATCCTTTTATGTCATACAAAAGAGGATACTTTGTATGGAAATCAGAGACAAACCACCTTATCCCCCAAACCAGGATCTCTATTCCCTGCAGACATGACCTAATGTCTTGGCATTCCAGAGAAGCACTGGCACTTGAGAACACTCCAACCTGTGAGTGCAGGCTCGGGAGGATTACAGGGGCTGTGCTGCACAGCACTTATGACAGGAATGCTTTGTGAGCCGTGCTCTTCATTTATCTCTGTCTTTTCTGACCACACCAAACACTGCTCTACCTATGGAATGGTTTGGTCATGTATGATCGAATTAAGAGTCAGTGTGCACACACACAATGCTCGATTCAAGGACAATTTGGGATGAATAGCCAGATGTGTCTGTGTTGGGGAAGTGGTTAGACAAATATTTAATGGGGACTGGAGGGAAGGGAGGGGAATGCACAGTGAAATAAACTTTTTAACCTGCATTTATTTTGTAACACAGTCATGAACCAGAGAACAATGTTGTAAAGAGCAGCCATAAATCAGAGGTCAAACTTGCAGCAAAACCCAATAAATAAGCATCTCATTTAGCCACACAGCTCTATCTGCAACCACATTTCTTCATCCAGCCACCCACCTTTCTTTTTATAATTAAACAGTTGACCCTGTGAGGTGTTAACTACCTGAATAATCCTTATATGGGAGTTTTCTTAATTTCTACGGAGGAAGTGGAAAAAATTCTCAAGAGAAGAACGTTTTGAAAAGACATGTGTTGAGACTGGTTGTTGCAACATACAAGTCTGAGAGAGGACATTTTTAGAACTGGATATATTTTTAATAAATTTAGAAAAAAGCTATAACTGAAATACAGTGATTGAACACGAGCATGTACATGATATTTTAAACAAAAGTTATTCAAGCCCTATTCCTGCCCTACTAAAGTCAATAGCAGGGTTCTGTTGTGATCCATAAATAAGTCCAAAATTGTAGTGCTGATGTTTGTGTAAAATACATTTGATTCAATCTGGGATTCTCATTCATAATGTGAAATCTTTTTCAGCATATTACAATGTCCCCATCCTAAATACCTTAAGGGACTACACTCCTAAAACAAAACAAAATCATAACTGTTTCTTATGGTGGGTTTTTCTTATTGATCACTTCAAGCCTTCCCAAGATTAAATGATCACAGAAAAAAAAAAGCAAAGGAAAGTTTTCTGCCTGCTGAAGTTACCTGCTGACAGGCAATTTCCTTGTGCAGTTTTGAGATTAGAAGTCTTCCCCTGACAAAAAAAAAAAAAAAGAAAAACTTTTGACAGAAAGTTTTAAAATTTTTGTAAGAATATTCACTCCACACTCAAACCAGGTGTAACACAGAGGTACTCTGAAGTCATCTCAAAATTAAAAAAAAAATAACTGTAGGCTTATTTTCTTACTGATTCACTCAGGAAAATGCAGAAGTTAACAACCTATGTGTGTATTGATAGGTAAATATTTAACTTCTGCCAACAGTTCATTCTGAATATTAAGAATAAATTTGGATTATGGATTGTGTATATTTGCAATATCCAAATATGAGAGTACAGGTCTGACTTTCCAGTCTGTGTTGCTATGTACGTGCCACGTTCAATCACTTCACAATCACATGAAGAAATAAGGCAAACTAAATAAGAAGATATTTAACTCGCAACATCTGCACTCTCTATTCCTCAGATGTTCCCAGACTCGTTTTGACAGGCACCATCACAGATTTCCTTATATTCTCTGGAAAGTTTCTTAAACCCAGAGTATGAAAGAAAATTCCAAAACTGAACACCTGTGGTTGATTTTAACTCTGAGGAGCACCTCACATAATATTTCACTCCCTCTTACAGCTTAGCTAGAGCATTATGATCAGAAATAAGGAGGTTATCTCTATTTTCTGAGTGTTCACTAAAGACTTCACCAGAAACAGCTGTCAAATAACACTGCCACATTCTGACCTGCATAAAACTTCTTGTTGTCTTCTCAAGTCAAGAAATGAAGTCTTTTCTTCAAAAAAAAAAGTCTGTAATTACTAAGGTTTGTGATATAGCAAAATGCCATAATACAAAAAGGAAAGATTCTGCTTTTAGAACCAGGCTTTCCTGGAAGCGATAGATCATACGGCAAGTTGATTTCCTGAGTCATAACAAGGAATTGTGTAGGCTTCCTGTAGATGTATAAATAATGCCCAGTACTCAGTACAGTAATTTGCCATAGGAACCAATTAATATCTAAAACTTGGATATTCACCCACTTTCTCTCTGTGGAAGATTGAAGGAAGCAAAGTAAGACATAAGCCCTGCTGTTATGCAAGAGTTACAGAAACAAGATTCAGAGTTCTCACTATAGCAATGAAACTGCTGAAAGAACAAAAGTCAGGCTAAGCTAAAAGTTAAGACAGCAAATTACAAAAATGCTTCCATACTGTTCATGAAGTTGACCTAAACCCAGAAAAATGCTCCTATTCTCTTCACTTGAGCTTGATAAACTCCATAGCAGGGAAACGCTGTTTTAGGCACTGCAGAGCAAACTTTGTTTGTAAAATTCACCCTGAATTAATTTAGCTCTCACACAGCTATCCACTGGTTAAAGAGAATAGACATACCCACTTCTAAAGTGTTATTGATCAAAGAATTTCTTAGAATATCTATCTGTCAAAGGAAGGTTGATTATAGGACAGGATAACAGACTGTATTTTCCCAGATGTATTAATGTGTTTGAGCAGTACTGTAGAACTTCAAGCAGTTCTTTCACAGTCCTGGGAAAACCTGTGGAGCAGTACTGTTTAATTTCATAGAATTTAACTTTCAGAAAGGAGTTTAAGTATATATATATATATATGTATATCCTGCTCACTGACTTTTAAACTAATTAGTGAAATGAATTGATAAATTTTATATATTTCAATGACTTCAATTTAAAAACTACTACAAACCCTCTCCAAGCCCTTCTCCCAAATGATGAGGAACGCAGCCTAATTTTGAACAAATTCACTTCAGAATTCACAGGGGTATATATGATGTTACCAAACGGAAGCCAAGATGTTTTTAACCAAGTTATGAGACCATATCAATATTGAAACATACTCTGGATACAAATCCTGTGATGGATTTGTGATTGTAGGACACCCTGGTTTACATCTACAGCTACACAAGATCCCTGTCCCTGCTTTGCCTGTAAGAGTGAAGGATTTCAGGAGATGACCTCCAGAGCTTTGGGCAGCTACATGTAATTCATCACTCAACCTCCTCCCCTGAGCAGTTAAATTGCAATAGTTACTGGGAGGAGCTGAAGTTGTGACACAGGTGAGTGTCACACCTCCTTTGTAAGATTTCTCTCTTAAAAACCTACAGAGCTACGGGGGGTTTACTGTTCCAGGTTGGGGAGGACACATAATTCATATGTGTAACTTCTTTATAGCAATGAATTCCCAATACAGATGCATGGTCATGTTTTTATGCCTCCTGAGAAAAAGAGGCAAAACAACATGCAAAACCACAATTAAAACTGGCAAATGCAGGGAATAAACAGTTTTCCTCCCCCTTTAATTTTGCATTTTATAGACAATCACATAAACCACCAGTAATTATACACTTTAAATGAACTTTAATAACTGGACAAACACATTCATTACTTCCAGAATTTGTAATTTACAATCTCTGTATTCACAGACAAATGGCATAAATTCAAATTAAAAATGGAAACATAGTTCTTTAACTTCCAAAGAAGTTATATGTATAAGCTATACATTTCTTTAACAATATTTAGCACATATTCTTCCAGTTTTGGTTAAAATATTTTCAATATTTTTACACATATTTCATGCCATATTTTCATTATAATAAGAGCCATATATATATACACACATACATATATATCCTTATGAATTTGGGAAGGACAAGAGAATGTCTCAAATAAAGGAAGAATAGAAGAGAGCTGAATACAGTAAAAATCATCACTGCCATGCACTCAAACATCAAACTTATCCTACATGTCCTTAGAAAATAATAGAGGGAGCCTTTCCAGTGATCAATGTCTATTTCTGACACACACGATAACCACGTAGTTACAGTTCAGAATTTACGCTCTTGAGGCTGTTAAATACAGGTGATCACATTAACTGTGTAATCATCACCATCATCATGTTCAATTCTGTAAACCACTAAGAAATGCTAATGAAAATGGTCTCCAGAAAGGGCAAACATCAGCAGGCTGCTCAAAAGAGGGGTGCTTACAAAAAACGAGCCCAAACTCTCTCAAACCTTTTGGTTTGGAAATTTCAGGTTTCAGAATTGCAGTCTTACCAGCCATACCTCAGTTATATCATTTAAACACAGGAACACAACTAAGGAGTTATGTTTTGGTATGGAAACAGAAAACTTTGTATCTTATTTGGAAATGTAAGCTTTACATGTACAAACACAGAACACTGGGACCACAGAGTGTTTGAACTGATGCCTCCAAGTGTCTCCATTTGAGTTCCTAAATTCATTTCTCATAAGTAATTGTGCACCTAACTTAAAGAAAATTAGATTACGCATGCCATTAGTTTTAATGGCTTAGGAGAAGTAACTGGGCTAGACTGTGCATGGCAACTAAGGAGTTATAGCTGTGTATTGTGTGGGCAATCACATGATTTCACTGCAGAGGGTGTCTGTACACACAGAAAACCATATTCACACCAGCAAGGCAGCCACAAAGTCCTGAATTGCATGAGATTTTTCAGTTTTATTTACTCTGCCTTTTGTTTAAAGGGCAGTGTAACACCTATTGACGGGAAAGGTTTTCCAACTGCTTGAACAGATTCTTCTTCTTTATTACTACGTTATTATGCCTCTTATTCTATTTCCTTATTAGTAAAAGGTATCAATTAAGGAAACACAAAACCTAGAGATTCCTGCATATCAAAAAGAGTATCAGCATTGCTACATAGTCATCAATCCAGCCCAGCCCAGCTGAGTCTATGGCACTGACCCTTGCCACAAAACAAAGGTAACAGGACTCAAGAATAATTTGCAAAAGTGAGTTCTGGAATTTCATTAAGTACTCAGAAGGAAAAAAACTGTAATGAGCCTTATGTTGAAATCCTGTTGTTCATCTATTTTATGCACGGGTGTTTTTATAATGTTTTATTTTCATCTTAGTTGAGCAACTGTTCGTCATTTTTACTTTAAGTGTAACATCTGTATGCTTTTTGAAGACAAAGCTTTAAGCCTTTATTATTATGACTTTCTTTCTTAAGCATGTGGAAAAAAATAAGAAGTTTCAGATGGTGGTGTTGATATAACAGCATTACAAGATTTTGCTATCATTTTCTTTCCTAATTTTATACAGTGTCAAAGCTGACTTCCTTCCATTAACCTCATTTACTTCAGCCTATAGGGATTCCGAGATGATTTTACTGAGTAGCAACAATCAATTTTTGAATCAGTAATTCTTAAATTGTAAAAATAATGTCAATGATTCTTTCAGTGTGAATCACTTTTTCTATTAATGTATTTGTCCCATTGTAGTCATTGTAATGATGTAATTATTACATCAAATGTAATCATTTCCATGCTCCTAATTTTAATAGGTTTCTCTGGACTTCCATGATTAATGTCCCGCCTTAATCACACTCAAAAATTTTATATCACGTTTGCATTTTTTTACTTCAAGATATTTTGTGTCATTTTTTGCAAATACAAGCAGACATAGAAATACATGTTTAGCATTGCATAAAGGAAGTAGTGATGAACTTAAATGCGTGTTCTTGCAAGTATTTGCACTGGCACACACATGCAAACACACATACCCGAAAAGGTGCCAAAAGTAATGCAGAGCTTTAGTGTACAAAGTTAACTTTTTGCCATCTTAAAAGCATCTCCTATTTCCTCAGTTCTCTCAATCGTGTTTTCCATGGAACATATAGGAGATATTATAGAAGAAAATATTTTTAGGTATTAGAGTTATTTCACTACTCTGCACCATTGGATATTGAACATGAAAATACAGTAGGTACTCTTCAATGAAATTATTTGATTTTCTTATAGCAAAAAAAATTGTGAAAATTATATAAATATTACTATGAGATCTGGCAGAGCACTTTGTAACATCCACTTTTATGTGGCTGTAGATATTAAAGTTAAATATAACTTTTCAAATAAATAGTCTAAAGGAATAATTCAACCTCAATGTAAGATTTTCCTGAAAAAAAACCAAAAAACACAACCAACTTTTAAAGATTTTTCTTAGAATGCTGAGACAATTTTTCTACAGTTAAACATGTCCATTATAGGAGCAGGAATATTTTCCTAAAGTTCCTTTTTTGGTGTTTTTGTTCCTTATGTAGCAGGTCATTCCATTAGGTAGCCCTCCAAGTGACCCAAAGGAGATATATTAAAATCTAGTAATACAATACCTCTGGACTATTTTACATAATAAGAATTTTTTTTCCAACTCCCAGATGTTGCTAAAGGACGGAAAAAAAGACCTGTAAAATTCTTCATCATGAATCTTTTTTTTCTGCAAATCCCTTTTTTCCCCCCTTTCAAAAGCAATTCTGAATAGAGGTAAAAGAAGACAAAACTTGACCTTTTGTGATCCCAGCATTAATAGGTCTGTTCATAATTCAATCTGTGTGTGTGTAGAAGCATCCATGTGGAAACATGCAGGCCTGAGAGACATAAAGCCTTTCCCTTTAAACATTATCTGACCCTATGAGTCTTATTCACAAAAGAAGGCTTACGTACGCATAAGTTGAAAAAAATGCATGCTTTCATTGTGCCACAGAGAGCCTACACATTTTACTCCTCATTCGCCAGGAAAACTCATCATGGAAGTGACACTTGTACAGGAGCTGGGCAAGGGAATGGTAAAAGAGCACAACACAGCAAAAAAAACCCAGCACATGCAAAGAATAAAGTTCTTTTCTCATTAAAAATATAGGAGGGTCATCTCCTCTGCTGGCATGTGACAGGGTGAGGGCATGGATGTGAGAGGAGTTGCTGTCCTCTGTGTTTTGCAGCCTTGCAAAACTCTGCCTGAGGAGACCAGCCTGGCTTTTTTGCTAGTCTAAGATTATTTTCTCTTTCCACAATCTGTGTTCGCCAAGGTGAGGGATGCCTGTGCCACTTGTACCCGGACTGATAAATATTTATAATACCATATTCATAATTTCATAGATTCTAATGATTATGATTATACAGTACACAGGTTTCAAGACAATCCTGCAAGGTATTCAAAGTCTACTGATGCTGCTGCAAATCCACAGCAAACAAGAGTATCAGGTATTTGTGTTATGTCAACACATGAAGTCCATCTATTACCAGTATCCATTGACAGCTCTCCTGTTTAGTTTGGCTCTGGAAAGTCAGCTGTCAGTTTCAGTGCTTGGTTGCCCAGAGCCCACTCGCGTTATCAGAGAGTGCTCTAAGCCACTTTGCACTGAACCTTTCAATTGAAACCTGGACAAGGGGCAGGAGACACACACAATTGTAAGAACAGCAATAAGAGTTTACATTTAGTGAAACAAATCCTCAGCTGGTACAGATCAGCCAAGCCTCAACAGCTGCAGTATTGATTTATACCAGGATCTGAGCTCAGCAGCTGTAATTATTTTCTAAACAAGGCAAAACAAACACCATCGGGAATCATGTGGAAGACTTCTTAATGAACAATGAGTGAAGTAATGATGACCTTCCCACCAGTTTCCAGCATTTTCCCTCCCAGTAAAGAGGAATCACTGTCCAGATTTTGAAAATCACATTGTGCACCTCTATGCATTTTCACATGCCCAAATACTTTCAAAATACAGCTTTAACAGCACTCAACTTCTAGAATCTCACAGGAGGAATTCTAAAATTTCTCTAAGGAACAAAATTAATGGAATTTCATGGCCCTTGATTGCTTTGATTGTAAAAAAGAAAAAATACTACTCAATAGATCATCAGAAATCAGGGAAAAAACCAACACCAAAATTAAGGCTGTGATGGTGCCAAAATTAACTATTTACAGTGGGTCCAAATGCTCAGATTCAGCAGCTTTTTAAAATGAAAAACCTTTATATGAAAAAAGCAAATTTCCCAGTGATACCAATCACGTTAACAACTGGTCATTGTTTGTCAGGTTTAATGTCTAAGTTGTTAGTGAATAAAAATCTAACCAGGGATTGATTAAATATATCTACATTTTATTGTTTTTCATAATACGTATGATAATTGATAATACGATAATGCCCACTAGCGTGACACAATGCCTTCTGTTCAAATACATTTACAAGAAATTGTTTAGTTAGAAAAATCATAAAAATGGGGAATCTTTAAAGGTAAATCTTGATCATTTAACATGGAAATACTACTGAATCTGTATTCAGGCTAATGTCGAGTGACATTGAATTAATATCCACGTTGAAGAACATATGAAATATTGACAACTGACAGTTATTCAAAAGACAGAATAAAGGCCCAGCATTCTCTTAGTGGTGGATGTTATAATTCCAAGGAGGATCAGAGAGCTGTGACTGCCCTGCAGCTGGCACCCACTTCACACTGTGCTGCTCAGAGGTGCTCCTCCCTTGCTGCTGGTCACTCCTGGATGTCCACAGGTTAAAGCTGCTCAGGGGTGCCAGGGTGAACAGCTCCCTGCCCAGGTTCAGGCTCTCAGAACCACAGAATCAATGAGGTTGGGAAAGACCTCTGAGATCATCGAGTCCAACCTATGACCCAACAGCACCTTGTCAACCAGACCATGGCACGGAGTGCCACATCCAGCCTTTCCTTAAACACCTGCAGGGACAGTGACTCCACCACCTCCTGGGCAGCCCATTCCAATTCCCAACCATCCCTACTGTGAAGAAATTCTTCCTAAAAGAATTCCAGGAGAAGTGTGACCCATACGAGGTGCTTGGGCACTGGGTGGTGCAGTGCCTGTCACCACTTTCATGGATTTTACTGTGCCAGAAGTCTTTTGGAGGAGAGTTAAAATATCCTGTTCAAGGTTAGTGAACAACCTGAATGGCTTTTGCATGTGATTCTCAACATTAAAATAAATCAAGTAGATTTGTATATGTGGGTTATCAATTTACAAGCTCCAAAGGGAAAATTTAGTAACTCTAAATTAACTGAATAATATTTATTGGAAAATCTTAAGCATCTAGAAGCAAAACCACGTTTAATATTTTGCTTGCAATACATATTTCTCTTTCTCTCTACGTAATTTGCCTTGTTCCTGTTTTATTTTCATGGCCTTCTAAACATTTTAAGGATGGTTCAGGGCAATATTTGGGTTATTGTAATAATTTATAATGCTTGTCTTCTACTTCCATATTTCTGCCAATAAGTGATGGGTCATTAAAAGCCCATTGGTTTGGTACATGCCTTTTAGGAGGAAGAGATAAAACTGCCAAGTACATGGAACTGGAAAAGAAATTCATGCCAGCCTCAGGCAGATAATTCAGAATTTCTGCCAAAGTAAGGAGATCAGGATTGAGGTCTACATGTGATGTTTAGTGAGCCTGTTCTATTTAAGAAAAATTCAATTTGTTAGAAATTAGTAAATAACAAGGAGCAGTATTACTACTGAGACAAGCTAACCTCAAATATAAGGTATTGGTAGAGAAGTGAAATATTATTGGTATAATTCTAAAAATATTTTTAATTATTCCAAGAAATGGAATGTTACAGGTAGCATTCTGATAAGATGCATGTATTAATAGTATCGTATCTGAAGGGCTTATTTCTTTTTGCCATCAAGAAACCTACTCTGAAATAATTCTTCACTTTTAACTGACATCAATTTTGTATTAATGTTTCATTTATAGAATATGCTGACAACTTCACAGCGTGAGATATTGTAAGAAAAAAGCTTGATTTAATAGCTTTTCATTATATTTCCTGCATAATCTTATGATTAGCTTAGCAAATCTTGACATTATAAACTACATTTTCCCCCTAAAAGAACAGAACAGAGTTTAATGTTTGTAATTAGAGGAGCAACACAGTTCTAACAAAAGCAAAGAGCTACTTAAATTCTTAACTGAATACTAAATATTTTGCTTTGTTGAAATAGCTCTTTTAAAAATCGGTTTACAAGCAAAAGAATCACGTATTAAAAAAACAAAGAAAATTTGAAGAAAACATCCCTAGTTTCTTTAGAAAGTTTCAGAATTGATAAAAAGTATGACGTATACCAACACCCCTTTTGGTTATATGAGATATAAACACTGCAGTCAGGGAGGTTCTCTCTAAAGGTAGAATGAATCCATCCTCCACATGGGGTTGGATGACACTGAACACATTTAGAGCAACTAAATTGGAATATATTGAGTTTTTACCTGATTTCAAGCTTCCCACCCACCCTTCCCACCCAGTCACTGGGTTTTTTTCCTTTGTCCCAAACACATTGGCAGAAAGGCTGGCAGGGATAAGAGAGAGAAGACATAATCTGTACTCTACTCTTTCATCATGAAAATAAAGACAGTGAAGATGGCAAAGAAGGAGAAGTAAAAGGGTCGATGAAATTTATTTCCATTCTGGCAGAGTGAGGGAAGAAGAATGAACTTGCACTTACCAAATTCTGTTTGGGGCAGAATAAGTAGCAGAGCACTGCTTCTTACACAGAACTAGGAACTGGGTGCTTTTACTTCTTTTTTTATCAATGTTAGATATCAGCAAAAGTTAATCTTTGATTGTTAAACATGGATCCTAATGACATGACTCATTTTTTGATTTTTCATGGAGGTAATTGGATCTAGAAGTCAATCTTCGATACAGTTTTACACAGAAAGGCCTAGAAAAGAGAAGAAGGTTAGAGAGTCCCTGTCAGACCACTCAATATGGAACTAGGAAGATAAAAAAAGAGAACAAAATTGGGGGTGAAGTGCAATAGTTGTCTGCAAAGAAAAAAGGCTTCTCTTCAGAGACATTCCAGACAATGAATAAACAAAAATTTATTCATAATTGTCATCATTCATCATAAATTCATTTACTGTGATAAGAACTGAAGTTTTCTCTGCCAGCCAATATTGGCACTGACTTTACAAGGTATTTAGTTGTTTCTGATAAGCAGCATTAAATTCATTAATAGAACTGGATCATAAGCCAATGAGAGTCTAAGCTCAAAAGAGAGTCACATATACATAGTCCTGGAGACTTTTGTGTGTGTGCCCTAAGCAGGGCACAGAGAATATGAAATTATTGCTCTTGCCCAGCACAGCTCTTGCTCTCTCTCTCTCAGAGAAATTACCCTTTGCATCTGTGGATCACAGTTCCCCACAGAAAAAGATGTAAACCTGAAGATTCAGGAATGTGTATCCTGAAATTATTTTTCGCAATTATTTTACTGGGTCATTAAGAAGGAAAGAGATAGAAAATTGTCCCATTTTTACTTGGAGATCACAATGAGCTTCGATGTCAAAAAATAACTTTTCTGGCCTTCAAATATAGTCTTTCTGGTCTTCTTTTTGTCTTATTTGTCAACAAAATTGCTTTATATAATTCACTTACTTCCTCTGGCTTTAAAGACAACTCCTCTGTTATCATTGAATGAATATCAAATTATTTTTCCCCTTAAAAGCTAAAAACAAACTCCAGCTGAAGAATGAATAATAGCATGCTACAGACACATGGATTAAAAACCCATAAGAAGCATTTTAATATAAACACATCATTTTCTTAAGCATTTTCATATAAGCATTTTTAAGTACATTTGTTCTTTTTTTGCCATCAAATTGAAAACAGATATATTTTTAAAGTTATTAGAGTTCCTTGGTTTGCAATATAATTTAAAAAAAGTGAACCACTTTTCAGAATTAACAACCTTAAAACGTCATATATCCCAAATACATTTTTCAGTGTTCGATATTTTAAAATGGTGAAAGCTATGCCTAAGTCATATGCAGTACAGGTGAGGTTAAAAAGAAAATTAAGACCATGCTAGTTTTGACAACAGTCAATGTTTTTGCGTGGGTTGTTTAAAACTCCCAGTTTCTAGCTCCCTAAGGGGTCCTATTGAAATGCACTTGTGCCCTACCTACGGTAGGGATTGGCCTCACATCTGCATTTTCCTCTCTGAACAGGGGCAGGTTTTCGCCTTCCCCAAGACACCTGTCAGTCAGGACCAGCATGAGAGAATCAGTTATTAACTCCAATGAAACCAGGATTTCATCTACTGTCCCAAAGTTTGAAACCATTCAGACCATTCATCTAAGAGTGGGAAATGAAACCTCTAGAAAGGCAGAAGGGCTCTGTGTATGCTCACTGTCACGAGGCAACTTGATTGACACCAGTACACCCACTGGCCTTCAGCAATTACAGCTCAGAAGAAAACCAGCAGAACTGAGAGCAGATGGGTAAGCTTTTAGGTAAATACAAAACTTAGAGATGATTACTGTTAGCACACAAAACTTTCTTCCTGGCACAAGCTAAGAGTTGACAAAGTTAGCTATATAGGACATGCCTTTCATTTGACAGAAGACATTGCTAAAACTCTGATTCTAAATATTCTGGGTACTTGCAAAGGATCTAAGAACTTTATTATGAAAAATTCTAAAGGCACTACCAAAGACTTCCGAGCAAAAAGACCTGCACTTTCATGAATAAGTAAAAATAAAGTAAAACATCTTTAAAGGAAGATGTAACAAGAGTTTAAGCCAAAAGAGTTGATTTCAGTCACGGATCTTTGAAATCACACACTGCATCCTTCTCTTTTTGTGGAAAAGACACAAATCTAGTGTCCTGCTTTTCAGCATTTGCTTAAGTTTATTCTTGTATTGCTGCTGAATGGGACTGTTCTGACTCAAAAATATTTAAACTGTTGGCTACATTTCATACAGAAAGTATGTATTTCTCCAGGCAAATGAGTGTAACTTGTCCAATAAAACTGATACACCTCCATGGCATAATATCTTCCAAAGACCGGGATGTGTTTCTGACTACCCTTGTGTGAGTCTGTGCAAAACACCTGAAGCTGCAGGAGAGACAAAAGCCCGAAAGCTCTACAGAGCTGCTGTTCCCAGGTTTTCTGAAAGCCTTTGGTGGCAAAGGTGTGAGTCCAGGTTTGCATGTCACTCGACTAAATTAGTAAAAAGCCACCAACTTCAACAGACACCAGTGCAGAGCAGCTGAGGGTCTGTCCCAGGACATTCAGATACACAGGGGGAGGGACCAGTCAATTGTAAGCATGGATGCGTTGAGATCACAGGAAAACCCAAAGGATCTCAGGGTCCTCACAAAAGGCTACAGAAGCTACACAGAAGAATAGCTCCTCCTTTTCCTCCCCCAAGCCTCCACAAACAGCTAAAAATGATGCTACTCTGAGCTCCTGATCTCCACCCCCAAGCTAGATACACAGAAGTTAAAGATAACAAGACAGGCATTCATTTCTGCAGCAAGTTTCTTCTCTATGTGCAAATTTTTACAGAAAATACTCTTTGCTTTGCTGTCTCAAAAGTTATGCTAATACCTGCTGTTCATAGGAAAAGGGGTAAGAGCAGAGAAATTTAGTTATTTTTTCCCCCTTGCAACCTTTTTAAAAAATAAATATTTGGTAATTCTAACTGGGTTCTAGGAAGGCCTAGAGAACATCCAAATATCATATCATAAATCAAGTAAATATTATTAATTTTTTTAAACAGCTCTGTCTGGGCAATTACATGGAAACTGGTCTGTGCTAACAGTCCAAGATGGAGCTAAATTATGTTCGGAAAATACCTTAAAGAAAGAGAAAGAAAGTAAGTATGGTATACAAAAATATTTTGGGGGGTGGGGAAACAAATTAAAGATTAAGAGTGAAAAGAATAAAAGATAAAAGAAATGCATATGCAAAAATTAGAAAGAATACAAATTGGTAAAATCAAGGTGTGACAAGATTAACTCACAGAATCAGAATAACAAAATTATCATGATTCAAGGCTGATAGATTAGAAATAAAAGATTAGAAATCCACAATTTGCACTTTCCCAGTTTTCTTTTTATAGGAATAGAAACATAGAAACTTATGCAACCCAAAAATCCACACTTCCTTACGTCTCGTAAGGAACAGGAATATTCACATGTATACAAGGGCTATGATACCTTACCTCCTTCTAACTTCTCATTTCCACAGAATTTATGTGAAGTTGCAGCAGAACACTCACATTTTACGTTCTGTATGCCATAGCTAGCACAACTTCACAGGCACAGGGAATCAGCAGCAGTGTGGCAATAGCTCCATTAATTCATTTATATGTTAGTAAAATGCACTGGAAAACACCTTCAGCCACATTCTAACGAGCTCCTAACTGCCTGTGATGTGTAACCAAAGAATTGCAGGGCTCAGTAGAACTCTGCATCCTTTTTTGGCTATATTAAATTGTTCCTGCAATGCAGCAATTGGGTATTTGCAGCATCTTTTTAAGTAATATGCCTTACTATTTAAATTTGTAAAAAAGAAACCAAGTACTTGTTTGCTTATTAAAAATAACCCATAGTAATTAAAAAAGATATGAAACTCACTTTCTTTAAAATAAAATGTTGTGCATACACGTACATGAAGAATTAACATATGTAGCACGTAAATCCCCCATAAATCATATATTACAAAAATGTGCAAAAGTTAAAACTTCAATTAATAGTTATTCAATATTTGTTTAGTTGACCATAGATATAAAAGTATCAGTATATATCAGTTTATACATATTACTTTAATAACTGGTGCCAAAAGGAAATTTCTCAATAAAAAACGTCATGCCTATTAACTTTTCAAAGTCATTATTTGCAACCAAACAGCAAACAGCTACTGTAAATACCTTTACAATTATGCTTTTTATGCAGATCAATATAAATAATATTGTTTAACCAAAATTCTCTGACACTCAACCTTCATATCTGTGTTGACAAGATTCTCCAATGGTTTGTTACCATACAAAAGAGTGGGACAAATTACTTATTTATATATACAAAACATGCTTATAAAGGCCAGCTGCAGGTATTTTTTGGAAAGTGCATTTTAATAAGGTCCTATTCAGTGGGAGAACAAATGGGGAAAAAGTAGTTTGCACTACAGAGTTTAGTGCAAGAGCTTTCTCTTTTTCTAACAACGAAATCAATCATTTGTCCAGACTGTGGGGAGTCAGAGTTAGTTACTGAAAAGAGCTCCATATATAAACAAGTCAATAACTCATTGTGTGTTATTGTTGGACTGAAGAAGTCTGCTTTCAAAAAGCTGCCCCTGCTTCTCTGAGAATGAATGTCACTGTATTCAGAGAGGGAGAGAGGGGCCTTTTGTTTCTAGCTATTGCTAACTGCCATTTATGTATGGGAAAAGGGATGTGGCTGCTGGTTGTCCCAGGAAAGCCACAGCATCACCTCCGCACAGCCCTGCACTGGCCTGGCCCCGGACTTCACTTTTGTATATGGACTTCTGTCAGAGAATTCACACGTTTCATCCAGCTCCTGACTTCACTGGGAATATTTGTAAATATTGCTCTCATTTTACAAAGATAAAATGGCCAAAGACTAGAGGAAATAACACACTCGAGCACTTTATTTTATCTGTGACTGTGTAAGGAGTAACACCCTAAATATAATCAGCCTTAAGGTTCTCTGAGTAAATATCAGTTTAGGAACTCAAGAGAACATAAGTGAACTTTAACATGTCTTTGTATCATTTCACGCTTTTTCTTTAAAAGAGAATAAACCCCACAGTTGTTAAATCATCTCAACTCAGAGTTGGGGGGAAAAAGGAATTTAAGAGTTGTTTTTGTTCACCTAACTAAGACTGGCGTGATCTCACTTATCCTCCAGCCCAATCAGTTAAAAAAATTTCTGACCTTTGAGATTTAACAGAAAAAATAGGATGTCCTGCCAACAATATCATCATTCTGCATGGGAACTCAGGGAAGTTACATTCATACATCCATGTTAAGCTATTCACATGTAGAAGTGTTTTAAAGAGCATTCCT
>NW_008236509.1:3705940-3707290 GCF_000691975.1 Corvus brachyrhynchos | reverse complement strand
GGTTGGACTCTTCTTAAAAAGGACAAACTTCACTAGTTTTAAAGTAACTCCATTTTCATTTAAAAACAATACTTGATGTATTCTTTACACTGACACAGAAATCAAAATTTCTTTTCCGTTGAGCCTAATAAAACTGGAGAAAAAAGTCATGATCTTTGCATCAGACTGTGGAATTAGCACAGGTTCACACAGGAAATAAGCTTCATCCATGTTTCAAAATATTTACAACACTTCCTTAGACTACAGAGCATTTCTTAAGTAATAGAGAAATGTAGAAGAAACATTTTGTCACCAAAACCTCATGATGAACATTCAAGATGTTTTAGGAGGCAGATCAATAGGGAAAGCCCAACAGGAAAAGCTCATCAATAAAGTCTCAGAGTGTAAAATCATGATTGCACTGTAAAATCCCAGCTATTACACAGATTTGCAGCTCGCAGCTGATCAGATCTGTGCAAACCAGAGTGGCTCTGTTGAGACCACTCCACTTATTCTGAATTTTGGGAATTCACTACTCTCCAGTAATATCTCTCTTGCCTTGGAGCCTCTGTGGGGCTACAGGAGAGATTCAGGTGGACTACACTGTAAAGCTCACTTGTGGTTTGAAACTTGTAATTTTTAGTAGATTTTATCATCAGAACCAACCACATTTCTAGTCGTTCCTTCTGTCTCTTTAAGAGTAATGAGATTCTGCATACCAGGGAAAGCAGGTGACCTTGGTGAAGGTCACCTCCTGGGTAAAAATAATCATTGAGGAACTCAGAGAAGATATAGGAAGTGAATCTTATAAAAGTAACAGTTATTAAAATTGAGGATGAATTTAAAAGCTTTGTTAAAACCCAGACCTTTTCCAGTTCTTCTGAGTAAAACCATATACACTGGACTTAAAACTCAGCAGTGTTCTGAGAAAAACCTGTCTGCAAAAGAGGGCTGACAATGGCACATCAACTCAGGCCTCAGAAACAGCCAGGGACTGTTTGGACTCTGAACTGAGAGTTCGCCTTCAGAAGTTCTCAGGAGAGGCAAGGAATAAAAGAATCTTCCAGGAAGTCTAGCTATACCTTTTCCTCTTCAATTTTATTTATTTTGTGGATATTGAGATCCTGTTGATGTCATGGACACTCTACAGCTCAAGGCACTCAAACAGAAGAAGCACTGACTCAACACTGAGTAAAGATCAAGTGAATATGACAAAAAACCCCCTACCATAGCTGAGTACATACATGACTGAAGGAGTTTATGGATGAAAAGCATTTATTCTCAAATACATCACACTTCAGAAAGAATTTCTGTATTAAAAAATACTTATTTCACAGCTATGGATGCTGATTGACAACAACATAACTCAGT
>NW_008236509.1:3660940-3700940 GCF_000691975.1 Corvus brachyrhynchos | reverse complement strand
GCTGGAGCACATGCCCAGAGCCCTGTGCTGGACGCTGCCAAGTGTGTAAGAATTCAAATGGCTGACAGCTGAGAACCCAAGCTTCATGTGACACACCCCAGAAACTCTCCAAATATCTTACTCCTGGGATTATACGGGATAATAATGTAAGCATGATGCTGAGAATCTGAAAGGTAAAGAACACAGTTTCCTTTGATTGCCATTCTTCTAAAAGATGATGGAGACCATCTTTGCAATCTCCCATGATTTAACACCAAAAGGATTGCCAAACACTGGAAGAGGCTGCCCAGAGAAGTGGTTCAGTCACCATCCCTGGGGGTATTTTAAGGATGTGTAGATGTGGCATTTGGGGTCATGATTTGGTGGTGGACTTGCCAGTGATGGGTTAATGACTGAATTCCATCTAAATTTTTCTGTGGTTAGAAACTCTTGGACAAAGTGCCATATAAAATATATTTTGTGCATAGTACAGCAGGAAAAACAGAAAAACCTGATAGAAATTATTGTCATTACATTGGTATGAAGTAAGTGCCTTAGACATGAAAGCTCAGGTGTATTGTCAATTGTCTGAACAGCATGCAAGCATAAAATATGAAATAAAAGGATGATTGACTTGAAAGAGTGCAAAAGCATTAGAAGAAAGAGAGGAAAACTTGAGGGCCTGTGATGTTATGCATCTTTTATGAAGAGACTAAAGCAAAAATGTTTCATTAAATAAATGTGGTTTTAGATAGGGTGTGAAGGAGAGAGAAAAAAATGGGTCCCAACCAGCAAAGGTGTGTTGTTCGAACAGGTATGGCCTTTGGCAGGATTTTCCATTTGTCAGGGCAGCCACACTGGCAGAAGCAGAAATGAAAACAGCACAGCTGTAAATGCTGTAGTGGAGGGTATGAGAGAGGCCAGGTTTGGAAAGAAAGCTGATTCCTTTCATTAGGCCACATGGTATAGGAATAAAGGAACAAGTATCAACTTAGAATAAGCCCGTCTGCTTCTGTAATGTGGCACACTTTGTCTAACTCATGTCCTCTACTTCCTGTAAGTTAATGCCACTTCTTCAGTCCTTCAGTCCTAGTTTAGCTTAGAAGATAAATTTCTCTGTTGTCATCTTGAATCACTTCATGAAAACGCAGCATTGCTTTCCTGCTTACTTCAAGGTTTCTGGTTGGGGTTTTTTTGTCTTTTGGGTGTCTGGGGTTTTTTGTTTGGTTTTTTTTGGTGGGGTTTTGCTGTTGTTTTTCTTGTTTAAATGGGTAAAAAATCATCATCCCAGAATGTAATGGACACAAAAGACCTTAGGTGTTACTGGGTACACATTCTACCAAAACAAATGGGAGAGGAGGGTAGTAAATGCTGGCAGTTAACATAATCACCAGCTGTTCTGCAATTGTGAAGACATCTGTAATTCTCTCCAGTTTCAAAGGTTTCAACATTTTTTCTTTGTTTCTCTCCTAGTAGCACCTTGAAAAACAAATTTTGATTTTATATTTAGTGCCACTGAAGATATGGATTTTTCATGGACAAAGTTTTATGTTTGAATAGAATACCTGAGTGTATGAATATTTTTCACAGGCAAAATATAGCATACTCTTAGATACACTTTTTCATTTCCAGCATTTATACGACCTCTGACTCAAAAAATAAGACATTCTGGGTTGGACCCCAGGTTGGACTGTGTTGGTTAAAACTTTTTAGAAGAGGAATTCTGAACCCTGCATAGAAATTTGCATAAATAAATCTAAGAGGATTTCAGACAATTAGGTAAATAACTCAGTTGAATGGAGCAGTCAACATTCCAAATGCCTGCCAACAGCAGAACATTGCTGAGCTCTCTGTTCTGAGAGCTAAGCTTAAGATTGGGCTGGTTTAAGCTATCTTCTCACTAACCTGCCCTAGAACCCTTCCCCCAGCAATCTTATCTGAGTTTCTAAGTATAAATTGTGTTTATAATTACTTAGGTTCAGTATTCTCAACGAAGATTTCCACTTATGGTGTCTAGCAAACTCTCAAACTGTCCCTGGTAATCAAACTGGAACATGAGATGCAAGGGTCTGGCTATCCAGGCCCTCATATAGTTCAATGATTTGTATTGTTATTTTTCTTTTTATTCTTTCCTAATCCTGCCAAAGTCTCCATGTAGTGGTATCATGGCACCGACAGGAGGTGGGCTTTAATACATGTGTGAGTAATACCTTCTTCTGCAAACCACTTTGGCTGTATTTCATACATTAACTACGTGCCAGTAAGTTACTCCTATGCCCCCCCAGCAGCAGAAGAATGGCCTTTACTCTGTGACCCAGGTACTGCAGCCAAGGTGTGATTCACATTTTGTCGCAGGCAATCCCGATGAACCTTCAGAAGTCTCCCTCTTTACTCTCTTTTATCACATGACCTGCAAATAATTCACTCCCTCTTAATGAACTGCAGGAAAAATTGCAGTAGCACTATTCTGATGTTGGTATGTAAAGGAAAATAAACACACCATACCACAGCCAAATGGGCAGGTGGGATCTGGTATCTCAGACAGTAAAACAAACGTCTCCAGTCAAATGATGCAGTCAGTGTCACAGTCACAGGGAAGGTTTTGGGATCTTCAAATGAAGATTATTCACAGCACAAGAGATCTCAGTTGTGAAAATTTTTGTCAATCCCTGCCTGACATGGTTATAGACATAGTATTTAATTTTGATATATTATAAAGGTTATCATAATAAAAAAGTAATGAATACAGGGAAAATCCTTACCAACTTCCAAATACTAATTTTTGGCATAAAGATTTGCTTAATTTCTGCAGGCTGGTTGGAAGAAGCCAGTAAGTCACAGTCATCTCATAAAACCCAGACTCTATCCTGAATATCTGAGCTAATTCGTATCATGTCATTCTCAACACAAACCATACAGCTTCCCAATAAAGTAGGGAAACTGAAGAGCTGTGGTTGGATGGGGATTAAAGAATAGGACTGGAAAAAACATTTGTCAGAGGTCCATGACAGTACAGTCAGTACCTGAAGAATATCTCATTTCATCATCATGATTCTGATAGCATTTAGCAATACATTTAATTAATTTGAAAGACTTATTAATAAGTAAGGCTCCAAATGATCTTCTCTTTCTTATCCTAGCTGTTGAATATGTCATTAATTTCTTTAGATTTAACCACCTCTACAGTTCTGGTGTAAAAAGAGGTTTTACCACTGACTGATGGCTAAAAGTAAACTAAAATAAAATGTTCTTAAGAATGTGAAACATTGCATGCTCTTAGAGCTCATAAAAGCAAAACTCAGCTGTTCTCTCATGCATTGTGTCTGAATACTCCCACTTTCATGGCAGTTAAAGAAGTCAAAGCTCCTGATGACCAGACAAATACTAGAAATCAATGTCTTAAAAAATATTGAAATCTGTTATTAGTGCCATAATTCATTCTCTGTCTGGGTCCATTTTTAACAGGATGCTTCTCAAAAGGTAGAAATCAAACCTGCTTTTATGCCTTGGCTCTCCTCAGCACGGAAGAAATATCTTGACTATCTGCCTTAAGTCCACAAGTCACCTGAGTTACTTCAGCCTCTTTTGAGTCTTAGCTGCTTTTAGTGTCTCTTGTCTTTATATAGCCCGAAGAGGGGAAAAAGACATTCTCGGAGAGAAAAGCCTAATTTGGTCCTAGATAGTGATCTACATATAGTGAAATATGCTGAGGAAGGACTTTCATTAGTACATATGCACACACATACACACAAACATGTAAATACAAGTCAGAAAAGCTGCAACACAGAGCATCTTTAAAGAGGCATAAACCTCTTTAAGCCTCTTTAGGGAGACATGGATAAATATCTTCAAATTTTTAAAACTCAGTCAAGAAGTTAAATAAAGAACACATTGGTCCTGACTTACCAACACAACAGGCATCCAAATAGCTGTTCTGTATTGCACTGGAAGCTCTTTTGTGCTTCCTCATCATCAAATTAAAGGCATTTCTGGTTGTCCATGTTCAGAGCATTGAGATACTAGAGAACTAACTACAATTAAGTTAATTAGATCTGAGATTTTGAAGTTGCTTCTAGAAGATATTTAATTTATGTGTTAAAATGAAAACAAAGCAAAACAAATCTTAAGTTTTATCACTTCATGGTTTTTCAGTTTTTGAATGACACAAAACTGGACTGAAATAAAATGAAAACAAACCTCTGTCTACACACACATGCACAGTTTGAAGACAATTCCTCTCTCAAATAAAAACATAAAATAAACAGATTTTTTTAGCAGTTGCAGTAGAATTTCTCTTACCTGGGAAAAGCAAAGAATGATTGATCAGACCCTCTTCCTCAAGACACCAACTTCAGTGTAATGCACATAGCTTTTGAAGACCTGGTCTACCTGTTCAGTTACAACACATTTCCAGCTTCTTGCAGACTTTGTTTTCTCTCTAAGACAGTGATTTTATGTTTCTAGTAAAATCACCCAGGAATATTACTTGTTTGCTGCTACTATTTCAGTATTAAATGCTCTCAATGCTAAAAGTGGGCATGTTTGTGTAAATACTCCTGAAAAGTGAGGAAACCGCAGATAACTGAAAGCAGCTAAATGATAACAGCGGGGATAAAAGAAGAAAAAGCCATTAGTGAATTCATTAATTTTTACCTTTGGCATTTAGTGCTTCTGATTAATGGCTTTCCTGTAGGCTGCTATTTTCCTCTCAGATATTAACATGCAAAATATGTGGTATATTAGAATAAAGTGTTATTACTACTTATGTGTGTCCAAAATCCCTAAGATATCAGGGATTAAGCTGAAATGCAGACAAATAAAATAGTTGGGTTTTTTGCATACACTGCCTCTTATGAAGAAGGCAACTCCATAGCACACTTGCACCTCTAAAATTTGAATTGAGAGACAAAAAGGTGTTGTTTCACACCACCTGTATGTATTCCTCAGGGGGGATGTTCTGCCTGTGGTGTGCTGGGGAAAAGCAGCTGGTAAAATATCCCACAAGTCGCAGCATGAGGGAGATGATCTCTGGGCTGTTCTGGGCTCCTCAGCCTGACAGACATGGACACATTGGAGAGTCCAGCCAAGGGCCACAAAGCCGATTAAGGGACTGGAGCAGCTCAGACAAGCAAAGGCTGGGAAACTGGGACTGGTCACCCCAAGGAAGAAAAGGCTCAGGGGCAGCTTATTAATGTATATAAACAGCAAAGGGGTTCAGAGGGCAGTCAGGCTCTTTTCAGGGATACCCAGGGACAAGACCAGAGGCAATGGGCAGAAAAGGAAGCCCAGGAGGTGCCATCTGAACCTCACAAAGCACTTTTTTATTGTGAGGGTTGAGGTTGTGAAGGCTCTGTCCTTGGAGACAATCAAACATGGATGTTCCAGTGGCAGTTTGGATAAAATTTCTGGGACAAAGAAATGTTTGTCCTTGTTTCTATATTGAGAAGGTACAAACCATCCCCACCACACATTTGCTCTTTCTTTTTGCAGCTTGGCCAGATTCTCAGTTCATAGCTGCTTTTCCTTTACAGATAACTAAGAGAACACCAATCTCACTCCTTCTCATCCAGATACAACTCCTTGTCAAGCCCTTCCTCATATTTATCTCCTGTATGTGTGCTCTCTACCTCCTTATTTTTTTTCAGATCTGACTTTTTTAATAGAAAAATTTAAAGGATATTTTCTTCTCCCATTATTTTGTTCTCCTATGGCCAATCACCACCTCCTTCATTTCTGAGGCTGAAATTTCAGACCAGTTTTCGAACTAATCTCCCCAAACTGAAGTTACAGTTCTGTAATTTACAAGTCTGTCTATTTATACTTCAACTTTTTTTCCCCCACTATTTTAATTCTCCCATTATAAATAACCTAACCCTGGCATAATCCATTCTCTCCTGGTATTCCTCACATTCATACTCTTTAAAATCATTATGTGAAATGCCAATTTCTTTTCATTTTAGACCCTGTCCTCTCCTTTCATGAGATACAGGGCACTGGAAAATGTTGCTCCAGTCTACAATCACCTTCACCTGACTAATTCTCAGTTTTACTATTTAACATTAATACTTCTCCTTCTGCTGCTTGATTTTAGTAATTAAATTCTTCTTCAGAATCTTGATTCACACATTTTGAATTCCCCAGCCAAAACTACCAAGTCCTTTCAGACTGTCTGGAGGGTGAAGTCTATTCTTACATATTCTTACATCTCTAGATCAGATGTGAGACTCCTTAAGCCACTCTGTTGTTCCTTCACATTGCATTTTTCTCTATCTTTTCTCTAATGCAAAAGAAAATGTTAGGAGTCTTGGGGTAGCTTACTTGATTTAGCCATCTCTAACAAGAACAACTTGCTATATTGATTATATTTAATATATATGTGGTCTATTTCATACATATTATTTTTATATGTGATACCTGTGTATCCTGTGTATGATGTTGTATATATTTTATAAAGCATTGATATTAATTAACACTTCCAACCGCTCCGAAGATCCTGTTTCCTCATTTTGAGGATACTTTCCTTCTCCCTTTTCTTTCTTGCTCTTCTCCACTACACCAAAATGGAAAGTTAAGTTGGCATGCCTGACAGCTTCTGCTGTATCAATGCAATAATTGAAAGAAGGTTAAGGAAGAGGATAAAGAATTGTAACAAAATTAACCTGTGATATGCCTATAGCCACACACCAAGAAGAATTCTTCACAATTGAAGAATGACAAGTAGAGGCCCACAAACCTGCCTATGCCTGAAATGGTTGCCTCAATTCAGAATGCCAAAACCATAATGTAGCAAAGGAGCAGAAAGGAGTCTGACCACTTCAGCGTCCTCCAATCTCTAACGCCCTGAAAGAGATAATTTTTTTTAAAAATCTGAGACTATTATTATTCTGAAAGCAAAATATTCAGAGCTAAGATGGTTAAAACCAACAACAAACTTACAAATCACACATGATGTGAGCCGTAAGAATACAAGTGGTTTTTTTCTACCAGGCAAACAGCGTAGATAAATCTAGGTACCAGCAGCCTTTCCCTTGAAGAGTAGTTAATCATTAACCATATACATTAAAGGAATACCTTCACATCATAGAGTCAGGATAGAATTACATATTTTTAATGTAAAACTATTTCAATCTAAAGTTAGGCTGATGCAATTTTAATTTTTTTTTTTTTTTTTTACCATTTAGGGTAAGACAGTACAGAAAAGTTTGCAAAAAGGGAAATAAGACTAATAGCCCACGTACTTTTGTCTCCAACTTCAGTACATACTTTCTCTTTTCAGCATGCCTGGAAGTTAACAGAAATATAGGCAGGGTATAGGGAATGTCACATGGCAGATACTAATTGTTACGATTAAGGTCTAACAAGCAGGCTTCCCTGCTGCTCCGAGAATGTCTCTGACTTTTGATCCTGACATCTGTGTCTTACAAGAATTTCAGTCAGCTCTGACATTCCTTCTGATGTTGATCCAGGAATTAATGGATTGTGAAAAAGCTGGCAGGATATCATTTAAAAAATAGAATTCTTGGTATACAACTGATGAAAAGGTATCAGAATTCACATACTTTGTGTCTGATACCAATACATTGTGTCTACATGTGCATGCATTTCATATGAAGCTGTATCTCAAAATAGAGGGCAGGAAACAAGGTTTAGAAGAAAGCAAGAGCTCACTTACACAATTGCTATTATACATCTTCAGTGTGCTACCAGATGAAAATTATCAATGATTTGGACAAGTTCTTTGTCATGGAGATTCCATTGCTTAAAGTCTGTACCAGCAAAATTAATCATAATATTATGATTATTTCTGATATTTTTTAAAATTTTAATAAGAATCTTTTCAGTGGACAGTATCAAAGAAATCAGAATAAATTATGAAATAAGTTTCATCAGAGGCAGCCATAAGCATATTTAGAGCGTGACATATATTGTGTGGTCACCATCACACCATTTCACTTTAGACCTGTATTTAAGCTGGTTTGTGCTACAATAGTTTCAGGTTTAGAGGGCCTGTGAGAAAAAAAACCAAACCAAACCAAAAACCATAAAAGATCTAATACCAAAAGTTAAACTGAGATTTTTTTCTAGGTGTGTTTAAGACTGAAGAAATACATACAGAATTGAAATTTTACACATCAGAGAATACTGCCTTGTGTTTCGTGGTTCTGGATAATTACTAGATGCCAGTGGATAACTTAAACATAGCTTAGAGTCACTGACATTAACGTGTGACAGGCAGCATTGCAGAGTGTATTTAGCAATCTTAAATGAAAAAGTTGAATGATATTTAAAAAAACAAAACACAAAAATAAAATTCAGGATTATCACAACAGGAAGGAAGCAGTGCCCTCCTTAAAGTAAATCAAAAAAATGTTTCTCAGTGTGCAATAAAAAGACATGAAAGGAACTATAAAAGAATTCAACAAGTTAAAAAGGAATTAAATTCACTTGTCAATTATTGTCAAGTTATAACTAGCTAGAATTAAGACTGTATGGTTTAACCATCTCCTCAAACAAGTCAACCAAATTTCAAATCAAGAATTGACATCATTGTTTATTAAGTTAAATTTCTGACATTTGCATCCATATTTCAGTGGTTTAGAGTTTTTAACAAAATTTCTTGACACCCAAAGGCATAGGATATTTTGACACAAGTCCAGACCAAATGTTATTAATAAAGAAAGGTAATTCATAAAATTAGTAGTACAGACGACCTAGAGTTATTTAGCCACTCATGCCCACTATATAAACATTGGAAGTACTTGTTTGAAGGAGCATGAAATTATCCCAAGTAAGTAAGATATAATCAGTTTCTGAATATCTTACCTCAGATATTAGCAATCAATATGTGAAAAAGGTTAATGACTTGCAAGTGGTACACCCCTTAGCAGTGCTCATTCCAACTCTGCTGTTGGTCAGCTGCACAGAATTTGCAAAATTCTAGGGAGAACACCAGAGTTCTAACAAGATGCAAAGAAACATCTTAAACATTTATAACATTAATAGTACATCCAGAGAGTCCATAAAAAAATTATTTAAATTATATGATTAAAGAAACCATCTGATTACTCTTTTGTTTTAAAGGAAATATCAATGCCCTTAAGCACTAATATTTTTATTATTTATATTTCATGTTATTTAAATTTACTGTTCTGTTTTTCCTTAAGAGTTCTAGAATTCATTTAACAGGTAAAAGAGTAAATAGCACGCAGATGGGGAAATTAAGAAACAAAAAGGCAAAACCCTAAAGTGAATAGTTAGAGAGAAAAAGCTGGATCACATTCAAGATGGGGAAAAACAAAAGGCAAAGCTTGTAAAATCTGAAAAAGTAAGGTAGGGGTGTGAAAGTGTGATGTGTGACAGGTGGGGTAAAATGAGACAGTTGGGAGGAAAGAAAGAAATTTGAAGAGCACAAATTAGACAAGACATTCATTTTAAGCCCTAACAGGCTGGATCTCATCGTTGTCATCAGACAGGAAATGTCAGAGCTGGCACATTTGGTTTTTTATGCTTTTTACTTATTTTAAAAAAAGACCTCTGCGTCTTACAATACATAAAAAGTCTATTTGCTTTAAAGAAAAACACATCTCAATTTGTTCCCATTTTTTCTCCTACTCAATCTTTAACCAACTTTAGCTCTATTATATAGAAAACTACAATAATTATAAGGTTTAATACTGCCATTGTATTTTGTGTTATTTTATTTAATACCTGAATAGGAGTTGAATTCTTTAAAAATAACTAAACTTTGCACTTGTGACTACAGGTGAATTTCTGGAGAAGGTGAAGATGACATGCAGTAAAGGCTATCTCACAAATACAAACAAATCCTCACTGTAAAGTTCAGAATTTTTGAAGGCATGGATAGATTCTTTCCAAAATACATGACCAAAATAATTATGTCAAAAACAAGCATTTCAATTTGCATTCCAGTTGATGGAATTTTTTTTTATGTAGGTTTTAACAGATTACTAGAAAGGATATTTGGGACCTGAAAATAATGACACTGTATAGAATAACCTACCAACCTTCTCTTTGTATGCCCATTTAATTAGTGTGTGTTGTTCTGTCAAAAAAAAAACCCACCAATCTCTGTGTACTGGAATATAATCTCAAGGTTAAATTAAAATGAAGTAGAATACTGCCAGCAGGAAAGTGCACAGAACAACTGTAATTCTTAATAATTCATTATCTTTAGAATGCACTCTTGGTTTTATTTTTAACTTAAATAATTCTTTGAAATTTTTAGTTTAAAAAGTTTACCTCAGAATTATATATGACAACACATCTCCATATTGAGGGAATGAACCCTACCTCCTGTACAGTTTAGATCTTTATACTCCATATAAGGCTCTTCTAAGCTCTTCTGTCAATTTTATTCATAAATTAACAAATAAACAATGAGGCGTAGTGTATTTAGAAAAGATGGCAAAACATTCAGCTGGAAAAAATGTTCATTTTCTAGCAATTTATAACTCTCATTATCATATTTATATGTTTCTAGTGAAAGTGAAATGGAAGGAATGTGGAAGCAAAGATTTGGGATTTTACACATGGAGATAAGTGACGACAGAAGAGCAAGGCTGGGAAGGATCAGATAAGGGATTTAGAACAGACACAACATGTCAAACTAGAAGTCCATCCACACCTATTTCCAGCAGTGAAGAGATGCTTAGTGAAAAAAAATCCAAATCAGAGGTCAGGTACAGAGTGATGCCATCCGCCCTCTGATAGACAGGGAATTCCAAATCTGGGGGCTGAATTCAGACCACCAAGTCTGGAAGACATCAGTAGACCTCACCTGCCCATCACAAAGATTTTTAATTTCTAATCTGCCTTCTTGCTGTTTAAATAAATGCATTTTCTGTCACAGGTCTTTATTTTGGGCCATTTCCACATTCTATGAGAAAAATCCTCGAGCTTTATCAAGCTTTGGCCTACTTCCATAAGGGAACTGATGCTGTTGTTCTGCAAATCTTTTCTTGTGTGCTTATCCTGAAAGGTTTTAAAACATGGCCAGGAAGTTCAGTTACTAAACTTGTCTTGGAAACACATTAGGTTAACTGTTTGTATTCACAGAAAAAGTAACACAAATAAGCAAATCTATTATAATTTGTACATAGATGATGAAATTTTTTTTATTTTTTTTTTTTTTACTCTCACATTGCATCAAAAAAAGTCAATAGAATGATAAAAAGAAAATATTGAGCCCTATTCAGTACTATACTTCCGGACTGTGCAATGTCTACAGATACACATGTACTATCTCATCTTGCTTTTCTCTCCAAACTAATTAAACTAGCCACTGTGTTACACTAGATTTCATGTTTTCCATTCTGGTTTATCTCAACATCTCCAATTTTATTTACCTCTCTTCAGATCACACAATGTAGATGCTCTGTTCTCATTTCACAGCAAGAGTACCAGGGTTTGTCCAAGGTCTAAAAGGAAGCTTTTGTCATCTAATCCACTCAAATTTCCCAAATTATAAAGTGAAGGCTTAATGTTAAAATGTTTTCTGGGTCACCTTCACTTACAATCATTTAGATATTATTCACCATTGCCTTAATTGTAGTCCCTGCTCCAGTTATCCTCCTCTTTTCTCCCTGTTCCTTCCTGACCTTGCCTTGCATCCAGGACACCTTCACAACTCAACAGTTGCCTCAGCTTCCAGAGCTGTCATGATCAGAAATGCAGGAATTTCTGTACTCTATCCACTACTCTTTGCTGGCAATTCTTTTCCCCCTGTTCACAGGAAGGGAATGGGCAAAGTGCTGTTCTCTGTAGGGTTTGGTTCTCCATCCAGCAGGTGTCTGGCCTGAGGAGGGCTTGAGGATCTGCCATGTTCTGGCTGATTGATGCACAACTCTTACAGGTTATTTTACAGGTGCAATTTACAGACCAGCTACATTCCAGTCTACAAAATCCTAAGGTAAAAGGTATTATATAGCCTCTCTCTCAAGATGTCAGATAATAAAACCACCAAGGAATTTCAATGTTTACGTAAAAGAAGTCACAAATATATCGTAGAAAGATATCAAAACTAAATGCAAGTTTTTGACTGATAAATGAAGAATATTGCAATATGCTTTTTCAAAATTTAATTAACTGTGCAATTAAAAACGAGGTCTTATTTTCTATTTGGCTCTTTAGGGCTTCATAATGCAGGTTTATGTCTTTGCTTGCCACATTACAGAATATTCCACAGCTAGGTACTTCAACTTTGGAATATTCAGGTATTCTTGATTGATTTTTTTTTAATGGTGGGCTAACATAAATTCTCCTGGCATTTTTGAATCAAAAACAAACAAAACCCCACAAACAAAGAAAAGAAAAAAAAAAAAGATTTGATTATTAACACTAAAAAATCCCCAAACAAAACCAAATCAAACAAAAAATGTGGGCATACATGGAGAACAGGGCCTTAGAACCGCTGAATACACATAAAAAGCAATGGACATTGAAGACTTCCAACACACCTACAAATCAGTCTATTTAAAGAATGGAGAGAGTTGACACCAGAAGGTACATTTGGCAGATCTGGAAATGCCATAGCCAAAGATACTGAGAAACTGTAGCTACAAGTGGCAGTATCTACTGCTAGAGAGAACACTCGGGTCCACGAGTCTCTCATGAACTGAAAACTGGGAAATTCTTCCAGCTGGGTCAGGCAGCAAAATAGCGGAAGAATCATCTCTGATCAGAGTCATCAAAATAACATTTTTTGTTTCAAGTCCAGCTCCACAAAGCCTTTACACTTTGGTTTATTGTCTGGAGCCATTGAATGGGATCCTTTCAAATGAAAAGGTCATGAATGGCTGGGATGCCTGTGATGGGCCAGGTCTTGTCCAAGCCTCTTTGGTAAAACCATCTGATGAAGCTATTGGTTTCCTGTACCTTCTCTGTAAGAGGCTGCAGAATGTTTGGATACTCAGCCACAACTCAAACATCAGTGTGTTATCAATGTTATTCTCAGTAAATTCAAAGCATAGCACTGTACCAGCTACTAAGAAGAAATCCAGGACACTATTGTAAAGTGGAGTGACAATCCAAAAAGCACATGGAGGATGTGGTCCCAAAATGAGAGACTGGTATTTGAGTTGTTCACTCGGCATGGTGTGACCAAAAATACAAACCTTTTCAAGCATGCCTTCTTTCTGCTCTGGTATCTCCACTGTTATACCCACAGAACCCAAAGACAGAAGGTTTTCCTGTAAGCCCCTGGTGAGAGGCCCTGTCTGTTGGTCATTCACTGCCTACCCTGTTTGCAGCCTTGTGTGCTTTAACTGGGGAAGGACACAGAGCACAGGGAGATCTAAAGCCCACATTGCAATGGTCCCTAGGGAACCACTGCCAGCTGGCAGAGGCTCCAGCAATGCAGGGGCCTGGGGCTACATGGAAAATCAAAGAGCTGTAACCATCTCCCTGACAGCCCCACAGTGCAACCAGGCACACAGAAGAGTCCAGGTCTTTGTGTGCATGAGGAAGATCAGTGTTTATATCGTTTTCTGAAAGATTCTGTCTGTCAATACACTGAGCAAGGTATGAGCCATGCCAAAGGTGAAAATGGTACAATGTTTAGATATTTGACTGAGATCTCTGAGATGATCTGATGGTTGGGAAAAATCTGCTTCTTTCTCAGCAGCTTTGTATGATTCAGAATCTGGTGGATTGAAGGATTTCTAGCCAGGCACTCATTACTGATTTACTTTTCCTGGAGACAGAAGGAAGTAGAGCTTTTCAAGCTCCACCACCATTTGTGGTACACTTATTATATTTCCAAAGAGTTCAAATGCACAGCACTTCAAAATTAATACAGATTTGTCTTGAATTAACAACAAGATGAGGATTTGAACTTGCTGCAGCATCTTATGAAACCAATACATATGACAGATCTGAGAACTTTCAGAAGCTACTAAGAGCACTTCTCTGGGCACTCGGTGTGGAAACCAAGATAATGATTGTAAAATTAAGCCAGGACAGGAAACATAGAGACCAGCATTCACTGGATATGATTGTTTAGGGAAGGATCAGCTGCTACCACGCCGTGTTCTGGAATAACAGGGTGCTTCTACCTTTCAATGCCTCCTCTTGTCAGATTTTCCAGTAAAACAACTCATTCTCATCTCCTCACCTATAAAAGTATTTGATTCCTTGATCCTGGAGCTGTGCTCAGAGTGAGCAGTGGTGTGATGGCCCTTCTTTCCCCTTCCATCCCTGCACTGCTGCAGGGTCATCGCTGCTGCCAAACAGGACATGGTCTCCAGAGCCACCTTTGGCTACTCTGAGTTTCACAAGCAGCACTTAAGTACAACCAGAGTTTAACTTCTGGGAGCAAAATAGCTTGCTAAGAAACCGAATTAATATTTAGATTATTTTCAGAACAGAAGAAAAAGACTAAAGGATCTTTCCAAAAATTGCTGCCAACTGTGGTTGGAATGGACTAGGAATGGGTACGTACATGAATAAAACACTACAAACATTATAAAACTCCACTGACTTTCTTATTAACATCAAAATATCATAATTTAGAATTAAATTTAACATTGAAAATACTTTAATGAATAACACTATACATACTAAGAAGATTATAAGAATGACCACGTCATGGAAGGGTTAATGGCTCTAGTGATGGTAGAAATTTAAATATCATGGAGAGGCACCTCCTGACCCAGCCATCACTGAGAATTATGCAGATTCAAATGGGAGCCACACAGGCTTTGATTTCCCCCAAGGATTGATGAACAAGTACAAAATAATAGAAAGTGACAGGAAGCAGATGACTGAGGTCTAATTTAATGTCATTCTAAAAGACAATATACCTTAAATTGGCCTTAGGAAAATTATGGGTTACAAACAAGAGAAGAGAAACATGCACTTTTTTCATATTAGTTCACTAATTTAAAAAGTAATCCTTTGGAGAAACGAACAGTGAAACAATAGTCATTTGGCAATGCAGAATTGCCAAACTTAAGCAGGCATACTTTGTTTCCATAATGTGCAATTTAATGGAAAAAGGCTGTAATCTTAAGAGGAAAAGTCTATTAAACAAAATAATGAAGTGATCTGAAGAATTTTATGCAAATATTAATTTGAGACAGCTATGAAGACAAAGAATTAATAGTTCTTAAATAGTAGAATAAAATGCTGTGAGGATGTGCCTGGGAGAAGTTTGCCCTTTTAGTAAAGAATTAGCTACACCCTCACTTATCTAGAAATACAACATCCATTCTCTAAAGGGTTTTCTAAGAATAAAGCTAGAATATTTTGCTATTTTTAATTAGTAAGGATCAGAAATGACCTTCTACAATCCAAAGTTAAGCATAAGCTATACTTCAATCCAAATATTCCAGATTTAAGTACTTGCTGTATGTAATAGTAACTTGTATCATTTCACATTACAGAAGTTATAAATATCAACAGCTGGATAATTTGAAATAAACTATTTTATACCATAGATACTGGAGACACTTGTATAGAAGCAGCACTTCATACCTTTTTTAATTCAGAAATTATGCTATTTATCCTGCATAATTTTTTTAGTTCTTTAACAGCAATGAGTAGAGGTATCACTAGTCAGGCACTTGCTCAGGAATGGTCTTAAAGTCCCCACTGATATTTTCTCAGCTAGTATTTAAACATGGGAAATTACTTTTGATAAACAGGCACTAGAAACAAATTTATATGGCATCAAATTAAAAACTAAGAGATCTAGGGGGTTGGAAAGGCTTGCTGTAATACATTACAGTCTTGTCAGAAAAGATACAATTTTTTTCTCTAAAAAGGGTAGGTTTCTTAATTAATTTTTAATAGAGGGAAATGGCTTTTTTAAGCACATACAAATACCCTCCCTCACAAAGAAGCAGGACAGACTCCCTATTATGATCAAAACAGGAAAAAGAAGAGTGCATTGCACAAGTGCTCCATCTGCAACTCAATCACATGCTGGACCTGGAGGCATCTCAACAGCACTCACAGAACTGCCTCAGGAATCCACAGAGCAGCCAGATGCCAGCCCTGGAAAAATATGGAATGTTGCAGGATATCTGCATCCCGTGACTGGCATTCAGAGAGGAGCCATAAGACTGGGCCAATGTTCAGGGCTGAACAGAAGCCTGATACGTGCATGTGTTCTCATTATGTGCAGCGGGATTTTTCATTTAAGGATAAGTTAAACAATAATGATAAAAAGTGTAGACTTCCAAAAGTCTTCTGAGAAGGAGCAATGTATAACCTTATCCAGACAGAAAACACATACTGTAAAATTAAAGTATATTACATTCAGACCAAGCCAAATGTGAATTTGATTCTTAAAATTGTATGTGAAAAGCAGCTTTTAGGCAAATTTCATGCCTTAGAAGAATACTGCACATTGCTTTCAAACTAAGCACAGCAATAATATATCTCTGTAAGATTAACAGAAGTAATTCTTTCCTAAAAATCTGTGTTTTATATAAGTTGTAAACATGCTTTTCAAAAGTAAATTAAGGCTGGAAACATGTTTATTTACATCTTTCCTTAAGAGATGGCAAGTTTACTACAAGTAAAAACTTACATCATTTAGGAATAATGTAAATGCTATTCCTACTGGAAAACAGTCCCTTGATTGTTATATTTCCTGACACCAGGTTGTTTTCCTGCATGTAATGTCCATCTTTCAGTGACATTTGCAGTAATCTTCAAAACTAAATTTTCGTTTACATGGCATAAGAAAAATGTAATCTTAATCTAAAGAAAACACAGAGGAAGAGGGAGAGGGGAGACAAAATATGATACTAAATATAGTAACAAATGGTAGGCAAGTGGTTTAGTAAATCTGGAAGAGTTAAAACTTCAACATACAGACTTTGCAGACCTCTTTCACTGGATGTTTTCAGGGCATCTCATTGACTGCAAATTGTCCAAGCCCTTCACCTGGCTGAAGTGGTGACTACAGTCCAGGAGAACCAATCTGCCCTAGGCTGCTGGGAACTAAGCAGCAGAAGACTGATAGAGACCTGGATCATGTGACAAAATTTCTCACACCAAAGTCAGCCAAGAAAAGGGAGCTGGAAACTTTTTTTAAGGAGCATCTTCCTAAACAGGGCATTAGTCCTGAGAATCTCCCTTACCATTTGTAGTGGAACATCACAGCTGGAATCAATAATCAATACTTTTTACAGTGTTAACAAATCAGCACCTTATGAAGAGGGAAAACTGTTTAGTTCTTCCATCTCAGTGCTTAAAAAGGGACAAAGACTGGAAGAGCAGATATTTGTATCTACTACCATGAATACAGAAGCACTTTATGAAAACAGCTCTGCCCTCAACAAGCAGCTACAAGAATTACTTTTCAATTTGCACTCCTCTGCTCAGTGTGACTGCTTGCACACTTAATTCCCTACCAGTTGGAATTTCAGTGAAACTCCAGTACCATGTACATGACACATCCACATTTGTAAGTTAAATTGAATAAAGTGTGCCACAAAGTAAAACAAAACATCATCAAAACAGAAGAAGATGATTTTTGTAAGCAAATTCAGGAGAGAACATAGGTTTGGCAAAGTTAACAGGGAATCCAGAAATAAGGAACGAAGAACAACTAAGTAAAATTTTAGTTTGAGCTTTTGAAGGCTCTGGACATGAAGGCTTGACCATTTTATCAAACAGATTCTTCTAAGTATTTCCACACTCAATAATATTTTTATGGCATTTCATAAATATAACTTTACTGGTAATAGTTAATGTATTAACAAATATCTTATCCAGAGTTTCAAAGGAGAGTCCCATTGTCTTCAGTCTTACAGAACTCATTCATTCAAAAAAAATCATACCCTCTAATATCTGCTTACATTTTAGCAGCTAAAATGACTGCTAAGAATAGGACAAGGAGAAAAGAGGTTTTTATTATTTTCACATTTAATTTTAACAATCCGAGAAATAGATAATATTGTAGAAGACATTAATTGAAAAGGTTTAGTAGTTATTTTAAGAACTATTGAAACCCTGTGTGACTAGAAAAATATGGGTGTGATCTGTAAAAATCCCAAAGTGGCTGATACCAATGGAAAATACCTAACAAAAATCCCCTGATGTACTAAGAAGAATGAAACCCTGTATCACACAGGTAGAAAACACACTGGAAGATTATGCCTGGAATACAAGTATTGAAAGGAATGAAATTTTTTGGAAAATACTGAATAAATGTAGTAAGGTAGCACTGTAAGTTAATGGTCTGACCTAGAAGGTAGAACTCAAACACTTAATATACTGAGGGCACTTGACATTTTGATAATTTTTACAATAAGAAATATTTTAACACTTTTTTTTATGGCAGAGAGATCATCAGATGAATAGAAAATAGTGAATATAAATTCTGCTTAAAAAAGGATTAAAAAATATCCATGGAACTAGAAAGCACCCTAGCAAGCCATGAAATAGTTTGAAATAGCATGGACCTTTTTCTTACGGTCTTGCAAGAACCAAAACAGCTGCAGTAAGGAATACTACCACGGTTAAACAATGAAGAGCATCTCACACAGAGATTTCATTCAGTCTGTGGCTAAACAAAAGGCTGAAAGGAGATATGACTGCACTTTTAAAATATACGGAGAGGAGGTAAATAGCAAAGAGGATACAGAGCTTTTTCAGATAAATTCTATTAAAAAAGCAAGGAATTGATATTAAAGAGACATGAAAATTTTTCAAATGAAAATTAAAGAAAGTTTCTAATCATTGGAGCAGTGAAGTTCTCAGACAGTCTTTTTGTAGCAAAACAGGGAGTAGAAACCCCAATTATTTTTTTAGGTGGAATTTGATCTAGTAAGTATAATTGTTGTATGATATGACTCCTGGTTTTTCTAATTCTTTAAAGCCCTAATTCAGTCTGGATTTTAATAAGGACTTCAATAAGGACTTCTGGCTGATAAGTATGATAGCTATCCCAGCTTTAATTTCCTTGCAGTTATTTGAAATACTTAAAGGCATTTGCTCAAGTATCAAAAAAGATTTTTGTCAGCTACCATCAACACTGACGGCCTGTTTCCTTTGTTACAGACTTTGGAACTGAATTTTCTGGACCTTGGGAGAAATGTGATTAACCACAAAGCATTCAACAGACACTTAGTTGTCTACACAAAACTTTTTTCTCGAAAAGTCTGTGCTGTTTTCAATCTCGGCAGGGCAAAACCATGTTACTGCAGGCTCTAACATGCTTTTTTTGTGAATTGTCCAAATTCTTTAAGACTTTAGTCAGATAATTGTCTCCTTTCACAGAAACTGAAAAGCTAGTCCTTAGACCAAGTTTTGTGCCTTTTAAGGAGTTAATGGTTATATCAGGTCTTCAAGAGTACTTTTCCTTCTGTGTGTTATTGAAGACTCGGTACAGCAGCTTCTTTTTTCTAACTGAGGACCATCTTTTCCTTCTTCACATACCATTTCTTCCTTCTACATTTTCAAAGGTGTCAGGATCAGTAGTGATCATGGATTATAAGTAAGCTTTAATGTAAAAACATGCAGCTGCACACATTTTAGGAGAGAGATGCCCTCGTTAAACTATTGCTACCAGCCCAGTCTGGGAAGCAGGGTAGAACATGGTTTTTATTTTACTCAATACATCCACATCATTTCTTCCAGAACAGCTGTATTTTGGGCTGCCTGGACAAACAAGGACTGTCAGAATCCTGGTAACTGACAAAATTCCTCTTTCCTTCTGGCAGGCAACACCTGGACTGTGCTAAATGTGATCCTGGGGAGATGTCCTCTTCTCATAACAGAGAAAAGCTACGCACTCAACCATTCTGCTCTAGGAAGAGGTGAACATTTGGGTCTCCAAAAGGGCAAAGAAAGCTGAAGTTCAGTCCTTCTCAACTGCTTTGGTGATCACATCAGGCTGTACTAACAACAGTTTGTTTCTGCACCAGGGAATAGTTTGGAAATTTGACTAAGAGGCCAACTCAGGCTTGGAGTTAATTTATAAAATTATGGATATGTAATACCCATATATTCTGCTAGTTAGCCCAAAGGAATTTTACTTTCACTTTGAACAACTGCTGTCTTTAAGACTGCAGAATATCAATTGGGAAAGCATCCCACTTACCTATAAATTATGTGAAATAGCTTTTTGCATACAAGATGCTGGAGTATGACAGCCTGATGGGCAGGGTGGAACTCAGATGACTCAGCTGCATGAAGCAGCTGAGATGGCTCAGGGTGAAAAATCACAATGAGTAATATTGGCAACTGATTTCTTTGCCACATTGGTAGAAAAAGATTTTTTTTAGGAGGTCAGTGCACATGTGTCTGTAAAGAAGAGAATCTGAAGAGAAGATCAAGCTAAAAAAGAAGTGCACGTTGGTGACTACGCCCAAATGGTGACAGGATATAGATGTTTATCACCAGTTCTGGACAAAAGACTGCAGCTCATAAATCAGATCTGAGCACAACAGGGCTGCAGCACTCTGGGATGGGGCAACAGAAATCTCTCATGTTCTGGATGCTCTTAAGAAAACTCTTGTTTCAGTCAGCACAGTCTGGCAGTCCAGTACTTAACTATTTGCAGTTGTACTAAGTAAGGTTGTTGCTCTATTTCTTAGCATAAGTGTTGTGAATAAAATTATTCAGCAAGACAGGGAGGAGGATGGATTTAGTGTTGTTTTCTAGAGAAGAAAGTTTAGAAGTAATTTATTTTAATGTCCTTGAATATTGCAAGACACCATAAATTGAGAAAGACAGTTTTGATCTACATCCCTATTATATTCAAAATAAAACTTAATTAGTTTAATTTTTAAATGGCAGTATTTACGTTGTTAATACTGAATTAAAGTAATTAATCAAGGAAAATAATAAACACGGCAGACTGTTAAAAAAGAAGAAGAATGCAAAGAAGTTTAAAGGCTCTTTGGAAAAATGGTCAAATTTTAAATAGTAGGCTTTTAAATTTCAATAAAATTACACTATAAGGTACAGGATACTACACTTGTGTGACATATAATAAATCCAGTGCATGCACAATAAACAGGCCTGGTCTCTCTGGATCTTTTAGGTAGCACTGGAACAAATATTTTTAAAAGTGTATGGAAATAAGACCATAACATGAAAAAAACATCTTTGAGAAATGCTCAACATCACAATGTTTCATTTTAATAGACATAAGGTCCTCATGTTAGACCCACTTAGCTAAAGTTTATGCAATCTGAAGAGCCCACGCTGAGTATTTCAGGACTTAGTTATTATTTAAAATAAGACAAACCAGTCTTTGCAAGTCTGAAACAAGTCAAATTAAAAAGAGAAAAATAAAGCAAATAAACCCTTCATTTTCATTTTTTTGGGTATTGTTTCCTTACATTCAGCTTTTAAGCCAGTAAATAATTACCTTTGAGGGGGTCTAACAATTAAAGAACAACATTGATTAATTAGGAAAGAATGTGAGGAATACTAATCAATCCTAAAGACAGTTTTTCTTCCCCCACCTCAGTCCTTTTCGTCTCCCACAATGAGTTTTCTATACTGTTCAGATTCCTTTAAAAAACATTCATATTCTTGTCCATTCACACAAAACTCTCTTGGTGAGCATTGTTTTGGGAGGAGTGGGTGGTAGGCAGGGGGCACAGGATGTTGAGAGAACAGATAGGATGTCAGGTGAAGATGGAATGCTGTGCCCTCTCTAACCAGCTGAAGACTCTGCATGATTGTTTTCTTACAAATAATACCTGTGGGTGTTGAAACAGTTCAGGGAATCTATCAAACATACCCTTTCACTCTTCTGTTGTAACTCCATAAAATTTATTCTCATTTCAAAAGAATCTTGGCAATAATACCTGTAGGTGGTTGAGTAATTTAGAGGAAAACTGTCAAATCTACTTCCACTGACTTTAGCAATAGAATTCCATAATTACTTTCAAAGTTGCTAAATGCAACAATTTATTTTCAGAATATTCAGAAAGTTCTAAACTGAGCTTCTGTTTTTTATTTCAACTTTTTAATAGGCTTAGTGGAAGAACTAACTCAAAGAGTAGATCTAATAATTGTGCAGCATTGCATTTAACTCTCAATAAGGAAAAAAGTCAGTGCTGCATGTAGGTAGCAGCCAGGACACTTCTGCAAGTGTAATCCCATCTTCACATGGGTGGACATTTAGCTGTCTTCTTACATAACTTGAAGAGGAGACATCTGAAATTAATCTTGATTCAATCCTGTCTGTGTAGTACTACGTGGGTTATTTACAGATTATTTATGAGCAATATAACTGAGGACCTCTTTCCCCTGCTTAACAGAGATACTTCGTATTTCTTACTTCAGAATAAAATTGAAAGCTCAGAAATATAATAGAATAAAACTGAAAGCTCAGAAATTTATTATAAACCTAATTATACTGGCAGAATCTCTTAGTGCCCCCAGACACGGGCACACACTCAATTTACTCTGTTTAACAACCTACCCTTTGTCAACTGAGGTGATTGAGGGTACATTTATTCACTTTCAGTCCATGGCAAATGTGCTGTAATTTGACCTTGCACAATCCCCAAAGAAGGATACACAGCCTGGGATTAACTGAAATAATCTCAGTGTGCATAAAGACAGATAAAATGCAGGAACATAACCCTCTGTCTGACACATTGTTAGAACCTGGTTCCAGCTGATCAGAATTATTTTCTATGCCTTCAAAGACAGCTAGTCTGAACTAGGTGTTAAGACTTCCCAGTCTGTGAATTTTGAATGCTAAAAAAAGTGGAATTCATACTTCAGTGCAGAGACACATTACTGGCACAGGCGTTTTGTGGCAATCCAATGACAAAACTGATAATAAAATGGAAAGTAACAAATTCCTTTTCCTTTTCCCTCCCTGTCATCACCAAAGAATCCATGTCCTGTTTGAATTCACCTGATTATGCAGGAGGCACCTCAGCACATAACATATTCAAAAGGTGAACAGGTTTGTGGCCAGTGAGGCTTAATCAAATATGAGTGGTAAATACAGTGGACAAAGATGTTGGACCCTGCTATAATTAAAACTTCATTAGTCCCAAATGGTCTCTTAATATCTAATTTGCAAAAGAATATCATCCCCCATCTGTGGTCTTTTAACTAATATGTAATTTTTTAGCATGAACCATATGTCTCCAGCAAACATTCATCTTCAAACAGGGAGAAAGAAAACATAATGCAAGTTCATGGTGAAAAACAATCCAGAAATTACATTCTTAAAGTAGCCATTTAACTTCTCAGCACAATTTCAGACAGATTTCCACCATGTACTCTCCTGTATTTATTATCTGTGCAGAAGAAATTAACAATTAAATGCTGACGATAAAGTACAGGAGAGTGCTAGCAGACTACCTCATCAGGAAATGACACATGAGTAGCCACCATAGTTACAATGAGGCTCTGATACTCAAAAGACAAATTGTTTATAAATTACATACCAAAGTAGAAGGAAAACCAGAGGCAGTATCATTCTTGCTGCTTAAAAAAAGGAAAAGATTTAATCAGTCACTCTCTTAACAAACATGCTATATCTGTGCAGCTAGGCATATTTTAATTGTCTATACAAAAATGTTTTTAATTACCCAGCCTGCAATTATCTCAACCACTTCCTCTTTTTATTGAAATGAAACACTTAGATTGCTGAACTAGATAAGCCCATACTTCATACTTCTAGACAGAACTATTGGTTCTACATCTTTTGAAAATACTTTTCAGAAGGATTTAGGATTTCCAAAAATTTCTCTGGGAAGCAAAAGTCTCTCTAGATCTAAATTAAGTTTTGTTTATTCGAAATGCAATATGGCTCTTTATATGTTCTATCAGTCAGGTGCCATCCATATTAAAAGGACAAAACCCCCTCTATTTAACGTATCAAAATAATTTTCTTACAAGATAAATAGCTCAGAGACAATTCCCCTGCAATGTATGTTTATGAAAAGTCAGCAGGAGCCATTTATGGTCTCATAATACATAAATCAGCTGCAAGAACCCTTGGTCAGAACGTGGAACATCACAACATTAACTCCCTGTGACTACAAAGCTTGCCTCGTCCCCTTTACAGGTGTCAAATCATTGCAATGATTTTTGTTAGTAGCTGGTAACAACTTAATCTATTTAAGTGATAATTGTTTCTTAGACGCATTTAAATCTTAGGTTGGGAAGGGGGGGGGGAATAGTGCCCTTACACAGTACTTAATGAAAAAGCATAAAAATAACACAAAACGTCCTCCTTTCCCTGACCTACACAATTTTGTGGCAAGGCAAATGAGCTATTCCATATAGACAGACACACATGCCACTAAGGGATGGAAACTAACAGGGCTTGGAAACATCAATGTTTATTTTTTCACCGGAGCTTTTGCTTTCAGAATAATTACCTATGCACAAACTCTAGATGGCAACATTGCACTTACTGTATTACAAAAACAAAATGTCACACTGAGTCCCTACATATCCTCTTTATCAACATTTTATGTGCCACAGATCTATAGCCTCTTATTATAAGTGTAATGAAGCAGAAGTTATTGAAGCATTTTATTGATTGCTCAGATCACAAGTTTACTGTCATACTGAATTGGCACCTTACTTGCTGAAGCAAACTGCTGACACCTTTTTAAAAAAGTGACAACTACATCTATTTCATGACCAGAAATCCATTTTCATCTCTATCAAGACAAGAATGCAATTTTCACTTCATTTAACTGATGTTAGGCCTGCTCAAGGCATGACACTTAGAAAAAGACACAAGTTTAAGGTTCTTAAAATACCTCTGGTAACTAGAATGCAGCTCAGCTGTGGGAAAAATTTCAAGCCTCACTCAAATCTATAAACAGTACAACATTCTAAGAATCACTTAGCTGAGCTATCAAGAGGGCATTTTTCTATTTCAATTTCAAAATTACCAAAACCTTATTTTTATATTATTTTAATAAGAAGCCAGTGTGAAATATTACAGTTTTCATATGGAATCTTGCTCTACACAAAGGTCACTTTAACACAGGATTATTTCTTGAGCGGCCTCTACACAGGTCAACCAGACAAAAAAAATCTATTTTTCTGTGACCTATAAAGAAGGAAATAAAGATACTTAACACTTCTTCAACAGCATGAATCAATGTCATATAAAATTAGAAAAACAGAAGCTGCAAGGAAGAGGAAACAATTTAAGTCCACAAAAAAGGAGGGGGAATGTTACTAAACAGAGGCTGTGATACTCAAGTTATTATAAGAATATATACTTTCATAACCCATAAAAACACAAATACAAAATTCTATTGAATCAGAAATCAAGTTGAGAATTTTGATGTTCTTGTTTCCTTCAAATAACATCTAATAATTATATGCTGAGTTTACCTCAATATAACCTGATTTTCTGAAGACAACATTATAAACAGAGTGAGTGTCATTTGGTATAAATTTCTGATAATTCTGTGAACAAGGACAGATATAGAAATTATAGGAAAAATATACAGTTTAAAAATACTTTATAGAAGAGTATCATTTTATCAGTTTCTGCCAGGCACACCCCCTGAAAAATTATTATATACCTACAAGCTAGTTTAGATTTTATTCATATGAGGGAAAAAGAAAACAAGTAAGTCATTAAAATTCTTACTGCACAATGTAATTACTGTAATCTGTGAAAACCAGCTGAGTAGTAATGATAGATATGTTTCTTATAAAGTACAAAAAAGAAAAGTTATGGAACAAAGCTTTTGTTTGTGTCTCACAGAGGTATTCAACCTCCAGTACTTGAGTCAGCAGTTTCAAAAGAACAACACAAGAAAATAGAAGAAATATAGACTTTCTTTTTTTCTTTGTTCTGATGTTGGCACTATTTCAATTTTTTAAAATCAGTAATATTTTTATGGATTTGCATAGCAAAATGAGGAAACCTTATGAATTTTGCTGTTTGTGGATATAGCTTAGAAAAAGTGTTGGATATTCAGTTTGAAACAGTACATTTAAGCTTGTTTTCCCACAGCCAAAATGGCAAATAATAGAATCAGTCAATAATTTTATTCCCTTTTGTTTTCTTGTGGGTATTTTGCATACTAGCTCCATTACTTTAATGCAATGTAATTTGCTGTGGTTCAAATGATTAATTACAATTACTGTAAGTTCTGCTAGATCAAGCTAATGAATGTTCAGCACAGTTTCCTGTCACTTCTCATCCCAGCTCAGTCCCCACTTTCCCACATATAACACACTTCAGTAAAAATAAAAGCACACAGAGTAAAACCTCAGGACCAACTGTGTTTGTTAACTACCACATTTAAATTTTGCTAAACCCCTGTAAGTAACTCATGCTCAAAAACATCTAAGTATACTGAAAGAAACTTGTGATTCTCAAATACTTATACACCTACATTTTCCACAATAATTTTTTGCTCTGGTGAGGGGATATTCTTTTATTTACCTATTCATGTGACAATTTATATTATTTAGTACAGGACAGATAAACAGTGTAATTCAAAATGAAGAAAATGTTTAAAAATCATTAATATCATCTTAAAAGGTATTTGAACCTTCTCTTTTGGCCTCTGTTTGGCTGTGCTAGGCCTGTGAATGACAGCTTCCCTGCTTGAAGCACACAGAAAGCACAGCCTTCCTCATTCACTGTCAGTACTATGGCCTTTTCACACGTTCCCTCCACAGCAGTGTTTGTCCCCAAACACTGGAACCCAGCACAATGGCATTCCTCCTCCAACACCCCCACCAACAGCACCACTACAGATGAAGAATGCTAATGAGATGGACATCCCCCATCTCTGAAAGTGTTAACTACATCCCCAGCTATCAGATATGCTGCTATTTCCATTGTTACATCTTACAGCTCACTCCAAAGCACTTGCATTTATTTGGGCAAGGCTTTTTTTCTAAAACTGTTTTTAATAGAAATTATAGAGACTTGGCAAAAAAAGATTAAAAAAAAATCTTACATGCATTCACTCAACTGCATACATTATATATAAAATTAACTGATTTTAACCTCCAGATATATTTGGGGATCCCAGAAATTCCAACAGACACCTACACAGCATGTTCAAAACAGCAAGACAAAAGGCTGACCTGTGAAATATTAATAGTAGGGTAATGCTAACAAACTGGTGTTTAAATTTTTCTTTCTTTCTTTCTTTCTTTCTTTTTAATTAGAAAGCTGCATTTTAGAGTCCCGGAATTCATGGCATTAAAATGTCAACATAAGCTTTGCTGAGATTTTAGGAAAGCTTATAGCTCATTATACACATATGCAGCTGCAATTAGAAAGTAAAAGATAGGAGATTTTTGTAATATAGTGTTTATACATATTTTTTTACTTTCTCCTTCATTTAAAGAAAAAGCAAAAGCAGTTCCCAAAGCTCAAGTATTCCCTCAGTTTTACCTGGTTTACTTTGCCGACATTAATTTCAAGGAATGGTTTGAAGAATACTGCCTGTCCTCTTGGAAAGGCTACAAACACTCCAGGAAAGGGACAGGAGCTCTTCACTGTGCCCATCTCTGGGGCAAGAAGCAACAGAGTGATGATAAAGACAACACTATGCCACCAGTGCACTGTGCGGAACCAGGAACTATGTATAGTTTTAATTCAATACATGCATTTTAAACTGAAGTCCAGATGGATGTAACAGAAGTACATGTATTAGCATATTAGTACAGAATTATGTGTATTAGCATATTATCAGTTGTATGTGCTACTTGATTTCAGTGGGTAGACTAAAGTGCCTTAGCAGAGTAATACTGAATCAAAGAATATGACCTTTTTTTGAATTTGCTTTCCCCTTTGATTAACATGAAAAAACGAATTAAATACAAACAACTCAGGAGTCAAAATAGCACAGAGACAGATGGAAACCAAGCAAATCTATTTAACGCTGTCATGCAATGGCTGGATGTTGTATTGGTGTGAGTTCTGTATGCAGTCACCAGAGCACTGCACTGTCAGGCCTCAGCACAACAGGACAAAGCGAGAGGATCTCCCTTGAATGTCCTGGTTCGTTATTAAAGTGCCTCTAACCTTGTATCTGTATCACACCACAATGTGCTCGTTACCAAACAAACTTGGTTCAGTTATTTAGACAAGTAGGTCAACATAAACAGAACAGGGTAAGAACACAGGGAGAAGAATTGTTGTACCTACAGCTAAAATAATCCTGAGTTATTATAATGACTTCATTTATGTTCAGTACTAACACAACTTCAGCTAGAAAACGTCTGGAAAAACTAACAGAGAGACACTTTACAGTGAATTATAGGTTCTATCTTATCTTCAAAGTAATATAACTCAAAATAACACAAGATTTTGGCACATTAACTGCACAAAACATTTAATATACTTGTGCTGTAAAATTTTCATTTAAGCACTTAATCCAGTTTGAAATGTTTATTAAAATATTTTAATCATAAGTTTTTCTAGACTGTCATATCTGTACTGGCATTTATCCTTGTAATCTGGACTTCTAAAAGTTACAAATGTCCAAGCTGATTATATGAGCATATATCTATATGGAAAGCTTTCATTATAAAGAATCATTTGTCTTCAGAAGAGATTTCAAATCTACTAAAATTGTTATATTTTTCTTGTCATTTACAATTTCCTACTGAACACTGACAGATAATCACCCGAGGAATGATTAGCCTGAGCTAATTTACTGAAATGTCTTTATATGTTCTTCACAGAAAAGTGAGAAAAGTACTCAATAAATGACTTTCACTTGAATTTCTATTTAGAAACTCCATTGTCTGTTTTGTTCAGTTAATTGCCAATATACTTGCTACATACTTGTATGCATTATATATATTTGTATTTATTTAGGAGTTAATATTATGTTTTAAGGCAGTGGCCTGTGGCTTTTGTGACAGGCAACATTGTCTTAAAAGAGTAGAATTATCAACAAAATGTGTAAAGATATTTCCCACTTTTTAATATATCACTATTCTGCCTCAGAAACATTCAGAAACAAGCTTTTCTTTTTTTCCTTTTCTGCTTGTTTCTCTTTCACATGCTCTCTCATTTTTGCTTTTGTTCTGTTTGATTTCTTCTTGCTGATTGCTATTAGTTCTAGAGAGGAATAGTGTCTCCAAAGTCAATTCTCATTTCTCTTTATGGATCTGACAGCAGGAGGTGCTGTATAAACAGTGAGTGACACTCTGCCTGCTCCTCTCCTCCCCCTTCCTCCGCAGCCTGGGAGCTGCTCTATCCGCTGCACTCTCTTAACTCTGGGGCCGACAGCAGTTTTAAATCTCAGCTTCCTCGCTGGCTGTTTAATTTTTAGGTAATACTTTGCCTTCAAAACCTGTATGTCTCCTATCTTCATGAAGTACTCAGCTAACCCTTAAAAATATGTACATTCCTAAACATATAAATGGTCTTATGTTGCTATGCTCAGCAAGGTCAGTGTTTTCTTATTTATGCTTCCTAAAATTCGAGTAATAAAAAATATCACCTTCCTGCTCCCAAAATGTCAGACAGGCTGTTGAGTACCTGTTTTCCACCACTTTTTCAAATTAAAAATGCAAGTCTGGTGCATTCATTTGATGGCACATGTCTAGAAATTAAAATATTGATGGTTTAAAATATATACATTTATTTAATTTTTTCATAACACCACACCAACTGAACTTGGAATTGTTTCATTTCTTTATTTATGTATTTATTTTAAATATGTTTCAACAAAATCATTATTTAAGTTAGTTCTGTGGGCAGATCTATGAGACTATTAAAATCTGCCTGTGCAGAAGAGCAGTGAGAACTGATGGCTCTAGAGAATTAGCACACAAGGAACATCCCGGCTCGGCACAGTGTGCAGCGAGGAGCGATGCGACACATGACATCCCACACCACAAGAGAGACACAATTAACTCCTCTATTGTGGGCTTTGCAATTACAGGAGAAGCATTCCGTTCTCCTAACAGGCACTGCAGCTTCTCCAATACATGTCACACTTCTCTATGACACAGAGCCAATCGTTGGTTTTACATAATTAGTACATTTGAAAATAAAAACAGAAAAGCAGACTTTTAAAGAGTGGGACAACTCACCTGTTTGCAACACTTTGCAGACTTTAATCGTTGGTGCAGGGCCAATAGAACTCCTTGGATGTAAATCTTTGCTCCTGAGAGGCTGAAACCTTCTCTCTTACAGACCCAAACAGGTCCACACAAAGGTGTGATGACATTTTGCAGGCATCTGTCAAGAGGAGCTATGCAAAGAAAAGAAGAAAAAGAAAAAAACCCAAACAACTAAAACAAAATGCATTCTTTTGACCCAGCTGAAATATACAGCCTCTAACACAGCCTCAGCATCAGAACTAACTCTTAATATCTATTATTTGTACCTGACCTGGGTTAAGTCTTGGAAAAGCAACTCCTGCATTTCTAGTGGCCACCATGAAGGAGGTATTTATATGGAGACACCCCCCATGAAAGACTCATAAGCATCGTGAGCACACCTGAATAGTTCTGAAGTGTGCCTAACTAGCTGCACGGCGTGTCATGGTGTGCACTGATTGCCTTATCTTCTCATTTATCACAGATGAGTTGGAACCAGCCTTGCTGAAACCCACTTGCATTGTCCTGATAAAATTGCAAGATCCATGTTGCCTCTGTATGCAGTTTCCTGTTGCGGGGCTGACATACACCTACAATATTACAAATGGTAACATTCGTAAAATAGAATCAACGCTCTCATAAGCTGTGGTACTAATACAACCTTCTCATTGCCACCCCCTAAAAAGCAACTTGTAACAAATAAAACTGCTCAGCGTAGCTGGTTAATAATGAGAAAGGTCAAATGAAAAGATAAATAAAATTGATTCATGGCAATGCCCTCAACAAGATCTTTTCCTTGCTGTTCTTAGATTTCAAATCATTGCAAAGGTTTGAAGAATTCTCTCAAAGGGACCTAATGCAAATATGTGAGATAAATAAGGAATTATTATTTTGGCTTCAGGCATTACTAAGTTGCACGTGCTCTGCAGATATTTCAGTGTAATAGATGTGGGCCTTCCTTACACAACAAAATAAAATAACATTCAGTAACATTTCAGGTTTTTACAGGAGGAGAGGGAAAGGGAAGGTGTGGGAAGGTGTGGGAAGGTGTGGGAAGGTGTGGGAAGGTGTGGGAAGGTGTGGGAAGGTGTGGGAAGGGAAGGGAAGGGAAGGGAAGGGAAGGGAAGGGAAGGGAAGGATAGGGCAGGGAAGGGAAGGGAAGGGAAGGGAAGGGAAGGGAAGGGAAGGGAAGGGAAGGGAAGGGAAGGGAAGGGAAGGGAACCAGCAAAACCTCATTTTATTAGCAATATGAAATAAAATGAAATTATATACATCTGTATGAAGCACATCTGTGAACAATGCAAACAAAACTATATACATAATTTCCCCATCTAGTCAATCTGTGGTCATAAAGATTCACGTTAGCTATATAGGTATAAATGATGGATTTCCTAGGTATGTAAAGACTGGCAAAGAACTGCAGATTTTATCAGAGAAAATACCAGAGGCAGGTGAATTACACTTTCTGTATTTATTAGAATAGGAGATGTGTTCCATTTGGATATGGCAAATATTAAGCCTCGCTCAGCTGTGAGAACAGAGTCTGAACCAAGACCTTAGTTAAGAAACTTTCATATGCAAGTTCTTTAACAACTGGAGACTTTTGGACAGGCAAAGAAGGAGCATCTCATATGGTTAAATCTATCTTCAAGGATAAAGAAATAGGTAATCATGCAACAGACTGTACTACTACTTTAGCCTCTGCTAAAGTCAGTGTATTTTATGAATTATTTAAGTGCATGGTTAAGTGAAACTGTGCTTATTTTTGTGAAAGGCATTACTTTTTTAAAAATCATGTTAAAGTCCAGGTCTTCTGACTTCCACAATGTCATGATAAAATTTTATCATCTAGTCAGTAATTCTCTGTATTCTCACATAAACACTCCTGAGAGCTTCCTGAGTACACTTCTCTTTTATCTAAAGGGAGACCAGACTTCACAAAATAAGACTGATGAGGATTCACTGAACAAGTTAAATCGCATATTAACCTACTCTTATGATTATCCTAAAGAGTAATACTGCAAGGGTTCTTGAAAGTATGTCAGCAAAGCAAAGACCCCAAACCAGAACACATACATCAGACCATTTGCTGTTAAAACCTGATTTCTCAGGATATGGCCATGCAATTGAACATGAGCAAAAATTACCTCAAGTTGACAATAAGTGAATTAATAGTTTTCCAGACTATTCTAACAATGCACTTACTTTTTATCATGGGAGTCAGACATTAATTTAAGAAGATTAGGTGAGATAATGAATGAGATCTGACCAGGAACACTGGTAGGGATGAACTGACTTCAGTGAGCAGCATCAGAATTAAATCTATGTTTCATGTTATGTGATATTATGCGATGAGGAGTGGTTATAGTCTTGCTTAGTTCAAACAAAATAAAAGGATGAAAATCTGATCCCAGTGAAGTCTCTGGAAGGTTTACAAGTAGCTGAACTGAATATGGTTTTTATTCAGTGCTTTTTAACTTAGTTACCCTAGGAAAAACACTACAGAAATGAAGATCAAGACAAGTAGTGCTGATTTTCTATGTGTAAGTAGACTGAAACATAGCTGTGAGAAAATGTTTGTATACTGGCACTTAATGTTACACTTGAAACACTAATTATAATACTTAAAATAATTTAGTTTTACCACATATTTTTTACCACAAATAATTTTAACATCGGTACAATGCAGCAGTGTTTATCCACCTTCCCTGAAGGTAGTGACCTTCAGGACCAGAGAGGGATAGTTCTAAGATCTGCTGGGGTAGCTTGGAATTTAAAGATTCCAAGTGTCACCAGTTTCAGACACACCTAACACCCAAATTACTCAGCAACACTGAGTATCAGACCCAACTAATATTTTATAAGCTATAACCATTTCCATAAACATCGGCTGACTTTATCCATAATGGTATTTACTTCATTCCACACTCAACTTTATTTTTTCCAGATTTATAGTCTCAAAGAGCTTGTACTCTTTCTTCTTTTTTCCCCCTACTTTTGACCTTCTTTATAAAAATCCAGATATCAATGGTATTAAGTTATTAAACATTCACTAAAGTACGAAAGTGTGTGCCTAGAAAGTTGAAGGAATGAATGTAGAACACCAGAGCAGTAACTTCAGAAGGATATATTTTCGCTCAAATATTCCATAACTTTATTCATTGTGCTGATTCCAGAAGACACCGTTAGCACTCTAGATAAAAAATGAATTGCTCAAAAATTATCCCTAGTTTAGGAAAATATATGTTGTTCTTATTTGGAACTGACGTAGGCACCCATGAATAGTTTCCAGTGAACAGCTACCTACTTGCCGACTTCCATACATTTTGGTGACTTACCTAAAACAAAGAAGGTATTAGGCTGAACTAAGACCTTTTAAAAACTGAGGGAGTATCAGTAACGACTTCACAAAATATCTCCCAACTCCACAGGAGGCTTTGATACTGTGGTTTTACACAAAGCACAGTCTACAAAGCAAGGTGAAAAGAACATATAGACAAAATCTCCAAAAGATTTGCAAATGTATTGTGGTGTTCCACAGTCCATTCACCATTACGGCTGATCAAACATTACAAACCCTGAGCTATGAGGCAGGACTAGAAAGGTCAGTAACAGTGTTGACCATTGCAAAAGAAGGTAGAAGGTGACCCTCGGAGGAAAGTGCATGGGCTAACTTTCAGGAACAGCTCACCATGACGTATGTCTTTCAGGAGGTTAGAGAGCAAAGCAAGGTAGTCTCAAGTTATGGAAAACTCTTTAAATTATAGACAAAATCCCTTTTCTTTATAACTTGTATGCAGAATTTAAAACAGTGCATTAGAACCAAACTGAGTTTTTTCTCTTTTAATGAGTAATTCTTCCCATTGCAGCAATCTCATCTGCTAGAGAGCCAGCAATGGATAAAAGGAGAGTACACAAGGATCTTTGCTCCTCAGCTAAGTTGAACAGAGTAAATACACCTTTACTGTTTTTATTCTCCCCCTTATTGATTTTTTTACTTCAAATCACATGACAAACATCGAATTTCCTCGAAGAAAATAATTGTTTTACAGTGTAATTTTACACTCCTCTGAAGAAAAGAGATGTGAAATTTTCCCTAAAACAAAACCAAGAGATTTTAAATTGATGGAGAAAATGACATGATGTCACTGTGGCAAATGGAAGAAAAAAATCTGGATTTCTTTTTTTACTTTGTCTTGTCTTTAAACTTGCTTAAAATTTTAAGAGTGCAATGTTGATCAAATTGAGTGACAGAAAGCATGAAACCCAAAGCCCAGTAGGGTATCCACAAAAAGTAAGCAATATGTTTGTAAAGCAGTGGGAAAATCACCCTCTGGCAATTTGCAATCATCACAAGAGGACTGCAAAAAACAAAAAAACAAATCCCTCAAAGTTCAGTCTGTTAACTCTCTTCTTACTTAAACCCATGGTATTATTGGAGCACAGACATCATCTTTTATGATATTATTTATTATAATCATTATTTATTATATTATGCTGAGTTCTTCTCTCCATCAACTTCTCTTAGCAAATAAGGTATCAAATAGCAAAAGTTTGTTGGTTTTGTTTCTTTTTTTAAGTAAATAACAGTATCAGAACAAGAGAAAATAAATCATCAAGACTTTTTTACATTAGGGGATACAAAGACCTTTCAATATGACCAAAATATTAGAAATTCTTTTTATACTTTCTAGTGACAAGGCTTTTTCCTGAAGGTACTCTCGATATGCCCTGTACACTGTATATATATCTATATTTATATCTACATGTGTCACTGAGGGCATAAGATTGAGTTAGTGCTCACAGTGCTTCACGTTTCTAATTTTTAGCAACCATGATGCAGTTCCTTGTCCAGGGCAACTGACATATACTGTCCAAAACTGTGATTTGTATAGGGAAACTGAATGATGGAGAACATGCATTTTCCTTTGTTGCTTAAATTACATCAGGGTGTTTTTACTCAAACAAAAACTAATCCAACAGCTGCTGTGTACTTTTGTTTACATGCTATATGTCAAATCCTATTGTCCCCAAGGTACTTATGAGAGATGCTTTAGCAGTCATTTCCTTAAATACTGATGCCTATCCGAATTTGGATTTTTCCACCATTGAACAGAATGACAAATACATGATTGCTGTACTTAAAGCAATCTTTCACAGCTGCTTCGCTTTTCCCGTGATCCCATTAAAATGACGGCATATGCCTGTGGGGTCTGCAGTGTTACAGTACTGCGGAACAAGATGCTGATAGTACACTACAAATTCATACAACACAACTTGGCTTTTTTGTGGGAACCACTCCTTCAGTCATCCTCCCGTTTGTTTTTAACCTGAGCAAAATCTAATTTAAAACCTTGCCCATCGCTGTGCCCTTCACTGAACACCTGGTTGTGTTAATTGTTTAGAAGTGCAGACTCTAACCCTCGGTGGTTAGTAGGCATGAAAACCTATGAAGGCTCCTCAGTTCCTAAAAAGAGCATGAGTCATGTCTTTCTTGAACTGAACGAAGTAGCTGTGCATTAAATATGCTGGCACATCTTCTGCTTGAGCAAGTGGACCGAAATGGTGTGAATTGTTAATGCCTTGCTGCTTTGGTTCACGGCTTGTGATTGATCATTTGTAACTATATCTACTCCTTGTTCCATGAAATCAAGTATGGAGTAATGGGTTCATCAGATTTTTGGGTTAAATTGAGAGTGAAGAGGTACTGTGTGTGGAAATAAGAGTTGCCATGTTCGGGGCTGGCCTTGTAACAGCATGGAATCTAAAGGCGATATTCAAAACCACTTCACTCATCATACGCTTACTGATTCTGAATAGGGTCCATTTGCAGGGGACATTTGGTAGTTTTCCAATACACTTTATGCCTCTTTCTTCACTTCTACCATCCTGCACATCTCTATTTTTTTTTTTTTTTGGTAGGCTAGAATAGCTTATAACAGGTCAGAATAGAAAATTAATAGATTTAAGTAACTTTCTATGTAAAAGTTAAAATAGTCTTGGACTGAAATGACTGTCCTAATTAACAATGCTACCTAAATATTAAGTCATTTGCAGGATTCAGGCTAAAAGAACTCAGCAAAGTTTTACTTGGTAGGGAGAATTACAATCTCATATTTCATAGAAACTCATTTTTCCAGGCAGAAAAAGAGAGCTACACAGCCTTAATTTTACTCCTCAATCCTTTCATGTGCAGGAATGACACACATTTCCAGACATTACAACACAGCTTGTGACTTTGCAAACAGCAGTGTGCGGGACCACAGCAAATCCAAGCCAACAGCAACCAGAAGTGACAACTTGTGATGGCCTGCAGGAGAGTAATCACATGCAGTATCTCCACAGAACAAGAAAGGTAATGTATGTCAAACTTGCTGCGATGCTCACACTGCTCTGTTTGTGCAGCAGAAGCCTCCCTAGACCCACTGTGCTGTCTCAGCTTCTCTAGGTAAATTCCACCAGTTCAGAATAAAACACAACAACGTGTTTCCCTGTTTTAAAACAATCCTTAGAAGTGATTTAGCTTCATGTGAATGTCCAGCTTGGAATGAATGAATCACTCTGCTCACATGAAACTTACATCTAGGCTTTCTGTCTCCTCTTGTACTGAAGTTCAGAGACAAAACTGAAATCTGGACAAATTTAAGGCCAAAAGAAGTGACAATGGCCTACTTTTGCTCCTCATTTAGGAGTAAAGAGAGAAATGGAAGGGAATTAAATGAAAGTGCAGTGGAGTACACTGCATGTATACATCTGTATATATTTGTGACGATTGTAACTTTGTAAAGACAGAGAGATACAGAAGTTTAGTTTCATTTCATCCAATGTAGGGTATACAAGATTTTTCATCTCTCTTCTTTGTTTAATATTTATCTTGATGAATGTAAGCACAGCACAAGTCTACAGCAATCTAGTCCATGCACAAGTTTTGTCATGAAGAGTTTTGGGGCGGCTTCCACCCATGAAACATTGGAAAAGCAGAGGAAGCCATCACAAATGGAGAAGTTGCATTTTTCAAACTCATTTTGAAAACATGCCATCTTTTCCCCTCTTTTCTCTTTCTGCCTTAATGCTAGTACCTTGCAGCAGTCAAGTTTCTATATCTAAGTATTAAATCAGGCTGGTTTTTTAACTATTTGGACTTACGATGACGTTGTTGGCTCATGATTTTTGTTGGGAAGCTTTGCCACACTTATGCAAGGACCTGTGCCACAACTGGAAGATGTTTATCAAGTCTATAAAGTCTTTTATAAAAACTAATAATTTTTCTGGGAATTTCCTTTTTTAAATGCTGACCAACCTCCAGATGCTCATCTCTATTTTCAAAACATTCAGCACTGAATCATTTACAGAAATCTGTACAGACGCAATTGCAGCAGCCAGACAGTGAAAGGCCAAGACAGCTTTCTCAGCCACAGTATGCTTAGAATTCTTGAAAACAGGTCATTCTGACACCTTACAGCAGCTCACCTGGGGACTTCACAGCATCACAGAATGGCTGAGGTTCAAAGGGTTTTCTAGAGGTTTTTCTAGTCTGGATCCCTGCTCCAAGAAGGTCAAGCAAGAGCACTTTCACCAGGGTTTTGTCCAGCGTATTTTGAACGTCTCTAAGCATGAAACTCCAAAACATCTTTGGACAAACTCTTCAGTGTTTGAGCAACTCACAGTAAACTTTTTTGCCTTATGCTGAAGCAGAATTTTCGACACTTCAGCTTTTGTCCACTGCTTCTTATCCACTCATTGAATTCTGCTGGGAAAAATCAGAATCCCTGTTCTTTACACCCTGCCACCCCAGCCTGTACTTGTGGATTGGATTACACCTATCCAGCTGCAGGACTTGGCATTTCCCTTCATTGAACTTTATGGGATTCCTGTCTGCCTATTTATGCATTCTCTCTCCAGCATTTATTCTAATATGCAAAAGCTCTTTAAGACTTATAAGAAAAGAAACAATACATATTGCCTAGTTCAATACATGTTTAACTTAAGTAGAAGGTACTGGAGAAAGGTCCTGGAGAAAATTAATCTTCATGACTTCAACCTCATGCATATGAATTTCATTCAGGCAAAAGACTCACTCACAGTGAACTACAGTTTGAAAAAAAACTTACCTATGAAGGGATATATTCAGATTTCAAAGCGAACAACTCCAGATACTCTTCTAAAAAATTACTAAAATGCAGAGGTGGTGTTTTCTGTTCAACCAGATACACATACTGCCAGAGAAGAGAAAGAGCTAAGCTTGATGTCATGACATTTTTTTGTATTTTAATTTACTGAGTCAAGGAAAGGTGCACTATAATGGAACTTAATGCAGTTTCAGTGCCCTGTTGGTTACAACCCATGGTGTCAGCAGCCACATACTTGCCAGATTAATTCAAACATTTTTTTTTTTATTTTTCCTCTTCAAAACGTGTTTTCTACACTAAGCAGTAAAAGGTAGGTACATCCAGTGTGTCAAACAAATTCAATAGATTCTGTTCTGCTTTCCAATGGAGAAATTCACAGGTGGGTAGAGCTGAGGGTGGAGCATTTAATTTTATTAAAGTAATGAATTTTAATGTAAAATGTATAGTTTTTCTGTTGTTATATGCAATATAAATAATAATACAACATATCAGTAGACATTTACTATAATAATAGAACTATTATGTATATAATATATACACTGAAAGTGCCATTGAAGAGAGAAATATTTTCATCACATGCTGTAGGGAGGCACTGAATACATATCACCCCACACATCACTGAGGGTTTTTTTCAACAATACTGACAGGGTGTAAGTTAAGTTTCTCCTCAGACATTTTGGGGGAATATTTAGCTGAGGATGTCATGCTCTTCTTATTATAAAAATTTTCATGAGCATTCCTTATGTTTCTTTTAATAACCAAGAATACATTTATTTAATATCTTTGATCTGAAAGTAGCTGTAAACTTTGAAATAGAAAAAAAATGTTCGTAATGAAGACAGCCAGATCTCTTCCTGAAACATGGACAGGGAATGTTCTCTGGCTTGTGAGGAGAGTCAAAAAGCCTTGGAAAACTCTACTCATAGCTGAGCTGAAATCTGCTTTTCTTCTCTGAAAGTGGTTAGGACTAGGAGCGAAAAAAGCAGACTACTCACATAGACATTTATTGAGGTACAAAACCTAAAGAATATAAGACTCCTTTTAACAACTAAAAAATGCTACAACTTCCACATATATTTCTCCCATGATAGGAGGATTATTTACAGACACAAAGTCTGAAAGTCTTGAATTTATTTATTTTAGATCTTGTACTAAAAATCTTTGGTGTCAAAACCAGAGATATTCATGAATAAGGGACAAAACAGTCATGGGGATATATTTTTAAATGCCTAAGTTCATACTACAAGGATACAGGTATTTGCTAAAAATAGCCGTTAAGGAAAGCACAGAGAAATAATTCTTAGCCTTCTTAAACAGAGTTGGAATGATGTCTCACTTATAAACCATATACAAGGGTAGAAGAGATAAACTCTGTGCATGTTATTCCATTGAAACTTTTAGAAAAAGCTTTCATATGAAAGCAGTACCTAAACAAGACAATCAATCACTGAAAATGGATTGAAACTATGCAAATATTGAAATTCTAGAATAACATAGAAGAAATAGAATTCATTCATGAGTTTATTTACTGACTATTTGACATTTTTAGTTCAATTTAAGGGCACCAACCCACACAAATTATTGAAAAAAGGAATCTGGATTCACTTCTCAGTCTAAATCCTCAATGTAGTAAACAGAGTACCTGTCCTACAAATTTTGCTTTACCCCTTACATTATTGCCAATTTTTATCTCCACATACCTTGTATTAGAATCTCACTGGATACGTAAGATTCATCCTCAGTGTGCAATCATCTGAAAACTTTAAAAAGAGAAAGGTGTTACTGCAAATAATTAAAACCTAGTTCTTTAACAAATACCTAAAGAAAATCCAAAAAGCCCTACAAATATGCTATAAACAGCTCAAAGAAAGCATTTAGCA
>NW_008236509.1:3635379-3660908 GCF_000691975.1 Corvus brachyrhynchos | reverse complement strand
TCATTTGATTTCCAGCAATGACTCTACACATTTTCAAGTTCAGCATTCTATATATGCAAACTTACTAGAAATGAAAGAAATTGCATATTCTGAGTCATCTTTGGGGTGGGGGGGTGTGAAGGTAACTGCAGGCATAGCAAAATTTTTTGTGTCTTTTACCAAATGAAATAATATGAACTAAAAAAAGAAAAATTTAAATGCTTGTGAAAAAATGAATCTAAATCTCAGATACTGTACACATGCATGCAGTAGAAAGGTCTTCTTCGAAGACTTTATAAATAAGACATAGAAATAAAACTGCTATCAAATCTAATTGTTTAGCCACACAAAAAGATGATTATGTTGTGCAAAATTTTTTATGTGTAGTCATTGACCATAGATGATCATGGTAGAAAACCAGTATAATGCAGCAATGTCTTAGAAGTTACTCTGGTGAAGTGAGTTGAGCAAGAGACTCCTTAGCAGTGGGAAGTGTGTGGCCTACACTTGAATTACACTGGGCTCTGCATAGAGAGGGGGATTTGGTTTTCTCTACTATTATTATTCTGGCAGTATATTTTGACCAGAGAATGAATGCTTTGAATAAAATTATACACTACACTTTTGGGAGGTCACAGTTGCTTAATTTAGCTTCTGATTCCCATTAAACATCCAAATGCATTGATTCTTATTAGTTTAAATTTTTAATCCTAATGGCTTGTAATAAAAAGTTATTTTTAGTTTTTAACTCTGCCAGCAAAGATAGAAACTCACCTTCAGAAAACTTAAGAATAACACAGCCCCAACTTAATAATGTTTTGGCCCATTGTATACCATCACAACAGGGAACACCACAAGCCATTTCTTGTGCCCACAGTCAAATCCTAAATTATGTTTATTTTCCATGCCCACATGGTTCCGATTTTTCCTAGTCATGCATTACAGCTATTGTTTTAGAGAGAATCCTCCCACTGTTGCAATTTTATGCTGAACCAGGTTTTAAGATTGAAAAACATAAAGTCATATAGCTCAGTCAATTTAAAACTTGTATTTCTTGATAGCATTCTTTTAAATACTATTTGCTTGCTACACTTACTTCAAAAGAATTGATTATTGAATATTTGGCTTACCTCTCTCCAGCTTGTACAGAAATTATAATACTTGAGCATATATACAATAGATGTTTTATATTGTGCAATACTATTCAGCCAATGCAAAATTATCAAGGAGGTGAATCATCACTATAGGAGTTGCGTGATTAAAGCAGAAACTGTCACTGAAGTGATGCTGCTGAAATTACCTGTCATTCTTTGAAAGAAAGTCTAAGAAAGATAGTGTACAAGTAACTTTTTGATGACAGAAATGGCAATACTTTGACCAGGAGAAATTATTGTTCATGGAGCTGTTGAAAAGAAGAGGCAAGAGGAAAATACTAATGACGTTATTCAGCCATCATTCCCGTTTCAGGTCAGGCAGGGGAATATCCTAAGCTGTCTTTTTCAAGCTCATAGAGAACACAGAGAGGAAAAGTTGTACAAATCTTGTAAATTTTAAAAGGAATGAGTCCCATTTTTAAAATCCCACATTCAGCTGCAATAAGACATGTTCAATTGTGAAAAATGCATCTCCTGCCTCAGTAGAATACCCATTGCACAACTGACACTGCACACCAAACTTAGGAGAGTGCTGCCTGTCCAAAGAGACCCAATTTAAAATAAGACAAATAGAATACAACATCAAAAATCTGTTGGGGGGTTCTTTTATTTCTTTTTTGGTTTTCAATTTTAACTGTGGTTACAGTATCTTCAGTGCTGTTCTAACACTCACAATCATGGAACTCTTTTGAAGGTGCTGCATACCACCTAAGCTAGCTAATATTTCATATATTACCCTCCATTTGCCCATTTCTGCACATATTTGCCGTATTTAGGCCCAAACGCCATGTTTCTGACCCAGCTTTAACTCAGAATCCCTTTGTTTGCAAGAGAAAATAGAATATAGGAAAACATGCAAATATATCACAATGTCTTACAAGGGGGTCAAGGTACTCCAGCAGTTGTAGTTTCCAGTCCTTTACAACTAAAGGTTCCTTACTTTTGTAGGCAGTTGCCCAACTGAAAATGACTATCTAAAATAGATTTGGGAGAATCAGGTTCAAGTTTAAACTGAACAGTATTTTAGACATTTTCTGGACTTTGGTGGGACAGAAAAAGTGTTTCATATACTTATTTTCAAATATAAAACTAATAAGAAAAAAATCAGTATATATCTTGTCTCTTCTTTCAAATTTTGTAAACATACTTAACATTCTGTCCAGTTTTAATTGCATAGGGATAGGCATTTTCAGCATGAAAATTCCTTCAATTAATTCTGAATCCTATTTGTCCTAGATCAGTACACTGATTGCTGTATGGCAGATGTGGAGTGGTTACATTAGAAGCCTGTACAGTGACTAAGTGGAGATGGGAAGAAAACTGAGACGGTTGTACAGCCTGGTTAATCTGCTTTTTTGAGAACTGAAACAGAGAGAGCAATTGTTCAGTGTGTCTTTTTTCCCATTCCTTCAGTGATACAGACCTACCATAAGGGAAGTGAGAAAGTTACCGCTTTTGCCAGGGTTTCAGAACACAGAGAATCAAACATCCTTCAGTTGCAGTTCAGACTTCCCTGCCAAGCTACCACCAGATTTGGTGGATTCACACACCTCTGCATAGCTGGCCCACTTTTTCATGGCTAGGTAAAAGTCTGAAAAGAAGTATCTACTGATGACAGAGAAACAAACACACTTCACACAGCAGCAACAATCTGCTGAGCATTTGCTTATTATACATTGAAAACCCCCACATTTTAATTGTTTCTTTTAAATCATGCTAAGTCAATGTCACAGCCAAGGGAAGGAATAATGTCTCAAATAACAAATAGTATTTGTATTCAAGGGAAAAGAAAATGCTCTGCTTCTGATATATTGGTGATTTGACTGCACCACTGGTGTTGCCCCAGATTAGGGCAGTATGCTAGGAATTTATCAACATATGCACCTTATGTACCATATGCTGCCTTTATTGTCCCACTTTTCTTTAGACATCCCCTTCAAGACAGGATATTGGACTATGTGAAAGTCCCGTCTGATACAGTATTGTGATTTTTATGGCAATTTGGCCTTGTTTTTAATTTACCAGCAAGAAATAGTTTTTCTTTTTAAATCACTTGACTGGATGAAATGCCATTTTGAAAATTTAAAAATGTTTTTATTTTATACTTACTGTTGCATTAATACCCATGACACCGGTTTGCAGTTTGATTTAAATGTGCTGACTTTTTGTTGTGGTTTAACCCCAGCCAGCAACCCAGCCCCAGGCAGCTGCTTGCTGGAACCCCATCAGCAGAACAGGGGAGAAAATGGAAAGGGTTGAGGCCAGAAGATTTGTGGGTTGAGATAAGGAAAGTTCAATAGGAAAAGCAAAAGCCACACACACAAACAAAACAAAACAAGGAATGAATTCACTGCTACCCAAGGGCAGGCAGGAGTTCAGCTTTCTCCAGGAGAGCAGGGCCCCATCACAGGCAATGGTGACTTGAAAGGACAAACACCATCATTCCAAACATCCCCCTCCTTCTTCCCCCACTTCATACACTGAGCATGATGTCCCATGGTCTGGAATATCCCTTGGGTCAGTTGGGATCACCTGTCCTGGCCGTGTCTCCTCCCACCCTCCCAGGCACCCCCAACTCCCTCACCAGCGTGGCTTTTCAAAAAGCAGAGAAGGCCTTGGCTCTGTGCAAGCCCTGCTCAGCAATAACAGAAACACCTCTGTGTTATCAACCCTGTGTTCAGCACAAATCCAAACGCAGCCCCAAACCAGCCACTGCAAAGAAAATGAACTACCCCAGCTGAAATCAGCACACCTTGAATTGCATGTAAACATACAACTTTGCCCTCCATTCTCCTTCCTCTCACAAAGCAGTACATACATGCTAGAATTTTCCCAGCAGTTTTTGTCTTGCAGACTCTTCCACTCCCTTGCACCCTCTTTTCTTGTGCTACATGCAGTAAATCAGTCTCCAGAAACTATTCCAGAATTAAAATTGATGACTGCAGCTGGTTTATTTTTGGCATAGATCATCTTCCCTACGTGGTTCACTGAATGATGGAGCAGAATCCTTGCACTGGCCAGGGAGCTGTGAAGTCCTACAATGACAGGGCACAAGTGGTGGAGGCTTCTTTTAGCAACAGCACTTGAATACACTGACTTGAAATACACTCAAAACTATGGCCTCAGTCACTTTTGCCCTGTTACTGTTGGACATCCACAGCTCCCTGGCCAGTCAGATTTTACGGGCAGCCCACACATCTAAAAGGAATCATAGATATCAGTTTAATAATTAGTGTTCTAGGTCAAGACATCCCCATGGAAAAAAACCCAAAGATTGATTGGTACTTTTTTTCTGTGATGTTCAGAAATTATTGCTGAACTTTTTTTCTCCAATGTACAGACAAGCTTGGTCTGTGTGTTTTGAGTATCCTCATCATATTGAAAGAATGGTGAATGTTCTAGTTAGACAAGAGGTTCTAAGAACATTTGCTGCTGAAGAGTTATTATTCACATTTGAATGCAATACCATATCTATTAGCACCAGTATTGATGGCAATACAATTAATTTTATTTTACAAAATATGGGGTGATATCTATGAAAGGCAAGATAAGGAAACTGACAGACATATGACTTTCCATTAACTGTGCCAGATGTAGTTATATAGCTCTCCTGGGTATTATTTTAGTGGGTGAAAACTGTAGTGAATAAATAGAACAGTTCAGTTGGAAGGGACCTACAATGATTGTATTGTCCTACAGTCTTAAAAAAAACCCAAATCTGGATTACATAATTCAGGGGGGGATGAATGCTAATATTCCAGGCATACAAAATTCCTTCCATGCAGTGGAAATCGTTGCAAAGGATTCATTGTTGTTAATCAACTCTAGGTTTGAAAAGCACTTAAAATTTATTTTTAAAAATTCGTTTCAAATATATCACAGAGTAATAATAGATGAGGTAGTATAAAGCATATATGCCATACTTGTTTCAGGACAAATTTATTGGCCCTTTTAGACTTATCTGAAAACAAAGACAGCATGTAAATATTTCTAAAACATACTGAAGTCCCTAGAAAGTGTTAAAATGCTTTATAAAGGAAAAAAGATTCTTGTATATAGAAGAACTTCAGAATATGTTGTCATATGGTTATAGTGTCATATGTTTTAAGACCAACATATTTTAACTACTGAATATTTATAACATCCAACCAAATCAAAATTGACTATATTTGCAACCACATATAACACATGTAGTCATCGTCTCAGGTAATCTTAGAAATTATCTTCCTTGGACATGAATCCTCAGATTACATGCTGCTGGTTAGCACTCAGAGAAGTAGGAGAAGAAATAAGCATCAGTAAACTAGGCAAAGACAAGCAGGTTAAATAACTAGAGATTTCAGAAGAGAGGAGTAGAGAAGTGAAATTCCCCTTATATAACCTGAGCATTACATATAATCCTTGCTTTATAGAATTCCAAGGCTTTATAATTTAAGGGATTTTTTTCTTGCTTTCTTGAACCTATAACTGTACAAAAGGAATACAACTGCAGTGGCAATGAATGTACTGTGGAGATGCATTGATTCAAACTTGCTAATAAACAAAGGTTACATTTTCAATTTGATTTTGTGAAGCAGTAGTCTCATAGTTATCGTGTCCTGTACAGTTCTTAAACACTAAAATTCTAACAGAGGTGTTCTCAGTAATTTTCTACATGCAGATAACAGGTTTGGTTTTTCTTTTGCTTGACACCACTATGAAGAGCCAGGCCATTCACTGTCTGAGATACTTTCTTCATCAATGACAGATGGTCTCAAAGGAAAAAGAAAAAAAAAGTAAAGTGAATATTTGGCTTCGAAATTGAAAACAGACAAATCATGCTCCCCTTTCTCTACTACCTTAAAAATACACACTGGCCTGTCTCCACTTAGATGCTGGTATTTTCTGAAATACTACCTCCAGCTTCCTACTAACCGTGACATAAGCTGTAGCAAGCTGTCTGCAGTGATAGCCTGCATAAATCATCGCTCCTGAAGGGAACAGATGTTCAGGGTATGAAAGAGTAATACCACAATTTAGTCATAATTAAAATTCACCTTAGCATGCCTCTATCAGTGAGCAGAGAGGAACATTTCACTTCTCACCTACAAAAATGAAATGCCTCTCATTTCCTCTGCTTCAGAAAAATTAAGTCTGAACCTTTTGTACGTTGTTTGAGTTCCGCATCTTACACCACATCATATAAATGACATTTTTATTTCACTTCAACCCTTAGTTTTCTTCTCTTTCCAAACACTGGAAAATGACCTCTAAACGGTGTACTGCCTCTGCACAAAATGCACTTAAAATTAAACCTTCAAAGGAGATTGTTGCATATTGCATACAGAAACACAGTCTGTATCCAGCTACAGATCAAAACTGTGCCAAAAACCATAATCATTAGACTGATAACAATTCAGTCTGAGCTGGATATATTTAAAAACTTAGGGGCTGAAGGCCTTATTCAGTAATCTAAAATCACTAAAATCAGTGGGAGTTAGAGGATTAACTCAGGAAAAATTTGATCCTTAGCCTTGTAACTGGCCTTTAATGTTAATGGAATGTGTCTATACAGATAATTTTGAAAATGAAAGCCTCATACTGCTATTATTGCAGTTGGATTACATTAGATGCATGACAGTTCTTTTGAAAAATTGGCTTCAATCCACAGGTCTTTATATCATGAGGCTACATTATTATAAAATATAAAGGATGTGTTGATTATGTTAATAAACATCTCTAAATCCACTAAAGAAAAAATGGCTGAGCCTTTCTTCACAGCACTTTAAAATTCTAAGACAAAAAAAAAAAAATCTAATCAGCATTGATATTGGCAATCAATTTGAAAAAAAACACCCCGTCATTAAACCATGGTTTAGTTTCCCAATTAAATATTTTTAGTGAGTGTCCCTGTATTAGATCCTCAGTGAATGTAAATCAGGTAACTTAGGTAATTTTATTGCATTCAGCTACAGTAATTTACCTGGAGTGAGAATGTGAATTTATAAATTATTAATCCAGTAAAGGTTGTGCAACCAAACTTACTTCTCAACAGGTAAGGGAATTTCAAATTTACACTTGAAAGATTGTGTTTTGTTTTCTTCCATGGGGATGCATCAAAAGTAGCTCAAGCAAAGACTACAATTTTTAAGTGAAGAACCCAATGCTTCCACTTACTGTACTTTGATTCATATCACAGAGCAGTTTCAAAGCATGAAAAATGATATCATCTGGACAAAACTAAAGCAATGGATGTTCCCCAAAGCTCTCCCATAAGTCCAAAGCACAGACTAGAGATAGCCCAGAGTAATGTCTTTTAAAATGTGTATAGTGTGGACATTAAGTTCCTCTGTACTAACAACTGCTTCCTTCCACACATTTGTTTCTCTGGCACTGGACAACTCGGTAACACGGATGTAGTTCCATTTTTCTGCTGTCTTCTCCAGAGCCCTTCCTGTTCCTTGCAGAATTTATGCATTTTGCCTTATCCCCATTTTTTTAAACAGCACAACTGGGCCCTCGCAGTTTTCAGGAAGTTATTCTATGGTCGCTCTGAAATCTGGCATGTGCACTTGGTATGGACTTGTTAAAATCTTCTCCTAAAACCTAAACATACCCATTGCCACCAATTCCAGCAGCAAATGACTTTGCTGCCACCAGCTGTACTGAGTAGTCTCAGGCTCGGAACCGCCTTTCACACAGTACGTGAAACCTGGAATGCCAGGTAGGATGCAGACAGGTGATGAGCATTAGTTCTTACCACACCTAAATGGAACAATGCTAGATCAGGAAACTCGGGAAGTGGCATTACAATTCCATGTATTTCACAGTGCTTATCATTAAACAATTGGGCAAAGTTTGTTATTATTGATTTCTTACTCATTGAGAAAGCATGCAAGTTTTAGTAAATCCATTTTAGAAGTGGGACTCCTGAGAAACTGATCTCACAGAAGAGCTTGAAATAATCTTCTCTCTACAAGGACATGAATTACAACATGGATAACAACCACTTATTCATACATTAAAGTTCCTTCTACTTCATGAACAAGCTTTGAGGACATTTTTGTTTGAGGACATTTTCATAACTCCCATTTGTGTGAAAAGATTAACTCGATTGACTAAGACACCCTGTCCACTCAGCATATAAGATGGCTTGACTGTTGGCCCTGTCATCAATACAGGTTTCAAGTCATATGAGACTGCAGCAATGAGGATGATTTATTTCAGAATTCACATGAACAACAACATGTCTTGGATCACACCTTCCTGTGACTTATCCATGAATTCCACTTCTGACCATAAAAAAATAGTGATCTTGTAATGAAGAGGTGGTTGCAAGACCAGTTTAATCAATGGTTGAAAAACTTGTCTACTAACACTGAAAAATCAATCTCAAAATCTCAGCTAAACAACGCCAGTGAGTAAAAAGATGGACTGACTGTCATTTGTAAGTTTCTGAATTAGTGTGTTTTCAGAGAAGTTGCAGAAAGTGGCTAAGCCTGGGAAGAGTGGGCTCTAATTTGCATTGACAAATCTAGTCTAAGTCTGTACCATGCTCTAGTTTAGCACGGTATTCATTTACATAGTTATTGGATATATATTAAGCGCTATTTGCCTTATAAGCAAGCATTGCAAGTTGTTTGTCATACAACAGCAGAAGGATGCTCTCAGTTTAGGTATGACACACTAAGTGTGGTTTGCTTTCCTCCTAAGCAGTGTGGTACCTGGAAAAGAAGTGGCAACTGATTCAGATTATAATGAAAGATGACATGAGGTGAAACTTAGAGATCCTTTGGCATTGAATGATAAGAACCAGTAGATGCCTAAAGGCAAATTTAGGGAGAGTACAGCTGCCTAAACCAAAGAATGTGATAAAGAAAAATTCTGCCCATCCTTTAAGGTTACACTCACAGTACCCCTCCAGGCTGGCTGGAGAACTGTTCTGAAGGTCAAGCCTGTCTGTATTCTAGAGGATAAGCAAGATTCAAGCACAATAGGTATAAGCCCTCCAGGAATTTGCATGGCCAAAAATATGAAGCATGACTTTTGTTCCCAGCCTTGAACAACTCGATGCCAATGAGGTTGGTATGTGCATGGAAGGCACTACATGGTAATGAATAAACTTCTGCCACTTCAGAGTGGCACAGACATAAAATCAGGTGTTGAGTGTCTTTGTCTTCCCATATTTTCAAAAATAAATTACTCTTGCCACCTGAAATTGTCTGTACATTGACACTTCTGTGCATTATGATCCTATCTGGTTTGATAATTGAGCAGCTGCCAGTCTTTTGGGGCTCACAAACCAGGAACTTCCAAAGCAAAATTCCCTCACTGAGATACACTAAATGCAGAGACACTAAATGCAGAGACAACCAGCGACAGCACTGAGTCCGTCACAAAGTAAAACAGGCATCAGCATTTAAATAATAAAATGGCCTGAAGAATCATGGTAAAGTCTCATGTATAGAGTGGCCAAGTGTTTATATTTCCTGGATAGAGGGAGGTCAGATTCCATAACCTTCTCATTCTGACAGTCAGTTCCCTATTTCATAACTCCCAGGACAGTGTTCACAGTCTCCAGTTTGCAGGCTGCACTGATCTATCTCTCTCTTGTTGCTACTGGCCTGTACAGCAATGAAAAATTACCAGGGGAAGAAAGAAACAACAGCCATGGGAATCTGGCTTTACAGACCATTGACAATAAAGAATTTATTTGGAACTAGGGTAAGGATTTTACATCCCCAGTTGTACACAATATCCATACAAGGTGTTTAAGCAGAGACATCAAATAAGACTTGATGTCTTTTTGTGACAAGGAAAACTAACAGAAATATAGCAAAAATGGACAATGAAAAGTAGAAGATTGCCGAGGTTTGTAGGGAGACAGAATATCCTATCATTAACAACTCCAATTAAAAAAAGAGGAAAGCTATTTGGCATGTAAGTCCTTCTAGCATTGGTTACTTAGATAATCTACAAGGGCCTGCCACCATTACTTCAACACAAGTGGTTTTTATTCATTTTCAGACTTGCCTCTGAAGTTATCCCCATTTGAGGAGATTTGACGAGGTGACCTGCAGAGGTCCTTTCTAAGGCAAATTATTCTGTGATTCTCAGTAATCTGCCACTGTGTAGCAGACAGTTGTACAAGCTACTACCAACTCTAATGTACCTTAATTTGATAACCACAACGTTAACACTTAGTGTTTCACACTGCAAATTTACAAACTTTAGTCTAATTTTTATACACATATTTTTCATAAAATTTTAACCCAGAATTTGCCACAATTTTCAAAAATTAAATTATATGCTTGGTATTATACTTAATGTTAGATGTTGAAATAATTCAAACAAGATGAGCAACACTAGTCAATAATTTGTTACGGAAAGTGAAGATTAACTCAGCAAACTGACTTTACACTGAGAACTGTGGATAAACAGAATATATCACCTAAATGGAAGCAACCACTATCCAAACACACAGTAACACTGTTACTGCTGGTTAAAGCAGCTGTAAAGCTCTAATCAGATCAAGATAGCAGAATTACAGATCAAATTCATATGCCAAGAAATACCTTCCTCCAGCAAAAGAGTTCTTAGTGACAGGATGACTTAGAGATTCGCTGTTAGGAATGAAGAATGGTGCTTGTAGAATAACAGTGAGAACTCACAGAGCCCTAAAATCCTCGTTTGGCATTCCCTAAGTCCCTGTCTGAGGGCTACATGGTTCATGATCTGAGCCAAGGTTTGCATTTCCTGTTACATTGAACTGACTTCAAAACTCAGTTTTCTTGTTCTCCAGACACCTCTATCCCGTTCTTTCACAATTCCTTTATGCTGTCATTGCTTAAACAAGATTTACAAACTTGTAGGAAACTTTCTGCAACAATAAAAGGCAATAAACTGCTAGGTTTAAAGGGAATAGTATATGGTATTACAAACACATTGATGTTGTATGCTATATATTACATTATGCCTATGTACTCAGACATATCTTGCTTTAACTTCTTTCTCTTTCCTTACCTTCACAGAAATAAATACCAAACACTACCATGAGCAAACTTCAAAACATCATGGATCCAAAACTTACTGTCTGGAAAAATGTATTTTCATCTATGAACAAGAGGACATAATTTTCTCAGTTCCCACTTTTTAAGATTTTGAATAATTGAGCAATACATTTTAAAGGGTACAGAACAGAAACAGATACATGAATATGAAACATATCTTATGTAGTAATAAAAGTGTTATTACAATAAATATGAAACTCCCTGATATATAGTTATGAAATAGGAAGAAAGACCCAAGTTTCCTAAAATTTAAACTCTGCTAGTAAGAACACATAATGCTCCATTCAATTACATTCTCTGTTCAAATTCCAGATGCCTCTCTATTTGGGAAACATATTATGCCCAGGTCACATTCCTGTGTTTAACTAAGTTTACAGTCGCTCCCTTTTCTTTACATACTTGAGAGCTTTTTGTTTCTGCATGTTCTGAAGTGTCATCATTTATTGCCACAGGCACAATGGCTATATTTAACTAATAATGACAGCAGTTGTCATTAGATTTTAAACTCACTAAGACTAGGCTGACATATTATTTGAGGTATGTCTTATTACTAAATTTGATTAAAATTACAAACATCCCATCTTCTCTGCCAATCAACATGCTTCATCCCCTCGCCCTGACCTTTTCTATGAACTCTTAAGGAAAATAGGTCATAGCATTAGAGTCCACCTAAACTAAAGAAGGCCCGCAGATTGTGAAGGTGCTTCTATATTCTGTTCACAAAACACAAATAAAGTTTAGGTTCATCGATGAAGGATCAATGTTCTTCATTATTTTTTGTGTGATAGGAATCTGAAATGGAGAATTTACTTTACAAAAATCATGCTATAATTCCTTTCAAAAAATGAAGTTCCTTTGGAAATAATTGAAAATATGCAAATGATTACCAATTAAAACTGCTAATATGTCTAACTGAACAGGGAATCGATACTAAAAACTGTGCAAAACTTGCTATGATTAAACTTGAGCACTCCAGAAGTAAAGAAAATTGTTTGAAGAAAGAAAAAATTTGGCGCTGGAAGAGTTAAAAAGAAGTAATTAACATTTGTTCATCCAATTTCATATGAATCTTACCTTACTTACACTCAAGTAAACATAAAATTATTTGGGGCTTAAACAGGTGTAAATGCCAAACAGAATAAACAAGACAAGCCCTGAAGAGACTGCAGCAAAAATGCAGCATGATAGAAACTTACAGAGACTGGGTGAAATGTTAAAACTCCCTGGCTTTTTGGCTGCCAAGCCCAAGTTCAGTTGATGGGTTGATGGTTTACAATGCAAGTAATTTTCATCCATTTGGCAGAGAGAAGAGGCAGAATGCCTCTTAGTCATCTGTTCTCTGTCTTTATCTTCACCATTCCTCTCCTTTTTTCCCCTGAACTTATGGGCACTGGATCTAGAATGAAAATGGTTGGAAGACTCTTTGTCACATTCATGATTTGAATGAATTTCTCCATTTGGCGTGGCTGGTAATTGTTTATGGTTTAGGGTGTTTTTATATCAGGCATCAGAGATGTAATCAAAACTTACTTTAAAGAGATTCTTACTGCAATCTATGGATTAGTAGGGATACAGGTCTTGCTATTTTGGTATTTCTTGAAGAAAATTTCGTTTAAACATTCTGGCTGAGTGCAAACAAATGGACTAGACAAAGGCCAAGATCTGTGAGAGGTAGGGAAAAGCATTCCTATAACTACTGGTTCTTTGTACTCATAATTACCCTGGACTTGTCTTCTAGGATACTGCTGGGGAGGTGTCAGCACAAGTGCAAGTACTAATTAAATAGAGCTGTACTTTTAACATTTAATTTAAATTGGTTTGGCTGTAGCTTATTGTTTCCCTGTTCTTTTATTCAACATACAATTTTAAGCCATATTTGGAAAGTATATTTCCCATCTAGAAAATAGCATTATTCTTTTTTTATTATTATTACAGAATTTTCTTACAGACTTCTTTATCATGATTATATTCCTACAGATGTGGATATAATGAATATATCCAGAAAGACACCCTGTTAAATCCAGACATCTTACATCATGAGCCTAGTGCAGAAATTCGTGAAGGAAGTTAAGTTCTCTCCCTTTAAATTCAGGTGGATTATGGGAAGGCCATCAAAGTGTGCATTCCCTCAAAACAAAGTACTGACCCCTAACTAATTGATACATCTTACTCTTTGCTACCCTAAACCGAAGTATAATATAAACCAGAGCTTTTCAAGAGGGTAACAGGGTAAGAAATAGGGCATTTTGTTTATATACATATACATACATACGTACATAGATATATATATATATATGGAATGTAGTAGATACTATCATTTTATACAAGTTGAAAAAGTGGAAGTTTCATATAAAGGGTTTAGTCATTTCTCTTTAGCAGCACATTGTAATGGGTGTTGGCTGGTTATCTAAAAAATTCCATTTGTATAATTCATCTTATGCTTATGTAATTTTTGAATTACAGCTTTTCAATGGTAAAAAAGTTCCTAAGGGGATTATTGAAAAAATACTCCTTCTGATGATGTTTTTTACCCTGGCCTTATGTGCTTGTGTGTGCGAATGTATTATCACTTTTGACTATAGTTTACATCTAGTTAAGTTTCCATGTTTACTTCTTAAGGCCTAGTGCTTGCCCCCAGAAATCAAACCATCACGGTGGAAAATATCCTTACCCCAGTAACATCATTGAGCTAAAGCATGTCACAAAGGTCTCTCATATTTCATTAATAAACTACCAATGTTAATGGACAGCACAGTGAAGCCAAAGACCAGGAAAGAAAGTTAAAATCTGACAACACGCACTTGCTGTGGTCATTGTGCCATCAACAAGGCCCCATATATGTTATCTGGAAGAGCTTATTTATCAAAATCTGCTGTGGAAGCTCTTGAGGGAACACTGCTGAGCCTGCCAGAGTTCAAGAAGCATTTGGACAATGCTCCCAGGCACATGGTGTGACTCTTGGGTATGGTCCTGTGCAGGGCCAGGAGTTGGACTCCGTGATCCTGATGGGTCCCTTCCAGCTGAGCATATTCTGTGATTCTGTGACTCTATGATTCACTGATACATGTACCTTTGATTCTTATGCCAAAGGAAGTAGTAGAGTTTGCTAAGAGAAAAATATAAAGAGGGAAAAAGAGGAAAAGACAGGGCATATTAGAGTGGCATATCTATTACCACTAGATTCCTGTATAAAAAAAAGACTAAAGATTTCATTGCCATTGAGTGGCTAGAAGGGAGACTTCATTATTGTGAAGGATTTCAAAACAGCTCATAAATTGGCATCTTTCAGATTTCAGAAAGGTCTTCACAACAGAAAAAGGCTGCAAGAATCTGCAATAATAATTTGAATCTAAATTTTCCACAATAAAAGAGTAAAATTAGTTTTCTGAGAGAAACCCTTAAAATGCACTCCAGATGTTGCTGGCATCCTTCTCAAAGAACAGGGTTTTGTTATTCCATCTCACAGGATATGATTGAGCTGTTTTGGAGATGATCAATTCTATTTTGATATATGATGATTCAAGAGAAAACTTCTACAGCTTACAACACATTTCTGTTTTAGGTCTTGAGATCTCCAAGCTGTAACAAGGATAAGCTCTTAATATATGATGATTTACATATTGCTGCATATTTTATGAGTATTTGTCATGCAAAATCCCAGTATAAATGCACTGAAATAATAACATATAATACAGTCATGGCAGAAAAATTTGTAGCAAAATGTATTAATTTCAAGTTCAAAGAGAAGATTCATTTTTTTCTGAAAAATAAAAAGCGACAACTATAATTTTTATGTGCTGGTGAGAAAAAGCCCTATAATACTTAGAATGCTGCTTGGAATTCAAACATTTCCAAACTGATCCATGGTTAGAATCCAACATTTCACTGACACACCTTGCAGAAAAGATGTCCTATTTTAAGCGGAGTCACACTCTACAAGAAGCCAGATCAAGGTAAATGGCAAACAGAAACTGAAAAATTGCTGAATGGCACATGAAGTATTCAAGAAGCCATGAATAGCAATGAATGACATGCACAATTTTTTTTTTTGAAGGATAGCTAATTGATTATTTTACTCAGCAAGTTTGGTAAAGTCACTGCAATTAAATTCAATAGAAATAAGACAGTACCAGTTGAAGGAATCAGTAAATAATGAAGAAAGCATGAAGCAGTACACTGGAAACACCTGAAATTCAATTGTAATGAGGTGTGGAGGTACAATAAATGCTAGCAGGAGAAACACAAGATATTAAAAGAATAAATAAAATACCCACTATATTTTGAAATTCAGTAACTCCTAAGTATATGTGTCTGCAAACACTGAATTATGTGTGCTCCCATAAATTTCCAAGGAATAGTTAATTAAATACGACCATTGACCATCACCAAATGACATGCAGGAACTACACTCTACAGTGAATCAGCTCTTTGGCACAGTTCTGCACTACAATGGTTCCAAAATTGTCCTCCCAAAATTAGGTTTCAAATGCTTGAAACTTGATACATTTTTGTTTGCTAAACTCCTGTTGGAATGGCACCCTGTCACTGATATGTCACATGTATTTACTACAAATACTGAATTAAATTAGAAGCAGCAATGACTTTCAATTTTTATCCCAGATCATGCAACTTGTCACCTTATGTTTGAACCCTTCTTCACTTAATCAGAACCTCAAGTTAAATTTTAGTATGCAAAAAGATGAGAAGATGAATAAATCCCAATAAACCAAGACATCAACATCACTGGGAATTATACTTCATCCAGGTATTGATGTCACTTGAAGCAATGAAAGCACATGCAAGATGATATAGTTCTGACAAACTTTGTGATTTATACAGTACTTGAAATACAAATTTCTGCAAAGGTGTTGACCTTAAAAATATTTATGTTTAACTACGCTTGTAAAAAGTCAGTCTGATTTCCATGGCATCACTTGTACATATTTGCAGGGCTTTACATATTATCACTGCTCCTCCATTCCCATGTAAAAAAGATTTGCTGCTGACATTTGACCTTGTTACCTGTGTGTTAAGGACAGAAATGCAGCCATCAGTGTGTTTATACTGACCAGACACACTACCCTCTGCTCTCTGCCCAGTCTAGGGCTGGAGAAAGAAAATATAAAATAGATACTGCCTGTCCTTATACACCTCTAAAACCTATCTTCAATATATCATAGCCTTTTTACAATCTGTACATTACCATTCATTATATGTATCAATAATTTTTTACAGTTAAAAAAAAGATACTATGGAATGTTTTACAGAGAATTTGTGAGTGTTCTTAACATCAGTTCTGATTTTTGAGCACACGGAATTCTACACTATGAACTGTCATTTTCCAGTTCTATTAAACTTGTAAACAGGGGTGTTAAAAGGCCTATTTTCTGGTATTTGTGGCTTTTCTACTTATAGCAGTGACTTTTTGCTGTCATACTTACCCTTTTAATGGACACACAATATGTTACTCTGTGCCCAAGCTCACCTACTCTTTCTTTTCTCAAAAGACAAGGCACATCTGCCACCTGCTCTAGTCTGTGTCCCAGCAACAACTGTCGAGCAGCAAAAAGATTGATTATCAGTCAAAAACCATTCAACAACACCAGATTTTGGTAGGTTAAGCTTGCTGATCCAGCAAGAGATGGTGTGAAATTTTCAGCAATGTGTGCCAACATTTTGGTGCTAAAAGAACAGCAGTGCATGTCACAATGAAACACAGCCAAAGATATGCAGACAAAGCACCCAAGTTTTTGTTTTGAACTTGGCTTGCAAGAGGAAAATGAGAGAAAGAAAAAAGACTGCTTAATGACTTTGAAAATCTATCAAAACACTCAAGTCATATGCATGGAGCAACTAGAATACATGTACCAGTGAAGACTTTGTGACAAGGAGCAGTACTCCTACAAAAATCCTGCAACAACAGGATTGTGTAAATGATTCATACAGCACAAATAGCAGATTTATCAGGCACTTTTGCAAGAATAAAAGCAGTGATCTGTGCCTTTCTCTGAATATACAGACCATTAATTACAGCCATTCTGGTGATTGCATCACCTGAATCGTACTCAGAATAATTTTTGTTATTAAAAGGAGATTATAATGTATTAAATTGTTTATGTAAGGCATAGGCTTACTAACATAAGTTTCCTTCTTAAGTCCATCCATGATTATGTAAACAAGCCTTTAATTACTGGACTCACATCATAATTAATATTAGATGTTTCTGTTTAGAGAGAGAACTATGTAATAGTGATTTTTCAGTCAAACAGCGAGTAATGAGTATGATATAGACATTGTCTTGAAAGGTATTTGTAGTATTATCAATCTCTAAAAGAATTAATGAATGATCACTTGAATATTTTGAAATTTTGAATGAATTATTTAACACTAAAATATGTCCCCTAATACTTACCAAGATAAGAAATGCTATTTAAAAGCTATGTGGAAAAATAAAACCAAAGACTTGTTTCTAAAGAATGTACATAAGAAAAAAAAATTGCTCCAAAGTGCAAAGAAATCTATATGTAAAATACATACAATATATATACGAAATACACAAACAGTGTGGATGATTTGTCCCTGTTTTTCTTTGCAATCCCTAACTTTCTAAAAAACCTACCACACGATTTGCTACAACAAGATTATAAAAAAATCAAATGTTTCATGTTATGTTAAAAAATTGATCTTATTTTCATTTCTCATTGGAATTGTACACTGGAACTGTAGATTCCTATCTACATATACACCATCTTAATAATAATTTTGCTTTTTAGAATACATAAGATTGTATTAATTAAAAGTTCTTTATCACAAATGCTGGTTGAATTAACAGTTTGATAAAGCACCCAAGTGGCATCTTCAGTTTGATACTGAACCATACTTAAGCTACAGCTATTAAATGCTGCCACAAATTTGCAGCAGCAATCCCACAAGTTACTTCGTGATCTTAAAATGACAGTGTGAACATTTACATTAATATCTAAACTGTAGAGGATTCAGAAACATTTTTCACCCCTCTTAAAAACTAAAACACAATTATCATTTTGGTAAAATAATGAGAAGGAGCAAACAGAAATTTTAATAATGGTCTCACAAACAATGTAAAACTTAGAAAGCGTAAGAAGAAGATATTCCATATTGCTGTACTAAACTTCCAAAAAAATTTTAAATGATGGCATTAATTAATCCAATCTTACATTCTGGATTATTTTTGCTAGTGGAATAAACCTAATTAATTGTGTCTGTTTGATGTCACTGAAACTAAACAGTAAATTCAATAATCTCTTTACATTTTCACCATTTAACCTCCTGCAGGCTCCCTAATGTCTATTCAGATCTATATTAAATTAAGTACCAATGCTAATGAAGGGCAATAAATGTGGCTGTCAGTAGATTTTTCTTTCGTTAAGCACATTATCCTCTTACTGAGCTGTAAATGAGTAAACATTAGTTTTGTTAAACCATGCAAAAAGACAGGATGAAAATAATTTTTAATTGCACCCCTTAAGCCATTTGCTGGGGGTTCTCAATTCTGGTTTAGGGTTTTTACCTTCTGTTTTTTTGAATGGACAGAGAAAGGTTTCTCCAGTTGCAGTGTGAGTGTCGGCATCATGGGGTCTGTCCTTGGTTCTGGTGCCTCGGTGCCGCCTGCCAAGAACTCTCATTGTGCAGCCATGTTCAGAGTCAGCTTCTGAGAGCACTCCTCCAGCAGCTAAATGAATGCAAGGGGTAAGGAATACTGATTGCAAACAGAGTTATTTTATCATTAACATTGGATCAGAACAAATAAAACTGGAAATGAAAAGATCCACTCTCAATTAATTTACCAATCGTACGAACTGCGCTACAGGTAATTTAGTATTTTATTGATTATTATTAGAAATCATAGGATGAGAAACACACATGACCTTAAAAAGCTTGGTTTAAAAGTACTGTGATCTTGCCTTTTAGTGTCAAACAATACTGTACTTAATTCTGTAATTTATTTCACTTAGCATTTTTAAGTATTTTTAACAAGTCGTGCATTTTAGAAACGTGTACAAAGGGTAAAAAGTTTCATGTAAACTTAATTTAAAGCCAAAAAGGATTGACATTAGGCTTTGAAGCAAAAGCTACAGAGAAACTTCATGCATGCAAGAAAATTTTTATTGCAGGTTACTTGGCTTAATTAAGGACACAGAATCTTCAGCAAAAAATCTTTCTTGTGCCATTTTTCTAAGCTATGACTGCCTACATTTGGCTGCTGTTTAATAACTTTAGATATTCAAATGCCCTGTGGATATGCCAAAGTTTCAAAACAGAGAGCACAGTTAATTCTGTTGAAAAAGAAAATCCAGTTTAGGATATTAAAGAAGCAATCCAACATTATTTTTAAAATTTTTTTAAAACTTTTATAATAGTTGTGTAGAAAGATAATGTGAGCATATGGTCATTAAAATCCTTCACAGCATAAGAAGTATTTCACAGCACCTAAATCATAAATATAGAAAATACAGAGAAATTGAACTCTTCTAAACAACATACACTTAACCTGTCCCAAACTGAGTTTTTTCAGAACTTCTAAAATAGGGGAAAGTAGTTGCTATGAAGTCCTTTCATGAAATGTCTTAAGAACATCACAAGAAAATAAATCACCTAATTTATTTTTCAAAACTTATCAGCTCAAATAAATATAGGAAAAAAAAGTAGATTCTGAGAAAACTCGTAATTAAAGAGTTCTTTCAGTGTATAATATGTAGGTTATTGCTTCTAGTTTACAAAGTAAAGACTGGTGACCGTCTTTTCTCGGGCAAAATTTCAATCAAACTGACAGCAATTATGCCTGTACAGTGACTGCAGAGTGGGGCTTATTGTTAATTGTTTCTGTTTCCCAGATAGCAAAACGTATTCAACACAGCTGCCAGAATAAAATTAAATAAAGTAATAATCAATTTAAAAACATCATGATACTACTTTAAAATGCTTATATCACAACTTCCAAATAATAACACAGTAAGAGTATTTTTAAAAAGAAAGAAAAATGGATAGGAAAGCAGATTTACAACAAAATGTCATACTTCAGCAAGAAAATTTGTGACACATCGTCTCTCTCCTAGTCTTCAACAAGAGGTTCCCATGCACAGCTCAAAACCGGTTTGAGGCCTAGGATGTGAATTCCTCTCCCTTAAAAAACTTTGGAAATTTTCCATTCATTTAAATTAGTACTGAACTGATACTTCACTTAAACCATAGTAACATATAGGTAATCTCATATATTTTCAAGTTTCCACATTTATTGAACGGCAAAATGAATCCGAGGTTTTTTGCCTCCTTTTTAGAATTTCCACAGTAAATCATGCTATTAAATCAATGTAGCTACTTCAGTGCTGAGTACTAAACCATATAATAAGAAAGTCAGAATGTGGTCCCTTGAAAAGTAACTATAAATTACTTTCATACACCAGAGGACAGTTACATTAATATACATGGCTTATTATACAAAATCAGCAATTACAAAGACTTTCAGGTTTTGGAAAACAAGCACTTTCAGAAAAAAGCTACAAAATAAAAAATTAGATCCATTAGCATTCTATTTGAAGTCACAAATCAAGGGATACCATGATAACTCTAATCATCAAGCCTTGTCTCAGTTTACAACAATTTCCTTCCTCAAAACAGAAGACACTAACAACAAAAAGCTTTTGATCTAAGTTAAGCACATTATAGTACACTTTTGTCTTTTCTTTAATCACCTTTATGGTACATTGCAAAATCAAATTGCTCACTTGGATTTCCCCGACAGACAGAATCAATTCATTTTGGATTAATTATGGAGAATCACATTCTTCTTTACAGAGGGGTCAACTTGTTGGCTATTACCCATCTATTGTTAAGTCTTAAAAACTTGTAAAGCAAACTGGGGTGCCTGATTCACTGTAATTTTGTCTTCCAGAAATATTTGATTGGAATCAATAATGTTTTAAAATCTATATACTCTGACACATTTCTAGGTCAAGAAATCTTAATAAAAATTAGTGAGGTCTGTTTTAGAATATCAACTGAATCATCATTACAAGGTGACTGAACAGCAGCACCCTTGACTAAAAGCAACAGAGAAGAGCTTTGATTACCTTAGTTGACCTGTGGGAACACTTTCAGCTCTGTTTCTCTTGGATGGTGATACAAGAGAGAAATTGTCTGTAGTGCTTGATTTGTAGCTGTCTATACATCCATCACAGCTCTGAACTGATTTTGTTTGATGTGGAGAACAATGTTGAAGTCTTGACCTTCTTGATACCATTGCTGATTGCAGGCGAATGTTGTGGGCAAATAGAAGTTGTTTAGAGCTTTGCTTCCCTTTAATATTTTAACAGGTTTTTTCAAAAAGGGAGGGAAACGTTTCAGGAAACAAAAGTATGATAAATACAGTTAAAATTTTATCTTTTTGCTCTGGTCTTTCAACTACTGTAAATTAGTATTAATTGACTGTACAGAGTTCAGAAAAGCCTACAACATCTTAATTAAAGCTGCAAAACACCTTATGAAACTGTGTTAATACTTTCATCCTGATTCTTATTTCTGCAAACATTATTCCAGAATTCAGCTCAATTAATCTTTGCACAAGCTGGGATCAGAAGGGCAATGCACAAAGTGCTGTAGCACAGGATTATGGTGAAGTACAGCAGGTACTTAGGCTATGCTATGCTGCGCTAGCACAGCCTGTGCTAGTCTTCCTCATACTAAATGAACACTGAATTATGTCATAAGCTAGAAAAGAATGGCTTTATTTGCATAAAAACATTAAAAATAATGAGAACAAAAGCCTCCAACTTTCAATTCGGGGCTGCTATTAATGACACAAAATTACTTTATACCATAGGCCAAAAGCCTAGGTGTAATATTCACCCATATGAAGATCAAGCAATCTAATTTTATCCAGTCTTTGGAAGATTCAAATCAGCACTAGTGTAACTGTGCCAAGAGCAGTATAAAAGATCAAGATGAAGCAAGAAAGAAATTGGATGAGATCAAGCCCTCACTGTCCTTTCATATTCAAGTAACTCTTAAGTATCAGAATATTCCCATTATGAATTACAAAAATGATGCCACAGCAAATTGGAACTTCAAAATTTGTCCTCATGGATTGCAGTATTTCTACCTAGGAAATCCTTAAACTAATATACTTCTCAGGAATATTAAACATTGGTTTCCAAACAAAACTCTGATTTATTTAAAGCTGAGATCTGAGTATGCTCTTTGTATTTGCATCCTGACTAGTGACAGCAAGAGGACAATTTTTTGCAAATACTCGTTTTTAAAACACCACTTTGTTTCCCATTTCAAAAGCAGAAAATAACTACAAAACCAGAAACAAATTTCTTTATACAATAAAAATTGCCATTATTTACTCTGTAGATAACATGCTTTTTAGCAGATACAATCCATACTTACCACTCATGAACGATTTTGATGGAATATTAACAGTACTGTTGGCATTAAGTAGGAATGATCTTGTTTACATGGCAATTAAACCACTGTGTAAGAGGCCTGGTGCAGCAAAGGGCTACCACTTTCCAACAATATGAACTTATGAAATCTCTTTTCACTGAATTTTACTATACAAGGAAAATATCTACAGAACTTTTACTGTTCCCCAGTCCTTGCCCAGCTTTTTCTTACAGTTCGCCCCCATCATAGCAACTCTTTCTACACACAGTGACTGTAAACCTTAGGATACTTGTGCACACACTCCAATTCCTTAACCGAGGTGGCTTCAAACAGAAGACCCAAGCATGAAATTACCAAAAATAATCTTAGCTGGTTTACACTCTGAGAAAACTCACATTTAGATGTAACTCTGGTGCCTCATCCTTCTAGAGATTAAACACCATAAAGTGAACGTCTTAATATGTGGAAACTGCATAAAAAGGTCAATTTGAAATGTCATTCACTAGTCAGGAAAAAAAAAGATTGATGCTGCATATTAAAGGAAAATTTTGCTAGCTGCTGACACCAAGATGTTGAGATCCTATTTTTGCAGCACAAGTAAATATATCCAGATAGTGGTACAGAGAGAAAAGATTTTGAAGCCAGAGCTTTAAACAGGAAAAGAAATGAAAACAAGTAAAAACCTAAAGAGCTCACACAATTTCTTTTCCCATATAAAAGCAATAAAACTTCGGTTTATTCATGGACAAAACACTGAGGTATTTTTGTAATTATTACAGAAGGAACTTCTACTTTCAGTTAGTTTTACATTCTGAAATCCAAAATTTCTATTCTGCTGCTCTCGTGCAATTTTCTCATTACTCATTGTTGTCTAACTAAAGCACATCTCCATATTTCTTTTTAAATAGAGAGCAACAGTATACCAAAAATAAATAAATTAATTAATTAATAGTCCATACAGTTTTCTAAGACATTAATCTGCACCTGACTAATATTTTTCTTTGCTAAGTTAAAAATACAGTTACTTTAATAGACGTTGGTTCGGTAGCAGTGATGCAGGTCAAAGTTATCACATAGTTTGGGATGTGAATTCAACAGCAGGATAATGACAGTTGCCAAGGATTTGTGCTTGCTGTCGCTTACTACCAATGTTGCCTGTCAAAGTGTCTCTTTTTCTCATACTGAAGCCATGGAATTTTTTATGGATAGCAATTACTTGCAATGTACAATGAAGTACATCAGATGTAACACCCACCCTTTAGCCCTTCATTGTTTGGTCATCTCTGTTGCTTCTAGTCATCCATTTTCACCTAAATTATTTATTTATACTGCATATTTGATAAGCATGTATTCTCTGCTTTATTTTATTTCATTTCAGTAGTTGTTCAAAAGATACAGTGATTTATTTCAATGTTCTCCTACTTAAAATTACCTTATTTTTATTCTAGTTAGAACTGTCTGAACTGCAAAGGTATTTTGTTTATCTATCAAAAGTATTAAAAATTAAAATAATGGCAATATCAGATTTTAACCATGATGGAGGGATTAAGCAAATCTTATATTTATCCATAATTTGTTTACATTTTTACTTTTCTCCAGCTATCAAATGCATTTGCATTTACAGTACTGTTGCACTACGTGCATGTGTGCTCCAGATAACCATATATTAATATATCTTTATATTGATAGATGAGCACAGGATGTTTCATATATTATGCCTGAAACATTTTCTGGTACAGGCCTGCATTAACATCATCATAAGACTTGTGAAAACTCTAGATTTCATTTTATTATACAAGAAACCTACAAAACACACTATTTACATGATAAAAACCAAAACCTAATAGTTTATCAAATTTCATCTTTGGGAAACTGCCTTCATAAAAACTCACCCAACAAAGGACAGCTTTACACACATAATCTGTCTCATTTTGAGAAGGATCTTCTTCAACAAACTAAACTGATCTCAACTGATACAGCAGTAGGAAAGAAGAGATGATTATTTTTCCTGTATTAAAAAAAAAATTTAAAACCTCACCAGATCTTCTACTTTTCTCCTAATTCTCTTTCCAATTGCAGGCTATCATGAAACTACAATCCATTCTAAATGAGTACATGCTGAGTAATAACCTAATAAGTACAGGCTGTCTGTGAAACTCATGTCCCACTAAAATTATTGGGAATTTTGCCAACAGCTTGAATGAAAATTTTCTCCTGTGTCTCTGAGTTGATGAATAGAAAGACACTGTTCCTCCTTTCTCTGTCACTTCTCCACTGAAACCCTGGCATCCCACAGATCTCTGGCTAGGAAAGTTTTTCTCCAGGACGCTTAAGAAAAGAAAATAAACGAGACTGCTCAGGGAGGCAAGTGGTGCTTAGCACAGAAGAAAATGTTTGAACACTTCTTCTTGGCTATCACAAAAATCTGAGATACTTTGCTATCACTTCTTAATTACTACAGAGAAAGTACACAGCACCCGATGAATCTTCTGTCTCCCCCCAAGTGCCAGAGGAATGGATCTTCTTTCAGTGCCTGGAACAGGCAAAAACTACTCTTTGCCTGAAGAACGAAGTTGTCACACTATGGAAAAGAGATTAGGGCAAAGAAATGAGAACATACATTTTTGGTCCTTGACCAAAATAATGCTCTCACAGAAACTGACAACTGAGGTATCACAGCACAGTTTTACTGGTTGGGTAGGTAACAAAGCCAAAAAAAAGCTGTAGAAGTTTGAACTTCCACTTACACTCGCACACTCAAAGTGCAAGGCTGCCATCTGCTCCCAGGCTCCTCTGTGAGGCAGGGAAACAAGGGCAGCAGCCCCTTGGGAAGTGGGCTGGAAGGGCCCAGGCTCACGCCGCTCCCGGGGCTCGGCTGCTGGGCTCGGGGCCAGCTCTGCTTCCCTGCGGTGCCCGGGGA
>NW_008236509.1:3632503-3635288 GCF_000691975.1 Corvus brachyrhynchos | reverse complement strand
CCCTGGCACATCCCCATCGCTGCCCCTGCACCCCGGGATCTGCCCTGGCACAGCCCCAACCCTGCTCTGCACCCCTGCAGGATCCCCCTGGCACAGCCGCATCCCTGCTCCTGCAGCCCGGGATCTGCCCTGGCACAGCCCCATCCCTGCTCCTGCAGCCCGGGATCTGCCCTGGCACAGTCCCGGCCCACCCCGCTGAGGGCTCTCATGACACACCGGGATCACTCTCCTTCAATAAATACGTGCTGTACCCTGTCGTTTCTCATCATTCATCTACTTGGTTTGCTACAAAACTATCTTCAGCTCTCCGACTGAAACCAGTTACTAACACCGTGCCTCGGTGTTCCAGTTTGCTGTTTGACCAAACAGGAAGAACTGGTATCTAGAGGTGAAGAAACGTGAGAAGACAAAATTGTTTAAGATTCCAGGACTAAGTCAGCTGCAGGTGGACCTGAAATGAAGGATTTGAGCTTTTCAGAGCTAAAATTTTAAATAAAGATGAAAGTTGAAAATCAGCATATCTGTAGGGTTTTGAGTTATTTTTCCCCTTACTTGAATAAAACTGAGGGAGAAAGTATAAAATTATATTAAACATTCTACATCTCTTCATACTTATTCTAAGACTGATGCTAACAACATATTTGCTCGATTATATTTTTACAGTTTATCACACAACAGCAAATTGAACATCTTTGACAAACGACATGAGTGAAAAGTTCCTGTGACTTTACTCATACTTTTTTGCTAATGTAGGTTGTGCATCCATGTGGCACAAAGACATTTGCAAAGTTTAGAGCTCATCACTTTTTTGTGATGATGCACATGCCATATGGCATTTTTCCTGAGCACTTATTAGACTTCTGTTGTTTGCCATTTCCTGTTTAGAAGTACAAAAGATTGTAACTAAAATGAAAGCACAAGCTTTTTGTTAATTGTTAAGATTGATGATTAAATATTGATTTAAAAAAAAGAACTAATCTTGTATCATTGTTTTCTCTACAGCTTTTGAGAACATGATGGGATTCAGAGAGTTTTGTTTGGAATCTCTCTATACCTTGCATATTTCTCTTTCCTGGAGTAGCAAGATTAGAAACCGAAAAGGAAGGAGGCTATAAATAGAGAAATTACACTGTCTGTAGATTTAGATTAATCTGATTATCTGTACAATTATCTATACAATCAAATCAGAAACACCTGAAATCAAGTCATACAGATTTTCAATAAATCCATCTCTTCTCATCTTGTCTTCACCCTACTGCCCATCTCCAATATCCATACTGAAATTGAAACACAACAGCTGTATTTCAGTTGTTTCTACCAAGACATCACCAAGAAATCAGGAGCTTTATAACTATTTTATTTCTTTTAATAGGAAGGGTTTGGGGGTTTTTTGGTGGTTTGTTTTGGTTTTTTTTTTTATTTAGGAGAAAACAAGTATGCAACAGACCTTCAGATAAAATAGCCTCACTCCAGGTCAGAACTTACATAAACCTATGACAGATCACAGGCTTTAGGACATATATAGAGTCTAATTTTACCTATAATTGATTGATACAGACTGGTCACTTGAGAAATTCTTAAATTATTTTTTTAATGCCATCTGATGAATAAGTTGCCTGTGAGAGGGAAACTTCCATGGTGTTACTGCAAAAACTCTGCTGACAAATTCTTACAAAGTAGGTCCTTAAAGTGAGTGCTCATTTTAATATTGAATGAAGATCAACATTTGAATGTATGTTTTATTTTAATGAAAAGAAACAATGTACAATCCCCACAGTTAGCTGCACAATTTTTCAGAAACAAGATTTTATGGGTTGATACCTGTAACAGCTTAGCAATCACAGTTACCAGTAAGATGAAGAGTAGCAGTAAATTGAAAAGCAAACCTGAAGCTGCCCTTTCCAGTTTAAGAGATTTCTGCACATACTTACACAGTTGTTTAATGTAAAGTATGTCAGTGTGTCCATTACTGCAGTGCAAATAGAAGTATATCTGTTTCTTGGCAGGACTGAAGCCCTGTGTGTGCATGTCTTAAATGAATGTTTGCACTTGAATTATATATTATTATCTTCAGTCTACAAAATGCAGACATACCATCATGTCATTTAGATCAGCATGACCAACTTTAAACATTCTGTTCACTGAAAACAGCTACAAAATCTTTTAGTCCTACAAACTGATTCATTTGACTAGTTATGCAAATTAGTTACTGTTTCATTGCCCTCCCAAATTCCTTGAATTAGTCTTTCTTCTAGATCTTTTGTTAGATAGATTCACTTGGGATTTTTGGGGCAGGATTTTGTTAATGATATTTCTGTACAGTATCTAACACAATTGGCCCTGAACTTGCCTGAAATATCAATGGAAAATATCCCCCCCACTGACCAACTTTAAGGTGACAATAAGGTAATAAAGTAAGAGCACTGTAATTCTGTGAGGCAAAAGAAAAGCCAATAGTAGTGGTGAAATATAATTTTAATATTAAACTACATGAATAACAGTATCAGTTACAAAAATCAGAAAGAAATGCAAATTTTATTCAGTAACGTTTATTTCCATTTGGCTGGCTTGATACCTGATATGACAGACTACTATTCCTCCTTTACATATCTTAACCTTTAAACATACATTGGTGACATGCATTATCTCAAACCAGCTTTGTTTATCCTGTGCTTACTTCTACGAACTTTACACAGTCTAGCTCAGCATCCAATTTGATGATGATGAAATAATATGGTCTAATGTCTAAGTGACATCAGAATGGGCAGGCTTGCTCCCCTCTTCC
>NW_008236509.1:3626055-3632490 GCF_000691975.1 Corvus brachyrhynchos | reverse complement strand
ATTCTCCTGCCACCTTCTCTGTGATGACACTGACACATGACAAATCTGTTTGGTGGAGCCAAATCCCCAGAAAAATAATAAATTTTTTGGCAGAATTAGATTTTTGCTTCTTTATCTTCATGAACTATTTCACACAAGAGGTGGTGCTGATGCAAGGGCAGCAAGAGCTCGTGACTGAAGCAGATGAAGAAGGAATGGCAGAAGAATTTTGCCATTTTCACTGGTCATTAGATCAGCACAGCTGTATCTTCAAACTACACCTTTCAGTTCAAACTGGAGAGACAAAAGCTTTCCTTAAAGTAAGACTGAAAAAGATATGCAATATAGGAATATTTAATGAAATTTTTTGAGGTATATTCTTCCCTGTAATACTAGAAGGACTTTACTACTTGCTGTTGTACTTGGAAAGTACTTTAGTCTTTAAAAGTATTCACATAATGGAAATATGTTAATCAAAAGTATGATAAATTATAAACTGTACCTCTAAAGAAAATAAGCAAAAAGCCAAGTAGCCCAGTGCTTTTCTTCAACAAACATGTGGAAACATATCCAATTATTTTGGAAAGTGCCAACTAAAATAAAATGAATAATCTAAATACCAGAACTAAATATTTCATTTTATAATTCCCTTTCTCAAGAAGCTGGCTTTAACATAAACTGTGAAATGCTGTCAATCTGTCATGTTTGCAAGCTTTAGCCACACCACAGTTGTTGCTCCCTTGCCTTTGTGTATATTGCACTTTGCATTAGCAAGTAACCAAAGTGACATTAAACAGACCCATTTCTGATGAGGGTATTCAAACATCTGAATATTTCGCTTAAATACATCAGAATAAAGATCAAGGTGTACCAAAAAAGTAGTCTTATTCAGTCTTTTCATCACAGGAATTTGAAAAAAGAAGAAATATGACATAACGTGTCTCTATACACATGGTTAGCAGCACGTGACTGTGCAGAATGTGAACATATGCACACGAGGGAGAAGAAGAAAAGAGGTCCTTTTGTTTGAAAAATCCGTGTGCAATACAGGCATAACTGCAATGGAATACTGAGAGAGTGGATGGATATTAAAACTGTTCTGTGTTCTATGACAGACATGAAAAAAGGAAAGCCATAAAATGGTACTCTTTGCTTTCAGAGGTGCAGAAGGATATTGAGAACAATGTGTATCACAGAGTTTCTTACAGTCTCACAGAGCATGATGGAATTAATTATTAATGAATCCTACTGAGCCTACATGACAAAACCAGGATTGCAAGTACAAAATCTGAAAACAGTTACTACAGCGTGTACTGGCATAGAACTGGGAAAAAAAAAACAAGTTGATTTTTATGTATGTAAAATCTAAACTTGAAGAGTTGGACCTTGTCTGCAGACAAAATAAATAAGATTCCTCACAATGATCATGAGGCCTCAGCAGGACGGGCATGGTGGTACCAGCCTAAATGTGCTACCTTTTTCACCAACAAACATTCAGGATGTGAGTGAGGCCTTTTATAGCATGATAATACCTCAAAGGAAATCCCATTATGATGAAAATGGGGATTAGAATTTACCATACTGCCAAAGTGTGGCCAAGTAATGGTAGTTTGCTGATGAATGCGACCCTCACTTTGAAAAAAAAGTGTGCTGGTAACTACAGATTGTTGGGCCAGGACAGAATTTATTACATATATGAAAAATACTCACCTTGGAGGATTTAACACCTGGAAGTTTTCTCTACACTAGTGCTGTTTCTTGTTACTCTTTCATTCCACCACTGGTCACTACCAGAGATAGAAGGCTAAGTATGTGTTTAACCCTGGCTTTGTGCTCATAGAAGAAACCAAGTTAATACAGTAGCTAGCTAGTTGTGAAGTTGGCCACCATGAGAAAACACTCCAACCCTATTCTTTCTTACTAACATTGGAAGATAAAATATGATGATAAAGTGAGTTTTCAAATGCAATTTCTTTAAATAATCATGTTTGCAAAGTCAAGCATTGAAAATCAAGATAAAACCACAAACTTGCACTTGCAGCCTTTATTTGACTTCAAATATATGAACTCCGATAGACTTAGCAACGTAATAATTTCTTTTTATGATTCATCCAATTTGCTCACTTCTCTGAGCCAGAATGTGCAGGGAAATGAGGAAAAAAAATGAATTGTCTCATGGGTAAGGTCTGCTCTCCCAGATAAATGGATATCATTCTTGTCTTTGTCCTAGAAGACTAAAGTGATATTGAATAAGTCATCTCAACCAAATTTTCCCAGGAAAAACACAAACACTGGCCACATTGCCTAGATACCTGATTCAAAGAATCTGTGATCTGTTTTTATAGTTTTTCCACTAACTGTAAATAAAGGAGATGCATTATAAAAATAAGTGATGTAAATTACAGGAGTTTCATATTCCACAGCTCAAACAATGTGTAAATATTTATGGCAAAAAGTTGGAGAGGAACAGGTAAAACCCAGGGTAAATTTGGCAGGCTAAAAAAGGGAGGTAAATAATTTGTCACAGGGCACAAGAGAAAAAGCCATGCTGATCAGTGCTAGCAAAGCAAGGAAAGGTAAAAGTATCTTTGTCTTTCCTGCAGTTAATATATGCCTGGTTTAGACTGATTGACACTGCACTTTAAAGACAAAAACTAAGTCATGAAATCTTTCAAATTATCATATTTGACTGAATTTTCATCCATTGATTTTACTCCACCTGCAGCGCACTAGACAAGGTAATAATTTATGATAATTATATGAAAATATACAATTAATATTCATCACCTCTCATTTCTCATCACTTTAGATGATCAGTAATGCAGAGTAAAAATGCTGTCAGATTTCTAATTGCTTTGTAATGGGCCTGAAATAGGGAAATCGTTAAAGACAAACAATCTGTCACTTGTCTGTTACCTTAACTATCTATCACTTAAAAAAACCCTCATTAAATACATTGCTAATGAATGACAAAAGACTGTACTCAGTGTGCCCAGATGCACCTTTTTAAACAATATTGTAAATTGCTTAAATAATTCCCAAGACGTTTTCAATCATTTCTGTGGAAATTTAATGGAAAACATATATTTTCCGTGCATGTTACATCTCATTTGCTCACATCATTATGACATTTAGTCTATCATATGCGCATCTCCTGGGAGACAAAACTTTTTCTTTTTACTGTTGACAAATCTGATTCAATTAAAACAAATTCTGGAAGAACTCAACATTCAGATCTCTGATCCCTTTCTCTTGAAAAAAAAAAGGGAAAAAATCCATTAATAATTTAAAAATAATCTTATCTCTTCCAAGGATTTTTAATATCTAGATTAAAAAAGAAGTCCAGCATTGTTCAAAGTTGAACAAATTACTTTATCTCAATTGTTCCCAAGAGACAAAACTCAGAATGTTCATGTTCACCACTCTTTTTAGTCAGCTGTCTACTACAGCTCTGACAGAAAAATTCACTTGAAAAAAATTCTTGTCACTGTACTGACTGAAGAGCCAGGATGAAAACAGCACACCAGAAATATCAGTTGGACCCCATAGTGAAATATTGTACTATTATTTGCAATATTAATTAATTGCTGATATTAACTGTCACATTAAAACGTTGAAAAAATGAAGACATAACAACTGCAAAAACTATTTATGACAAAATGTTCATCTTTGCATGACTTAAACATGCTCAGTCTCTTAAATTTATCAAAACCCAGTCAATATTCCGTTCTTATTTGTGATACTGAAAGAGGTTTAGATTAGGTATTAGGAAGAAATTCTTCCCTGTGAGGGTGGTGATGCTCTGGCACAGGCTGCCCAGAGAAGCTGTGGCTGCCCCATCCATGGAGGTGTCCAAGGCCAGGCTGGATGGGGCTCTGAGCAACCTGGTCCTGTGGAAGGTTCCCTGCTCAAGGCAGGCGGTTGGAACTGGATGATCTTTACAGTCCCTTCCAACCCAGACTGTTCCAGGAGTCTCTATGTAGCAATATAAAACCAACACAAACAAACAAAAAAGCAAAAAAGCTTTACTAGTCTTACCAAGACTTTGAAAAATACCATCCAGAAGTAAAAAATGTAGTTAATACTGAGAAAGTCTGGATGTTTCAGCTGGTCCATCATTTGTACTCATCTTTTACTGTAGTTGTAGAAGCACACACAGTTGTCCAGTTGTCTTTACATAATTCTCCTATAATTCTATGACAACACAGCACAATGTTACGTGACAGTTTCAAGAAAAGCATCTACTAAAAAATTAAATATTCTCACAAAAATGTCTGAAACCACCAACCTATATCCAAATTATCTGAAACAAGAGAAGGAAACTTGGTACCATATTTAGGTGTCCAGCTCCAGTGAAATGAATAGCACCTATGCATGCTTACATAATTTGTTCACTACAATTAAGCAACCCTGGTTTCTTACAGACATGTAAGAAACCTCCATTCTGGGACAACAGTCCCAGGTCTTCTCCACGACTTCCTGGTGTGTCTCCACACATCCTAGACTGTCATGGCAAGTTCTCCACACTCTCCTGTCACTTACCTCCCCTTTTTTTTTGCCTTTGGATGGGGAAAAAGCAGCAAACCTCTGGCTACATTGAGCTGTGTGCTTACTGGCCAGAGCATTTGTGTTCAGTGTGGTTTTCCCTGCTCTCTCTACCCTACATACCCATTAGCCTTTAACAAATCCTGAACTAAATTAATTTTTATACCTCTAGAGATGAAAGATCATCAAATTGCCTTGAGACTGATCAACAGCTTCACAAATCCTTACAAGCAGTCAGGGTATGATTAGCTATTACTAACCCAAACATGACGTTATGACCTCTGAAAGCGGGTAGATTAAAAGAGAAACTGAGACACAAAGAATATAACACCAGACAAAGCCAGACAATCCTGCAGTGGTACACGAACCAAACTGTTGCATTAAATAGCCTATTTTCTTTTACTTTGGCAGGGCTGCCGAGCATGCACTGAAAAGAACAAGTGTTTCACTTCCAAAATTGTTCCGCTGACTTCAGAGGTAATTTCTTAACACATGCAGCTAATTTTCTATTTAACAACTCATAATAGATGTACTGTTGCATACAATTGCTCACAGTCTCTCAAACAACTCTGTATGAGCTGGCTTCAGGTACCAATCCTATCACAACTTAAAATGGAAAAAACTCAATATGCAATTGGCATAAAGGATAAACAATGGATATTGTATCCAGTCTTTAGGAGGATATTAACCATTTGTGGTGAAAGCCCAGGTGTAGTAACCAATCTCCAGGATAACACCACATATTTAAAAAACTTTTATTCGATTTCCCCCCTTCATGAGAACAGTCCCTGTCCACACACCAGCCCCAGTGAAGCAGGTGATTCATTGAGCCACAGTAAAACTTTTGCCTGAGAAGCAAATTCTGATTTCAAAAGGTGCTACATAAATCAGGCCACACTTGATATGTCTCATCTGCAATTCAATGACTTAGGTGAAATATCTCATTGCTCACACTGATGCTGCAGAAGTTAGCATTGGCAGAGAGGATGGGTTGTTCCAGGGCTCATACATGGACTGACAGAGGACTCTTTCCTTTTTGACAACGTGCACGCTCACGCTGCAAATTTGACCTCTCCTACAGAAATGCATAAAGGGCAAAACACCAACCTGCTGACTGTTGTGTAGAGACACTGACATCCAGCACAGACAAAAATCAGACTAATCAGGTGTTGAGTAGTTTTGCAGATCTGATGTTTCCCCACGCTTACCCCTATCCTCACCTAGGGAAGCAAGTGTTAAACTTTAAACCAATTCTCCATGTTTATCATTCAACCCCAGCTGTCCCAATCCCTTCCTTCACTGGTGGTTAATGGGAACAATATGCCAGGAACACTTCTGGCTCTTCCTGGCAATGTTTGTACAGCCTGGCTGCTGCTCTACTCAAAGAGTTCAAAGGGTATGAAAAATGTCAAGAAGTTGCTTTAATTCTAGCGTATCACATAAAAATATTGTCAGAGGATGCATGCTATACATTTAAAAGTGTAGTGTGAACTGAGTTTGCCTGGAGTAACATTTAGGGATTTTGCTAACTCGGTTTGCCTAAGATTTCAAAAGCTGGCCTACAGCACCCACCTAAGCGTTCTTTTTTTTTTTTTTTTTTTGTGGTGGTCGTGGGGTTTCGTTTGTGGTTTTTGGTTTTGTGTCTTTGGGGGAGGGGTGGGGATGTAAAGTTATTTGTGGTTTCTTGTTTGTTTCTAATGAGGAAACGTCTTTACATCGTTAAAACCTGCTTCCAGAGCTTAATTTTTTTCATCAAGAGGATGATCTTCCTTCCCCTTTAGGACAACTATTTCTGAGAAAGAAACCACCGCCTTATCCCGCTTATAAGGCCGGGAGCCCAGGCTACCGAGCTCCGCCTGCGCGGCCGGGGGCGGAGGGAGCCCCGCAGCGCGGGCGGGCAAGGGAGCGGGT
>NW_008236509.1:3603022-3625478 GCF_000691975.1 Corvus brachyrhynchos | reverse complement strand
CGTGGTGCTTTCCCCTGGAGTGGTGGGTTCCGCGGTCTGCTCGTAGCTCTGCCGAGTTTGAAACTTAGGTTTTTTTCCCATGAAAGAAATGTTGATTCTGAAGTACGACGGTAGTCATCAGGGAGCAGTTTTAGTGCTGAAATGGAAAAAATCCCAAACCTTTTTTTTGTTTTGTTTCACAATTAGTTAGTTTGTAGTTATAGAACTTGTCTATTTATAGAGCTCTTGCCTACTGACAATGTTATCTCTTACCTGATAGTTCGTGGTCAATCAGCTACTGCAAGCTTGGGATTCCAGCACACCTAAGAATCTGCGTGAAGCTCAAGCATTGCCGTTCTACTTCTAGCATTTAGTTCTCCTGTTTACTTTTTTCTTCCTGTGTCATTAACTTGGTGAAAGATGGCCAAAATTGAAAACCACACTACTAGTTAGATTTTACTTAGTAACCTCTGCTAACTTTGTATGTTTTGGCTCATTTTTGGTTTTTTGTTTTTACATTCTCTTCTGCTTTAAGAAAGTTGTCTTCTTTCTCAGCAGGATGAAGGAATTCCCATGCTCTGAATGCCTTTTGGTAAAAAACAACACATACCTTTTCTTGTGTCTTCTTGCATGGATCTTATTCCCAAATTGAAAAGTATCACAATTTTATGTACTTCACATGTTCATGTGAAGTACAGCATTATTTCAAAATCAAAAGTTTGTTTTAAAAAGTGTCTGTATAAAAGGTGTATCTGCAGTGTGGGTCATTTTACATACAAAATGATTTTTGAAGAAGTATTAGTGGCTTCTGAAACATGATATGCTGAGGCACTTGGACAGGAAACATGAGACTTCACATATGGCAATCTATGGGATGGAATGGTCACATGAATTAAGCTTTTTTTGCACAATAGTTCTCATATAACGGTGTAGAGGTCCTAGAGGGCTACAGTCAGTTCCGTGATCCTCTAGTTTGCCAGGTCCTTGTTTTTGCTTTTTCTGTTTCTCTTTCAAATTGTAATTTCATTTATTTGATTTTCTTACACAGTGCTGAGGACGTGATTTCAAAGCCAGTCAGGCTATGGCCTTTGAAAGGATAAACCAGAAGGACTGGTACAAGGTCCTGGGGGCCAAACCATCGGACAGCCCAGCAGAACTGAAACGGAAATACCAAAAACTCGCTTTGTTGGTATGTCTGGATTTGATATTTAAGATGCACAAAAGTCATTTTTATAAACCAAGAAGGTAATAGTTGCGATTATTAAATAAAATAATTTGGTTTTACAGTTTCTGTATCGATGTGATTGATCAGAGTACGTTTGTAATATCAGTTCACCAAGGCTGGGTTAAGTTTGAAATAAACATCTGCAGTTTATGAGTTTTCAGCAGATTCGCAAAGAGGGGTTGTGGTGTTCTGATTCCAGAACACTGATGTGTCTCCCAGCTTTGCTAAACTGAGACAAGTAATCGTTTATCAGGTGCTGGATAATCAGGCACACAAGTCAAAAAGTCTTTGTAGCACATGAAATTTGCTAATTGATACTTGTGGTATTTACTGTCATGCGAGGTACAGTGTGCTGAATACAATCCTTGAGTACACAAAGAAAAAGAAGTTTTTTCCTGATAGTCTGCAGTAATGAAATAAAAAACGCATAGGAGGAAAATAAGTTAATTTTGTTGAGAAGTTTCTGGTGAGTTTTTGTGGAGTTGTATTCTTGGTCATACATCAAGACCTCACGTTCTGTGAATTCCCCTAATTTTTTCTGTACTGCTGCTATATATGCATAAGAATCTCAGAGCTTTACCAGATTACTTGGTGTGGTTCTTGGTTATTCTGTTTTACTCCCTCCCCTGAATTTGGTCATTTTGCTCAAAAAGTGCTTTGGTCTGGGTTTCTGAGGAAAACTGAATGTCTTTTTTGATACTGTTGACTGTTTTCAGCTGAATTTGATAGACAAATAGAATTCCCGAGGTAACTAAATTCCTGTTTCTTGAAAGCTGGTGACTTGGTAGAGAAGAAGAAAGGAGGTGAGCAGAACTCAGTTTTTATAGGAAAAATTCTCTTTTCTGTAGGAAGCCGCTAGATAGACTGTCACTATTGGCAGGGTGGGTGCTGGAGCATGTGCATGGCAGATTTGAGGTGGTTTGAGGTGTCAGAACAAATGTGATAAGAAATTGGGATTTTTAAGTTAGGTAAAGAGAATGCCAGTGACCAGGAGACTGAGTTTTGTTAGAGTTGAAATAAATTCATGGGTTTGGGGAGGAGGTTGTTCATTTTTATGTTGGTGTGAGTTTCTTTAAATAATTTTATTTCTAGCCACTATAAAAATGGTTTTAAAGTTTGGTCATTTCACCAGTATGTTCCAATTTTACACATTTTGGTATTCTTCAGCTGAATTTGCTAGTCACCCCCTGCTGTACATCTACTCCTCCTGAGTGCTTTCTGTGAACTTGTTTCTTTGTCTAAAACTGATTCATGTACTTAGTCTTAAGTTTCTACACCTGACAAGATATTCGTGTGCAGATATAGGACATAAATCCTTTGGTTCTCACTATTAAACTTTGATTATTCTAACGGAGGAGAGGGCTTTGGAAACCAAGTTTCTTAGTTTCCCTTTAAATAGAAATCATTGTTTTCCTGAACCTCCTAATAGTTTTGTTCTACTGAATTGCTGGTAAAATGTGAGTAAAAGATTAATAAAGATCTCTTTGTTCTTAAATACCTGAAAGGTGGCTGTAGTCAGGTGGGGTTGGTCTCTTTTTCCAGGCAACAATTGACAGAACAAGAGGACACAGTCTCAAGCTGTGCCAAGGGAAATTTAGGTTGGATGTTAGAAAAAAGTTTTTTGCTGAAAGAGTGATAAAGTTCTGGAATCATTTGCCCGGGGAGGTGGTGGAGTCACCATCCTTGGATGTATTTAAAAAAAGATTGGATGTGGCACTCAGTGCCGTGGTTTGTTGAGGTGGCGTTAGAGCATGGGTTGGACTCTGTGATCTTGAAGGTCTCTTCCAACCTGGTGGTTCTGTGGTTCTGTGGCTAATGAAGGTGATCAGGGGACCATGGTGTAAAATACCTCTTCTGTTCAGATGGGGGGCTAATTTAAGTGGAATACTGTAATGGAATTAATATATTTCTTTTCCTATGAATTGGTGTATAATAATGGAATTAAAATCATAGGTGTTGTTCAGAGCTGTTAACAGAAGTGAAACTACACATCTTCTCTTAGTTACAGTGTGAAAGTGCCACAGTTGTTGAGCCGACAGGTTCCATGGATGGAAAAGCTGTAAGACTTTCCTGAAAGAAAAGTCTGCCATGGCATATTAACACACAGATGTTCTCTCTGATTCAGGGATTCATGAGCTGTGGACTTCTGAATACTGGATATATAAGGGGAATGTTGCTGAATGTTTGTTTTATCCTGATGCTGTTCCCTGGTCATCCGCTGTGCATTGTTAGTGAGAAGTACAGCACTGGATGGACCTGTTGCATTACTTTTTGTGTCCTTTCAGATGAAGTCCCTCTTGCTGTCCAGGCTGGCCCTTGGAGTTTGTGGTAACTTCTCAGCTCTGAGTGCCCAGGTGCTCCTTGGGTTCTCTGATGCAGTTACTGGAGATGGGGGTGGTACAAGTAGCACTGCCAAGGGCGGGGGACAGGGCTGCTTGCAGGTACATGCAGATTTTTAGACACTGGAATAGCAGATGAACACAGCCATGTATTGCTTCTTAAAAGATGTCATGTCAAATTTTATGGTCAGTGCAGAATGTTTTCCAATTTTTATATAGCTGCAGAAGTTAATCTCCTGAAGAATTACTCTGTGCTAATAGTCCTAAAATCCAAAGGATTGTAAAGCAATGTGCATGTTGGATACCAGCTGCAATTAATATGACATGGATTCTGTAATCATGAATATTCCAACCACATGGGTGCCTTAGCATCAAGCAGAATAGATGGTGGAATTTATTTTTAAACATAATTCTACTGTTAAAATAAAAATGGCAAATCTCTGAGTCCAACCCTTTTTCGAGTGATCCCCAATGCTTCATGCTGAGCATTTGCTTTTTGCCATCTGCTATTTTCTGTATTTGTCAACACATGTATGCTTAGCATCTTGAAGGAACAGGCAGATGTAAAATTTCCAAAGCTAAAAAGAGTTGGAGATCTTGCCATATGTCATCCAAAAGATAACTGTATTTGCAGTTAAATTTCAGGATTGACCTTAATAATACAAAGTAGTACACAATTAAAAGTGATTGAATTGTAGCTTTGTAAGAATGACTTCATCAGGGCAAATTTGCTTAAAACTGATGAATTTTTAAAACCAAACCCCTTTTTAATAATTCTAACAAATTGAGGATGGAAGAGGTTGATAACCCAGAACAAAACTGTACCTAGACACCCTATTAGAGAGAATATTTTTTTCTTTACTACACTTTTTGCATTTTGTCAGGTTATATGTGTTTAAGTGAATTATTTTACTGTAGATAATATCAGTTCAGTCCTTAAGAATAGTATTAATTTGATACAGAAAAGGAATTTGGGCTAAAAGTAGGAATTTTTTTTTTCACCCGCCCCTTCTAATTATTCAAGCATCTTATAAAATTTCCTTGAGACTTAAATTAATTTTTTAAATAATTCTTGTGTACTTAGGTGACTCTGATACCTGGATCATCTTGATACTCTATTACTGTAAGAATCAGTAGCAGCTGAAGATGACAGACTTTGGGGCACAAGATGCATGTGCCATTGTCAATTCTATAAAAAGCTTATTTTTAAAAGAAATTAAAACTTTTGTGTATGGAGGCTCATACTCTGGCACAAAGCTCCAGCCAGTAATTCTGAAAGGAAAAAAAAAATGCAAATGAGTGCTTTGAAACCAGCATAGCTCAATGGAAAGATTCCTTGGCTGGCTGTTACAAACTCATGCTAAAGTGCTTTCTGAAGCACAGAAGACTTGTAGTTTCCATACTCTGAAAGCAACCCGGCCAATTCTGAGAATTAATATCTTGTTGACGTGGTAGGAATAGGTCTTTAATCTTCTGTCTTTGGAGCATGCTGGTGGGTTTGAGGTATTTGGGATACACACAGCCCTTTATCCACAGTTAGATACACGGTAGTTTCAACAAGGTGATTTCTTAAATGGATAAATGGGTTTTGTGCTCTATGCATGGTTTTTTAAGGAATCCATACAGCTTTTAGGAAGGACAGTGCTTATGTTCCATTTCTAAATGTGTGTAAAATCAACAGAAGATAAAATTAGAGCAACAAAAATAGGACATTCAGGGGAAACACCCCCCACACACCTTATTATTGGCACAATTTTTGCATTTGCTTTTGGTCTAGCACTTTGTGGTCAAATAATAAGTTGTCAGATTGTTTTTGAATTTTTATGTAACTGCTTTATATTTGAAAACTGCTTTTCACCAGGAATAAAGTCACCAAACGCATAAGCTTTGTCTAGCTGAAAATCAGGTGTCTGTTCCTGTTGATGCTGATGATATTATAGGATACCTTTCAACTGGAAAAAAATTATTGTGCAGGAAAATTATATGCTGCTGTTACAATGTGTGCCCTAATCTTAAAGAAAATCCATGTAATTTGAGCAGGCAGTATGCAAGAAGCTCTTATTTTTAATATGGTAAGGAAATAAAATGTGCCATTTAACACAGAGTGTTACAAAGATTATCTTTTTTATCAAAAGGGGTGGGGTGTGTGTGTGTGTACATAAATACAAAGTGTTAAGGTTCTCACTTGATCTGTTTGAAAGAGTAGAAGATTTGCAAACAGAACATCAGGCATAGGTGAGAATGACTCTCAGCAACAGTAATTAAGGAAATTAGTAGACAATTAATTTAATGAGGCAAAATTACTTCAAGAAGAGATTATTCCATGGACCATGTTTAAAGGAAAGACATATGACTTTCTGGAGAGTGAAAAATCTGTTACCTATTTATGTACACATCTAAATTCTGCAATCACAAGAAATGCAGAAGGTGTCATTTATGTAAAGTTAAAGAGCTGCTTGCATGATTGTTCTTTTAAAGTTTGTTGCAAGGTAGATTCAGTATTACTCCTGAAAGGACCTGCCTACTGAGTAACTTCATGCTGAGTTTAAGTTGAGAATTTGAAACTTAAAAATGAAAACACTGAGTTTTGTATTGGAAGTCTCATAATAATGCTTATCATGAGAATCAGGCAGTGTATGTATTCCTTTTTCAACAGCCTTGGCTGGTTTTTTATTTTTTTGTTTGAAAAGCAGCATACTTGTTAGTGGTATTGAACAGATCATTGTGCTTAGCTAATTCTAACTTCACCTAACTGGTAGAAAATGGATTTGTAATTTGACAATACAAACAGAACACGTTCAGTGCAGCCTGGCTGGAGCTTGACTGGAGTTAATCTAATTGCTACAGAGAGAAAGATAAGCCATCAACTTTAATACAAAGGACTATCGTTTTAATGCGCAGGGTAGTTTGAGCTGTTCTTTACATCTGATTTACTAATTATCACTTTAATAAAAAGAAGGGGGCATATTTTCAAGTTGTGACTTGAGAAGTTGATTACTAGCCTAGGTAGTACCAAGTGAAGCTCGGTGTTAGAGAAGTCACTAATTCAAACAGCTTCATTAGCCAGGTCATGATCGTGCTGCTGCTGTTTAAATTATGAGTTGGGCGATATATTCACCTGACTTTGGTGTTGGTTGTTGTTTGGTTTTCCCTTATACCAGAAGAGTTCACCGTGATATTTAATAGGAGGTCTGGAGAACAGGGAGCTACACTGGTGATGATTGTTTGTAGATGTTGGAGTAACAGGAACTTTTCTCAGTCTGAGTAGCACCACAGAGGCGTTGCATGTGTCAGGGTGGAGATTAAAGCTGAGCACCGTGGAGCTGCTTAAAACTGAACTCCGTGGAGTGGTGTGACACTGCCACTGCTGGCTCCATCAGAGCCCTGGGAAGCTGCAAAGCTGGTGGCAGTCTGTCCTTGGGCTGTAGGTGCTCCCCTGCAGTAACTGTGTTGTACAGAATTAGGCAGCTGCTAATCCAGTGAAATTCAGGGATTCACCAGGCAGCTGGAGGGTGGACCCAGCACACATCCTGCACGGGAAGTGACTGAGAAAGGTGTGCTGACTTGCAGAAAATACGGGGTGTGGACAGAGATCATGGACAGAGGTAAAGAGAGAAAGGATGTAGTGAGGTGTCTTAGTAGAAAAAGGGGTAGCTCGGTCTCACTCAGGGAGTGATGTCTCACTTACTACTATGTAATGTGTAATGATTTTTTTAAAGATGTAGGTGACTTTTAACAAGTGGATGGGGTGTGAATATCCCTACAGAAGAAAGCTTTATTTTTAACTTATATAGAAGATGAGAACCCATAGCATCACAAAATAAGCCAGCAAGTAAGTGCATTGCTTATCCAGGTAGTTCAGCCAGTTGTGAAAGTAATGTTAGTTTCAAAAATTATTTCTAGATTTAACCTGTTTACTTACAGCGTTACTGTCCACAGCTCATTTGTTATAATGAGCAGCTTCTGATACCGCCTCCTTTGTAGATTTATGGTTCATATATAACAGAATGGGCATCAGGCTATTGAAATGGGAGATTTGGCCAATATGTGCTTGGCTTTTGATATCATTTGTGCTCTGCAGAGGAATCTGATGCCTCTCTTGAACATTTTGTGCCCTGGTTATGTAAGTTATTCATTGTAACTTATATTAAAAAAAGGATCTATACTGTTGTTTGGTAGACTTTTTGTGAAAGGTGTTCAATACTCACAAATATTCACTGTGTCCTGAGTCAGTATAAAATTAAAATTCCAATTAAAAGTAAAATCTTAAGTAGTAGCTTATTAAATGCCATAAAGATGTTTCTTTAATATTTACAAGTGTTCTTTCAGCATTTTGAAGAGATATTTAAGTAGTTTTATATTGTGCAGTTTGCTTTTTATCTAATTTCTAAAGTGAGATGTTTGAAATAAAAATCATATAGCAAAAGATGTGAATTAAAGCACAAAGAAGGAAGCTACAAAGACCAGCATAACGCTTTCACATCATAAATGTTCTGGTTATTCTGATGTTTGAACAGCCACAGTCAAGAGTGCCTTGAGCTGTTCAGCCTTTCCAAATCGGACTATGCATTCAGGTGTCTACTTCAGAAATTTTAAACATTAAGTCAATTATTTAAAGAAGCTGTAAGTCCAGAACAATAGTTTGAGGTTAATAAAAGTGTGGTAGAATCAATCATCTTGCAGTAGCTGTGTTTATGTAAGGATGTCTTATTGCTGTTAAAGGAAATCAACCATGTTTGTGTTGAATCTGAAATAGTTACTACATCTTTAAAAATATTGTTATGTGATGTACTAACCTATAAAACTCAGTGTTTTGGAGACTTGTGGGGATTTTTATTATTTAGATAAATTATCTGTGTCTAATTTTGTCTTCTGTTTGAAATACATAATATAATTATTACAGAAAATTGTTAAAGCAACACATTCTCACATTCCCTCTTTCCTTCATCTTTAGAGTCAGAAAATCCTGATCTGAATGACATAACTGTCCCACCCTCCATCTTTTCCTTGCCTCAGTGCATCACAAATGTTTCCTCATCTCCCATTAAGCTCAAATGCTCAGCACACATGAGCTCATTTGAGCTGATTTAATGCAGAAGTGAATTCATATACCTGAAGGCTTGGCTTATAGGATACTTTGTAGATAGCTTATTATTATAGAAAAAAAGTTCAACTTTTTGTAAACTGCCAGTCATTTGGACAAACTCTTTTTCATTTAATTTTCAGTACATTAAAAGTAATGTTTCAAGGCTGAAAAGTCAGTAGTCTGCTATTGACTGACTGTTGTCAAACTTGACCCTTCATTGCTATTCCTTCTAAATTAACAAATGAAAAAAATCAGTCTGTTTTGCTTGGATTTATGACCTAAGAATGTCCATAGTCAAAGAAGGTAAAGATGAATGAGTTTGCTGAGCAGCACCTTAGCTAAACGTTTTTCTTTCCTTGACAGAACATTAGATTGTAACTAATGAGGTCTTTGAGGAGAGGCTGAACAAGAGCTGCTCTTTTAAGAGGTACTTATCTTCTGTCAGAGCAATCCAGGATTGGCTCCGACTGCTACAGAGGAGCAGTGCCAAGGATGGGCTTGGGAGGATTCTCCCAGTGAAACCCTGGTTTCTGTAAATGTTGCTGTTGAAACTCAAGGGATAAAAACCTTGCATTATTCCTCTACAGTTGCTGACCTGTGCTAAGTTTTGGCTTTACCTTTCCATCTCCTTCTCTTGACTATTCCTTTCTAAAATGGGGCAGTTTTGTAAAGGCTAAGACTGCCTAGATAGAGTGTTACTAAATATCAGTGTCCCAAAGCTCAGTAATGAATTCTGGTAGAGCAGAATATTCTATTGACATGTGCTTTCCTAGAGTCCCCCTCAAAGTGTGTCCCTTTAGGGTTGTGAGGACACACTGCCAAAGTTGTTTCCTGGCTGCAAATGGAGAAATTTGCCAACCATGTCCATGTAAACTGGAAGTTAACACCAAACTAGTGATCAATTCAGATAGGAACACATCCTTCAAGCCTATGAATAAATCCAATACAAACTAATTTCTGAGTGTGTGTGATTCCGTGGATTATGTTTGGAATTGTTTTGTCACTGAGGCTATGAATTTTTGAATTAATGCTGACTTCTTTGTTTGTTGTTGCTGTTAGGGTTTTTCTCTGTTGTGTTTTGTGCTGTTTTTGCAAGGAGGTTCTTGCCTGTTTGGTGTTTTTAGTACTGGTTTTCACAACTTAGTAAATTCTGTTAAGTTGTTGCTTTTTATGTCCATTTTAAAAGTTGTAATTCAACAAAGGCCGAACCTGTTATTTCGAGATCTCAAATGTCTTCAAACACTGTAGTGATTCTGTATTGCTCTCAGAGATGGGAAAGCTGAAATAGTTTCAAGAAAACAAAAAATCAAAACCACTTGTATGCAAGTGTTGGAGTTATGGTTGCTAATAAACAATATTTTAAAAGCAGTCCTGTATTCTTCAAGGCCTGCTTTCCATCTGCACCTGAGGTGCCTTAGGGACTTTGATTATTTTGCATTATGCTTAATCTGACCTCTTAAAGATGTGAGGCTGTTTTCAGGTATTCCAAATGAATTGGAAAATGAATGTTATACTTTGGTTTGGAATATTGTTTTAGTGACTGGGGCAGGGGGGCAACACAGAAAACTGTGCTTTGTGCTCAGCAGCTCTTAGGAAGTTGAGGGTATCAAAGTATTTGACTTCTTTGCCTGCAGAAGGGTTTTCCTCTTGGAAGTTCCAGTGCCAGCTGAAGGCTCCTGCCCCAAACTGCCTGTCCCTGCCAGATGTTACTCAGCCAGGAAATAGCATCCTGTGGGTTTTCCTTCAAGCACTACTGTTCATGTCAGCTGGAAAGGTTCATCCCCATTTTTTCAGTAGTTTTAAGCTTGGTTTGGTTTTCCGGAGGGTTTTGTTTGTTAGTTGTGAGATTTATTTTTTTTTTTAATAATAAAATAGAGGATTCGGGAGTTAGCTTTCACATGAAAGTAGCATTTGCCTTAACTATTTTCCTAACCATTTGTTTGTCTGGAATTATTCTATGACTAGGGCCACAATAATCTATGCCTAAACAACAGAGTATTGTTTAATGTGACATTTAATAGTGTAAATTGTAATCATAGGACCCAGAAATTCAGAAAAAATGTAAAATTCCCTTTGTATTTTTACCTTTATACTACTGTAAATTTAAGTGTTTGTTTTTCCCCTTCATCCCTTTGCTAGTTTTTGATGGATTTTCTATCGGTTTTTCTTCTCCTGCTGTATAGTGTAGTTTTCAAAGGGCTTTTTGAAGTACCTCTTGAGGCTCTTGGGTCACTCTTCATAGGAAAATAAGGGGCCATGGAAAGAGAAGAAAATGAAAGAGTCTGTTTCTAAAGATGTACTTTTTCGTTAACCATAGCTTCTGATTTTTCTCCTCATTTTCGTACCTTCATTAGCCAAATAATTGTTTTCTTCTATTTATACAACAACAGTTGATTTTATTTTCCATCAATAGAAACTGAAACTTTTACACTTGATTTCAGCATTGTTTGTTCAAGAGCTGAGAAGGGTGAGAGATGTGAATATTTAATATGAAAGTTGTGTGTGGCAATTACTTGCTGTTTGATCAGACTCTTCCCAACGTTGTGGGGTTAGATCTTTCCAGAGAGTGGGGAATTGGGGCTGAAAGGACCAAGAGTTCATTACTTCAGTTTCTGTAGGATGGACTGGTGATTGCTGCTGCAGATGTGGGGGCCATTTCCCTTGCCAGTGCAAGAGGTTATGTGTCTCATCTGGTGGAAGTTTCCAAGCAAGAATCTGCAGTTCCTTGTTTTTGCAGGGGAAGCTGGAGGGCTGTAAAATACCACGTTCATGGAGTGTTGCCTTGGTCCAAGAGGAGAGCCGCTGTCACCAGTTAACACCAGTAAAGAGTGTGGAAGCTCAATGTAGCAGGGCGATGCTACAGTACCATGATAAAAGCAATTGCATTTAGAGTATGTCTAAACAAGATAGCTTTAAAAAAGCCCCCAGCATGGAAATGAATGAGTTTATGACAGTGTAGTTTAGTCTATGGGGTTTTTTAACTGCACTTTGAGGACTCCAGTAATTTTCAAGAATTTGCTGCACTGGACTGATAGTCCCATCCTGTGTTTCTACTGTGCATCTGTCAGTGAACGCCCATTTTGTGTTCTGCATAACTGTTGCACATTGTTGTGTACATTTAATCCTAACTTTTTTTTTTTAATTCTGGCTGGTATTAAAAGAAAGCAGTTTGTGTTGTTCTGTGGGTGTTTTCTTTTAAAATTATCCATTGGGTAATGAATAACTAAAATGTTAGAGGAAAACTCCTTTTGCCTCCAGAGTGCTGTCTTGAGGATGTTTTGCTGCAAATATTTGAGTCACAGCAAATACTTCCTTATAGTTACTGCTATAGCAACAATAGTGTTATCTGAAATATTTCTGTTCTGGTGGATTTTATTTGTCTCAAGCAAAGGTGTAGGTCTGCCGTGCTGAATGTTGTGTGTAACAGTGGTTATTTCTGGGCAGAGGGTTATGAAAAAGATTATTAATGTATGTAAAACATGCAAGCAGTGGAATATTGTGTGGGAAGATTGATACTTGCACAATAGTTTTGATCATGGCAGATTATAAGGAGGAAAAAGGGACAAGACTGGATGCAGTTTTCACCAGCTAATTGATCAATGAGCAATGTTAAAAAAAAGTCATAGAATGGATAAGTTCTAAGAGATAAGGAAAATGAAATGGTCATCTTTTATTTTTCCACAAATAAGGAACATTTCCCATGAGTAAGAATCATCTTGGAGGTGGACAGCAGAGGCTGTAATTAGTGTCAAGGCTGATAACAAAATCAGGTAGGGCAAGGCTAAAGTTGTTAAAAAGCTTAAAGGTTGTTTGTGTTTGGGGGGAAAAAAGGAAGAAGAGATGGACTGAAGTAATGAATCAAGTAGATAAATTCCTTGCTCTCTAGTCCAGCTGTCATTGGATAGACATCCTTTGGGCAAGTTTAAATCTCTATATGAAAAGAATGAATGTCACAAGAAGCTCTTCACTTTCTGTTTCTCCTCTTTATAAGTAGAACAAGCAGGGTCCTTCCATGTTCCTTGCTATCTTCTGCCAATTGAGTGAGCATGTTGAAAAGATTGTTTGTGGACTAGGAAGGCAAGTTTAAGACCTGGCATCATCCTTTTCATGGAAGTGAACAAGTTTTACACTTTGGAGAGAGTGCTTTGTAAAATCAGTGAAATACAAAAAGCACCTTCAAAGTTATCTTGTTTTGTGCTATTTTAATATAAGAGCACTGCTCACTTTTCTTTCTTTCTTTTTTCCCTTCCCGAATGCTTGTCACATGAAGCTTTTCAGTATTGAATTGCTAGTTACTTCAGAGGGGGTAGCTTACAAAATGCAAACGAGTGTGAAGCCTGACCTAGTGAGGGTCCTCACTGCTCACTGTGAGCGTCCTACTGAAACGCACGTGTTACATCCCTGGTATTCCTGCGGATGAAATTCAAGTGCCGCCTTTAATCCACTGAACATACATCTTGCCTGTTCCAGTCTTTGTGTACAAGAAAGGATGTTTTCCCAGCAGTTCAGTTTAGGAAGACTTTAGGGGACGAAATGTGAAGCAAATGTTTAAAAACAACAATAAACTTTGGGACTCGCTCTGGCCCCCGTTGCTGGTGTAGTGCAGAGGGACAATGCCGTGTTTTGCTGTAACCTGGTAAGCATTAGGTGGCAGTAGCGTGTTGTATTTGGCAGCTGCATTGTCGTTGGGTTTTATCTTTGGTATCTTAGTGCAGTTTCATAAATGGAGAAAGCATGTATTTTATTTCTCGTAGTTTTTATAAAATGCTGATTTATGGTTGCTTTGGCTGTGTGACTGTAAGGGCAGCTGTTTGGTGTGCATAGGTGGGATTGGTGTGCTGCAATATGTGCACAGTGTTTGTGACTTTTTTTCTGGTCTGTAGTGCCTAACAATGATAACATTATCCACACATATTTTGATGATAAATATGCTGTTAATAGCCAAGTGAGTTTGGTTCTGCAGCCCTTACTTTTTCATAAGCTGTTACCATATAACATAATATAGCCTGTTAGATGAAGTAGGCTGGGGTTTTTTGTTTTTTTTTTTGCTTTTAGTCTTTATTCTTAGATAAAAAACAATCATAGTCTCAAGAGAAAGTTGGTAGGAACATAATTAACCTTTCAGCACAGTGGTGTTATTGTCACTCCGGATCTTGGACAAGTGCAGCTACCTTGTGGCCCTTTTGGAGGGTGTTTTTTCCCTTCATCCCTGTTTCTCACAGGTAAAGGATCTCAAGGATTTCAGAACTGTGTTGCATTGTATTAATTGGGCAGGATGATCAATTAATGGAAGAAGAGCAAGAAAGTGTTGACAGAACATGCTACCTAATTAGTACCTGATGGACCATGTAGGCCACAGAGTGCCCAGACTGTGATGTCGCAGGGTGGCAACTATACAAGACCTTTATATGCAAAACAGGCCTGTGGAAAAGGCAGGGAAGGAAGTCTTCATTGCTGAAATATTTCCCTTTCCACTGCAACCTTGGGGGAAGCTTCATACTTCATAGAAGGAGCGCATATCAAATTATCAACTCTGTTTTGTACGTCTTGCTCTGAAGTCATGTAGCCTTTTGTTTGCTCAGGTATTTTTTAACATAAGAGCTGATCTACAAATCGTTGTTCTTTTTTTTTAAATAAAACTATGTAGCAAGAGAGAAATACTAGGGCAGTAAGATTTCCTGATGGTTCCTGTGATAAAATGGCAAGCAAAAGGATTCTAAGGGAAGGGCAGTCAGCACCACAATGCTCGAGGGTTCTGCCCCAACTGGTTTTTGATTACACAGCAGTGCTCAAGAGTTTTTCAGGTGAAGCTTAAGTAATTCTGAATTGAAAAGAACTCTGAGTCTAGGAAGGTAGGATGCCAGAATTATTTAGTTACTGGTAATTAGTTGTTTTTTTCCATTCATTTGTATAAATAAGTTGCTAATTAATTCACATTCTTCATTCAGAAGTTCTTCCTTCAGTGACAGAAGTTTAATGTTTACATGGTTAAATGGAAGATTTTTTCAAAATGAACTCATTTTCTCCTGCAGTTTAAGCTCCTTTGTTTTACTGAGATAAACATCTTCCTGTTTCAGAGTACTTTTGTTGAGTAAATGACCTCTCCTTTTTTTGTGTGTAAAACAGTGTATTTTTTTACCCTGCCCTAATTTTATAACTTCAGCTGGTGAAGTTGGAAAATGACTTCTTTCTGTGACCTTTCAGTGAGTGCCACAGGGTGGGGGCCAAGTGCATGTTTGTCACCTTTTTCCTTGGTTGTCACAGGTGGCTAAAACATGCTTTTCTTAAATTTTGTTAGCCAAAAGTTCAAATTCCAGTTTAATAACTGAATTGATAATTTGGCCTGTGTTCTGATTTAAAACCATCCACAGAATGGATTGTGCAAGAAAAACAGTTCAGCCCTAGAGCACAGCAGCCAGTCTGTGCTCTGTATATCCTGCCCACAAGCAGAGCAGATGATCATTTGGAGGTGTTGTGCTTGGGTGCTCAGCTATAGCTGACATATGCATGGCAAAGGTAATACCAGATCTGGGTGTTAGTTCTGTTACATGCTGATGGGGATTTGTGGCTGAAAGTATTCAGTGTGACAATGGATGTAAAATTAGCCAAAGTGTTAACTTTAAATGTAATTACAGAGCTCTTGAAGTGTTGTAATTGCATTATATGGTTCCTTTTCCATGCTGTGTCCAGCAGGGAGACTGCTCAGCTTTACATTTTGGTGCTTTATCAGCTGATCTGGAACTTTCAATACATGCTGCATAATTTGATTGAAAATATTGCTACAAGCAATGACAGTTCAGAACTGGAAATGTGCAGTTTTGCCAGGGTGGGGGGTGATGAGGGGAACCCACTCTCCTACACTGTGTTAAGCTTAGCTGATAGTATTTCAGATCAAGACGTTTAGTATCTTGGACAGCTTTAAACATAAATTTATTGTGCCATGAGACCAGTAGAAGCAGAATTACTTGTTCATGAGGGCTGGGACCTGGACCAGCCACACTTGAAACTGTTTGAGGACAGAGGTTACAGGGTGGGTACCTTGCATAAAAACCCAAAATCAGTCTGAACTTTGCAGTGGAGGCAGGGTTTTTCTACCAGCTCTCACACTAATCCTGCTCACAATCTGCAGCAAGAGACCCTCTGATGAACGCTTCTGGATCAAAGCAACAAAACTCTTATTTCCAAATGCAATTTTAGAAAGAGGAGGAATGCTGCACTAAACTTAATTGTCCAAACTTGATTCCAAAGCTATGGGAAGATGAAGACTGAACACAGTCTTTTTGTGGAGAGAGAGAAAAAAACTGAGTACAAAGAGAACGTCAGCCTACCATAATATTTTGATTTTTGAAATTACTTAGAAGAGTTGTTGATTTCTTAGATATTTATAGATGTGGCTTAAATATTGTGGTCATACGGCCAGATTGACAGATTTTGTTTTAGGAATTGTAATTGCTTTCTTACAAAAATGTGTCCTCATGGTCTGTAAATAACTAGAGAAATGGATGCAATTATATGACCCAATCCAGCCCTTGTTTAGCAGTTAATTTCTCCAGATTTCTATGAGCATTTGTTCCGACCTACACAGATTTGGTTGTTGGTTTAAATCTAGCCAAGGCTGGTGGTGTCTTAATTGCTACCACAGAGCAACCATTTGGCCTGTGCGAGATGAATGTTGTCAAGGTACCTTCTGCAAGGCGGACATTCATCCACTGGGAATGTATCAAGAAAGTTTTCATTAATTGGTCCCTTTGTTGGCATTTGTGGCAGAGCAGCCAAAAACTGAGTATGAACAGACACTATGTCAGGGGGTGAGATTTATTGGCAAGTCTCAGTAAAAACTGGTATTTACTACATACATTGTAAGCAGGGGCAAAGGAGTTTCCAACTAAGAACAGCCTGGCATTAAATTTACTCTTTTTTTTTTTTTTTTTACAAGAATTCAAACTCAATCAGAAGTTAAATAGGAAATAGCCAGTTAATATTTTTCTTCTTAATGTTGACTGTCTTGCCGCTTCTTTTTAATGTGATGTGAAGTGTTATGATGGGCTGTATAATGTACAGACAGATTTGCATGGACCTATAAATACTTGTGTCAGATGAGAACACTTTGACAGTTTGTCCTGACTTCATTTGCTTAACCTGTAGATAATAACAATTACAGTTAATAATGTATACATGTAGAATAAAGCATGACAAATGTTTTTAAACATAGTTGCCAATTTCGATATTTTTATGTTCATATTAATTTTTGTACTTTGATCTTGTTGCTTTGTTAAAAGGATGCACTTCATTATGTTGTAAGGGACATACTGGTAACGATTTGTGCACTTTGTCTTAGTGCAGCATGCTTGTTTGTTTAACTTTGTTCAGAGCAAGGCTGTTTGCATGACGCTTGCTGTTCTGCTTGCTTAAGCCCATTTCAACTTTTTTTGTGTCATAGTGTGCTAGAAATAAAAACAGTTTATTACTCTGAGGGAGAGTTCTGATTCTGAAATTTGAATATATTGCCTGTGTGATATTGAGCTTCAATACAAGAATAAACAGATTGAACCCCCAAATACTGATAATCTGATTGATAAAAGTGCTTGGTATTAATCTGTCCAGTTGCCCTAAGGAGTCAAAGTTTCATCCTCTTGGATTCCCAGCCATGTGTCTGGTGATGTGGTTGGAAAATGATGGCTTAGGTTTCTCTCTTCATCCAGCTGCTTCCAGTGTTTCCCCCCTCCTCATTCTCTTTCTGTTCTGAGCAGTGGAGTGTCCAGCTCACTCCTGCCAGTGGCTGTCAGTGGTGTGTCCTGCTCTCACCTCACACTATCCTGTGCTTATCCAGGGCAACTTCCACTTCTGCCATGTTAGTCCATCCAACCCTTTGCATACCGATTTCGTGGCTTGGATCTCTTCTGTTTGCAGTTTTAATTCAGTTCTTTCATTCATCAAAAATGTACCTGTACCAGATACGAAGAGTGTTCTCTTTGTAAAGTTGGGATTGAATTTCTCTTCCCTGACCATTGCTGAGTGTCTTTCATCACTGCTTATTTTTAAATATAAATACGCATCTTTTTACACATTCCAAAAGGTGTTGTAGTGTAGGCTGTGAATTTTTTTTTAAAAAAAGGTAATTCATAGTTGGTGGAAATCATACTTCTCACTGCATTCCATGGATGAAGTACTAGCTATAAAAGTACTGTAGCTACTACTATATGCCTAACATGGAGAAAGGGATAAGGATGCTGAGATACTGAGTTAATTTGGGATGTTAATATTCTATCATTTGCTCTTATTTAAAGTGCAGGTTTAGTCATGAGATGTAGTTTCCTTCAAAGGCAGAAATACTTGGGTGCATCTAAGTAATCCTCTGGTAAAATCCTACTACTTGGTTTACTCAGGGCACATCTCCAGCTTCACATATATTCCTTATTCAAATATAGGCACACATCCCCTATGGAAATAAAGCAGGAATTCAAGACTTGTCTAAACCTGTCAGTTCAATTTAGCAAGGTGATTCCATGAGACTGTAGATGATTTCAGAGTTAAAAATCTCTAATAAATCAGGTAGTTTAGAAATTTATTGCGCGGTGTTGGTAGAACTCACTACTTAATGGTTACTTTATGACTCATGATAGTAAGTCCAGAATAGTCTAACTTGAATTTTTGAGCTCTGATGGTTTCATCATTGTTTTATGCCTGTTATTACGTTTGAATTTTAGAACCTTAATAATGGTTTCCCTTATGGGGAGAAAAATCTGAAAAGTGTATAATAAAAATTTAAAAATCTGAAAATATATCTCTAAAATAATCATCTCAGAAGAGGTCAAGAATTTAATGCAGCCACATTTGATTCATCCTTTTTGTATTACTTTTTATTTTCTGCTGAAGAACTCTGCAAAAGCTTGACAACTTTGCAGAAAATACTGGAAAGTAGGAGAGACAAAGCTGTAGAGAGTACTCCTTAGTTTGATCCTGGAAAAAAATTAGAACTGATTTCCTTTCAGTTTCCTCGGTCAGAAAAAAGAAACTTTACATTTTAAGTGGCTTACATAAAAGCTATGTAATTTCAGCAGGGAGGAGTTTTTTTACAGTTATTTGTGAAATATATAGTAGTAGATTAAATAAATTTTTTGTAAGTGAAATGAAAATTTGGAAGCAGTGGTAGTTTTCCTCAAAAATAAAGCCTCTTGGTTTGATGTATGGAATTAGGGATGTGGTGCATCTTTTGTTTTTAGGGTGAATACCCTTTATACACAAGGCAAAACAGCCACAGTAATGTATTAATTACTAGATGAGAAAGGATAGTACTTCTAAAACCTTTTCTAAATAACCAGCCTTTTCAATCTGGTATGTGGTAAAGTTGTCATGAGTAAAAGTTTGACCATATTAAGTGATTTAGTTTTCATGTATTGCACAGTTTAGGGAGAGATTCCAGTGTAAAACTTAGACCTGTAATGCTTCACCCCTCCCCTCCCACTGAGCTTTATTCACCTGATTCTCACTGGGTGCTGTAAATGTGTTTTGAAAAATAAATTCATGAGCTCCAGTAAGAAATGTACATTACATTGATTTAACTAGAGGATTTCTGCTTGCTAATTTGAATTTGATTAAAATCAGTCACCCTGTTACATTTATTGCCCAAAGTTAAGGAGCTCATAGCAGGGTCGGGAGGATGGGGACCTTGGTGTGGCATCTGTGGCGCTTGAGTTGCTCAGCCAAAGCTCAGCCAGCTCTCATCGTTCCTCGTGCTGTGGTGTGAGAGTTCTTGAGGTCTGCTGATATGTTACTGAGATGTAATACCAGTTGTTGACTAAATGGTCACATTAACTTCCAGGAATTGCAGTTCTTTAAAGTGCAGAAGGGTCCAAACTTCATGGAGTATAAAGTAGGCAGAAATTCAGAGAGTAGCAGTTGAATGTGCTGTAGCATGTTCCCAATTCTTATACGAACTTAGTTGTGTGCTACACTGTACAAATAAGAATATCATAAATAAAATAGATGTTGGAACTCAAGGCATTTTCACAGTCTGTACTTGAAGACTGCAACAACATTAGTCTTGGAGTGAAAGCTGCTCTGGACTCAGACCCAGAGGGAAGCCAAAGCACTGGGGTTGAATTAAAGCCTTTGGATAAGCTGAGATACATGAAGTCACACCAAAGTGAAATAGAAATACAGATTTTTTAACTTTTAGTAGAAATACATGCTAAGTGCCTTAAACATGAAAAAAGCTGTAGCAGAGATCTTAAACACAGTTCTTACTGCAGCAGTGTTACCTTCTCATAGAATTCTTTACTTTAGACAAAATAGAGATAGAATTATACTGTTCACATTTTTTTGAGTGTTCACATAAACAATAAGAACTGAAACTATATACGCAAATCTGTGTAATACCTATGTAACACTTGTGTAAGACTTACAACTGTTAGATCAGGATAGGTTAAGAAAAGGAAAACTGGAATCGTGTGTTAATCTTATTGGTCAATTAGCAAATACAATCCACACTTCTGTAAGAAGAGTATAGAGCATATAGAGTATAGAGCATATAGAAGAAACTAGAATTAGAAGAAGAAACTGTTTTCTGCCTATTTGCTGTTGCTGCTTGCCTTTATCATGTAACCCCCTTCGAACTCCACCTTCAAGAAAGCTATGAGACTATGAAATAAAGAACTTAGCAGAACAGCAGCCTCCTCTGCTCTCTTACCCAGGTCTGGGAAGGAAGGGTAACCCATCAAAAGCTCAACACATTAGCACCTTTTTTTTGAGACAGAAAAGGTTTGTTTACTTGCCCGTTCTTTATTCTGTAACAGATATCAAAGGCAATAGATGAGCATAATGAAATACAAGTAATTTACCTAAAAAAACTCCATGAAAATTTTCTAACTTTTTGAATATTTGACTGTGAACTGAACCTCGATTTGTGTTTCAGAGTATGTTTGCCAGGTGATACGTTGTTTCTCACAGTATCCAACCCGCTGAAAAGTATGGTCTGGTGTACATTAAGAATAACACAGTAGAATGCAGTTGTTATATCAAGGTATGGTAATGATATTGTAATTGAAAAGGGCACAAGGTTAAGTTTGTGTTAGCTGGCTTTTCCTGTTGCCCTGCAGTGTCAAACATTTCACCAAGTCTCCAACAGATACTGCTTAAAGTATGTTTTTCATGTGAGCTTTGGACTTCAAGCTTCGTGCTTTTTCAAAATTTTTTTAGAAATTTCAAAAGCTAAAGGAAGTGAAACCCTTAAGAAATTGGTTTTTTAATTAACTCTTAACACCAAGAACCAGAGTCCTCAAGAAATACTAAGACAATGTCACATTTAAGATAAACATCAGGAGAGAGAGCAGTATCAGAATGTTACCAGATGAACTAATATATTTCCAAAATCAATTAGTTTATTTTTTAGCATTCACGGTAACTGAAAAGCATCATATGCTGTAAAGTGATACAAATTCCAGACAGGGAGTCAGCAAGTTACTTCTGGTACAGCTATAAAAAAGGAAAAATAGGTTGGGCATGTATTGCCAATCTTCTTTGTTTTCCCTTCCCTCTGCTGGACTTGGGAAAGGATTATTTACTGTTTTTATAAAATCCTATAAAATAGTAACATGTTAGTGAAACTTAGTTTTGAACACGGTAATCAGGATGAGTGCTCAGCAAAAAGTTATTTTTATGAAGTATTGCTGCCTCAAACCGTTGCACATATGCAGCTGAAAGATTTAAACATATCCAGTAATAGGGCTGAGAATAGTGCTCAGGTGGGGTATGAATGGCATAAAGATCATCTGCACAGATCCTGAGAAGTGACATTGCAGGAAACATGGGGGGCTCCAGCATTTTGAATGAAAACTTACAAGTGGGTGCATGAGGGAGAGATGAGCAGCAGTTCAGTCGGAGCTGAAGGAGGGAGGTCGAGTAGAAAACAGGCCTGTCTGTTTTCATTACGGGGCCTGGACAGGCTGCAGCTGAGATTAACCCAGAAATAAGGCTGAATGGGAAGGAGGAGGAGATCACAAACGTCCATCATATTTCACCTCCTGCAAAACAAAACCAAACCCCTGGCTCTGTTTCTTCAGGCAGCTCCTCTGAAGGTTACACTGGAGAAGGGAGCAGGATCAGATGCAAGACTCTTGTAACTAGGAGTGAGGGAAGATCCCAAAAAAGAGTATGGTTGATTTATGTCTGAAGTATTGACTGAGGGTATTAGATACTCCCTGTGAACTTTGGTACTTTGGTAAAGTGTCCTCTGTGTCCGAGTGGCTGAACAGTGTCTAAAACAACTGGAGAGAGGACACCTCGTTTGTTCTCTTGAAGAGAAAAGAGAAGGGCAGTTGAATCAAAACTGGATTTTTGCTACAGACAAATGCCTGCATTTTGATTAGCAAGCTAGGGAGTAGGAAAAGTAAGTCAATAAGAGCGTAACAATAAGTACATAAATCCAGATGAAATGGGGTCACTGGAATAAAAAGAGAATAAGAGGAGTATTAGAGTAAAAGAGCTGATGTTTGAGGATTTTTCTTAGTGTAGATGTAGTTTGCTAAAGGCATCAGATGATAATAAAGGAGAAAGGCCAAGAGAGGAAGGAGCAAATAGGTTCAGAAAGCATGGAGACCAAAATGGAGAGAAATAGATGGATGTAGATATGGATACGTATTTTAATGAGTAGGTCCCCCACAATGGAGTTGATACTAGTTAGATGAAATTGTAGTCTTTCTAACATAAAAATTGCATATGCTACAGATACTAAATTGTCCAAATCTATAGGAAAGGAGTTAAGGGCTATGTGATAAACCTGAAGAATAATTAATTTTCTGCATTGTTCAAGAAATGAACAGCGTCGTG
>NW_008236509.1:3588319-3602935 GCF_000691975.1 Corvus brachyrhynchos | reverse complement strand
GTCGTGTTTTCTGCATTGATTATTATTTTTCCAAAGCACTTTTGTGATGTGTGGTTTACTGGATTTTGCTGTGTCCTTCCAGCATAGTTCAAAAATGGTTTTTCAGTCAGACAAGGTTTTGGTGCAACAAAGGGAAAGCGGGACCAATTTTGTGGCAGTGTTCTCTCAACATTCGTGGCAGGAGAGAAGCCAGTATGCTTAGTTCTGCTTTGGGCAGTTGGTCAGTAATGTTTCCATGTATTTCTAACAAATTGATCTGAGAAGGTGTGGTCTTTGTGGCCAATCCAAATATCTAGCAGTTATCTATATAGAGTACAAGAACTTAATGCAATGACCAAAATTTTTTGGTTTTGTTTGTGTCTTAAAATTTCATCATCTTCAGTTGAGGAGATAGAAAAGGGGTCTCTAAGAGAGGAATCTTCATGGATCACAACAGTGCTTTAGCCATATTTTTAGCAAGTTGTAAGGTAGTGCTCAGTCTTGAATGCAGAGGGGACTTGAAGTGGAACAAAAATAGGATTTTGTGTACAGACCTCATACATGAGGTTGCAGATACATCCACCTGTATATGGAAAAATACCAGTGAAAAAACTTGAGGTCAAAGCATTTTGCTCATCCATCCCTGCTGCTGTTGTACAGGGGACTTGTCTGGGTAACACCTGTCAGTGCCAGTGTCAGAGACAGTGAGCAAATAGACTCCAGGAGAAGTGCTCCTTTTACATTTGGGATTTTATCAAGTACACATGGTACTAATATTTTTTTCTTTCCAAAATTAATTGTAAACTAAAACAGAGAGAATAATTTAGTCAGAAATCTGCTTAAACACTTATAGAACAGGTGTTCCACATCTTAAAATCTGCTGCATGTTTTCATTACCTCCACTGATGTTGGTATAAAGGGCAGTTAGAGCTCCAGAATAAGGGAAAACTTGGTCTATGACACAGTTATCTGCTGGTAGGCCTGATTATATTGCAACTTCCTCAACTTAAATGCTGTTTCCTGTTGGTCCATCACGTCTGCTGAGCAATTTAAAATATCAGAAAAAAAGAAATTACTGGAGATGAATTAAAGCTACAGGAAGATGGAGCTTTGAGGGGTCCTTATCAGCAGACACTGGAACCACTCAAGTCAGAATTTTCTGCTCAGAACAAATGAGAAAGAAAACATGTTACCATTTTAATTATTATTGCCTGTTTAACGTGAGTTTTCTTGAATAGCCATGTCCTTGAATAACTATTTCTTAACTAAAATGACACAATTTTGTAGCTAGTGATCCATGACTTTAAATATTTGGAAGGGCTCTTGATTCACTGGACTGGAAGAAATTAAAGATGTTTAGGCATATTTTCAAAAGTAGAATTGCATGTAGTATAAATTATATTTGATCATGTATATTTTATTTACCATTTAAATCATAAAAAAGCTAGGCACATGTAATACAGCATTCAATTTATCTGTAATAGCTTTAACTAAACATTGGTGGTAATGTTTAAATCAGCTCTGTGTCGTATTATGAGAGCTGCCAGCACTTCCAGCACCTCCTCTTGTTCCTGTGTCGTGGTCCCCTGCATGTACCTATTTCTGTTTGTGGTAGTCACTCTCTAGGTAAATTGTCCATAAGACCAGTGATTCCATCAGCAAATTATCCAGAAAATGCCGTCAGTGCACATGGTGACACTTGTGCCACTGGTGGTTCTGTTGCCATTCCAGTGGGATAATTAAATTGGCAGTTTCCTCTTGTTCCCAGCATCGTCATCTCCCTTCCTTTGGCTCCTTAGCTTAGACCTTCTCCTTTTCTCTGTCCTCCTAACTGAGTATCAAATGCATTATTGATTGCTCCTCTCCCACCCTCCTCACTTTCACTCCCCCAATCTTTTTTTTTATGTTGTTTTTGATTGGCAGTATCATCCTGACAAACAGGAGGCAGATGTGCCAGCAGGAGAAGTGGAGGAGCGCGTGCAGCGGTTCATCGAAATTGATCAAGCGTGGAGAATTCTAGGGAACGAGGAGACAAAAAAAGAGTATGACCTGCAGCAGCGTGGTAGGTTCCTGCCAAGGAGTGCTGGAGTGGCAGCAGCTCTTTAAATAAGCAGGGGCTGGGAGTGGTAGTTAGATGGTATTTTAAAATGCTGTTTAGTGCTGAACCAAATGTTTCTTTCCCTCTTGTCCTACTTTCAAACGTGGATCCATTATTTATAGCTTGCGCTGCACATACGTTAGCTGCTGAAAATATGGAATTACTTCCAACAAAACGTTAGGGGGCATTATTCCTAATACTTTGAATTATTATGAAATCTGTACTAATTGCAGACCTTAGCCCTTTTTATTTTATGAAGGTAGCTTCATTAACCGTTCTTAATTTTAAGTTTCATACTCCATTTTGTTGCAGTGTTTTAGATGTAAGTATTAATCCATCAACACCTAGTGTTCATTGTGTACGGATTTATAGCCAGAATCATTAGGACACATTCTTTTCCGTTGTGTGTGTTAGGTAGTGTTCATAATTCATCCATAGTCTAAACTAGCCTTTCTAAAGCAGGTTTGTAAATAATATTTCAGTGTAACATATTAACTAGGCAGCTCTAGCACGCATTTCTTTTTATGCCTCTCAGAAAATAGCTTCTTAAAACAGTGACAGGCTGTTGTGAGAAAGAAAGGGGGGAAATGTAGGTCAGGTCTGTCACACATGGGCTACCATTACATGAAGTGATAGGCTGTCTTTCTGCTCTGGCCTCAGGATAGGAGTCCCTCAGCCTTCCATTAGAACCTTCAATAAATGTATATCCACCCTACATGTTAATGGGGGGAGTCAATAATAGTGGCTTGCCTGTGGGGAAAACACTCGGTCGCACTCTGCAGTAACACACTGCGGCCCGGCATTGACGTGGAGCCACCACCACTGCGGAATGTGTCTGATAAAAGCCCACTGTCTCTGCAGCTTGTTATTGAATTCCCTGCCATTGTACATTGGCACACCATCAGACCTTGCTCTCTTGTGCTGATTTTTAACTCCCCTGCTGCCGCCGATGCCACAACTTGGAGAGACAAAGGCGTAGTCACTGTGGCACATAGGCATCACTGCAGGATAAAGAGGGTGATACAGAACTGGATATACACAGGGTGAATTCTCGAGTTAAATAACCTTGTATTTCAGACTTTGTGTGGCTTTGGGAAGAGAGGGGGAGGGGTGAAAACAGAGTTCTTGAATAAATATTTTAGAACAATGGAAAAATTTGGATCTTGTTCTATTTGTAATGTAAACAGTATTAAGATCAGACTTAAACAAATTTTTCATCTCAAAGCTGTTTTTCAAATGCCTGAAGGTGATGTCAGAACAGGAATTTCTGCTGCCCAGTGCTCTCATCCTGTTGTACTCTTACCATTGTAATACTGGTTGTGTCTTCTCTTTTCACAAATTTTATGTGCAGAGGAAAGAGGAAACACTAGAGACGAAGTTAGGAATCTTTTCAGTATTTATTGAGTTTTACCTACAGCTTAAATTCAGACTATGAAGTTCCGTTTTGCCTGGGTCAGGTTAATCCACTGGAGTAGAGAGATACATCAAGATTTTGTTTTCCCTTGGGATTTAAGGACATAGCTATAAGTTAGTTTTGACAGTAATTTGAAGATTATTTGTATTTTCTGAGATTCTTTTGCATCCAGAGGAGTTCTTCGAAAAGCCATCTCAAGATTCTGTATAAAAGACTTGGTAAATAAAGAAATCAGATTGTACCTCTATTTAGGCAGGTGTTAGGTAATGGATGGTGATGGGACATTGTTTTAGTACAGAGGGTGCCATTCCCAGGGCCCCCGTGTTTCAGGCTGAGCCACACCTAACACACATGTGCAGTGCTGCTGCATTCTTTCCAGCATGTTCCCTGGCAGCAAAATGATGGGGAAATAAATTCTAGTTCTTTGAATGCCTGTCAAGCTGCTTCTGAAGTCATGATTCTAGACAAATTCGTAGACACTGCCATAAAAGCTCACAGAAACAAAGGAATTGAGACAGCAGCTAAGGGGAATAGTGATGAGAGAGATAATACAGCAAGTTAGTAAGATGCAAAGGAAGCCTAGGAAGCAGGATCTGAAGGATGCCAGTGTGTGTATGTGTGTGGCTGCCCATCAGCAGGGAGCCCTTTGCACTGTAGTCTTTTCCCTTTTTCACAGATTGTTTATTTGTATGTACCTTCTTGTGTTACACTAACTAAATCTTAATTACTTGGCTCAGAAATTCAGTAGCCAGAGAAGTTCCAAGGAGATGAAATTCTGTGGGGCTCTATGGTTTTAATTTTCTTTTTGTTTGAATACCAAGTTTTTTGTTGCGAATACCAAGTGAATATGCTTCTATATCTTAATACTGCTTTTCTCTGAAGGTTTCCCAATAATCTCCTAATTTTTTTCGTGCCTTCAGGCCATAGATTAAAGGGAAGGGACAAACCACAAACTGTTCAGAGGTTAGGCTCAAATACTTATCCAGCTTTTTCTGGTCTGGAAATCTTATAAGAACTGCCTTTTTCAATGTTTTCTGAAATTTTTTCCAATTCATTGTTTTGTCATAGAAGAATACCTTTTTATGATTGTGAATCTTTTGTTTACAGTCCCCGCAAAAAAATTGGGGGATGAAAAAAAAATCTGCATAACAATTTACCTATGAAGAATGCACTTGGGTTTTGTTGTCAATAGATTTTCTTCTTAGATTTTTCCGTTCTTTGTTTGATATCCCATGTAAAAAAGATGAATATGCAGTTAAAATCAAGCTTGACACTGATAATTACCATAAGTTTTTCAGTGAGTTTAGCTTGGAAAAAACATGTTTCACTTTCCTCACATTAGAAGTCATGTAAACCCTGAAAGTTTATGCTTTTGTGACACAGCTGGAAAGAAGAAAAACTTCTCAGAGAATCAGAGAATCACACAGGCTGGAAGACACCTTCATAGGCCATCCAGATCAATCTCCTCCTTAAAGCCATTCCTCATAGTCAGTTGCTCAGGCCTTCTCCAGCCTAGATTTAGTGTCTCCAAGGATGGAGGTTCTCGAGCTGCTCTGGGCAGCAGCTCCAGTGTTTGAACACCCTCAGAGTAGAAAAACCAACCAAATGAATGGAAACCAAACCCCAAATCAACCAAAACATGTTTTGCTTCTATCAGGTCCTATATAAGGACTTCACAACTTGTGCCTTGCACTTCTCTTCTTTCCTGTGTGCATTTCTGAGAAGTCTCTCTGCATCCTCCTTGCCCCTGACCATGGTGGCAGTCCAATGGACTCACTCTCATATGTCAGGGCTTTGTACTGGGGACACCAAAACTGGACACAGGATTTCAGATGCAATTTCTTTAGGGCTGAGTAGAGAGGAAGAAAAATCCCTGTGCTGACTCGTGTTGAGCCTGTTGTCCATCAGGTCCCTCTGTGGAGAGCTGCTTACCAGCCAGATGTCTCCCAGCCTGTACTGGTGCACTGGGTTATTCCATCCCAGAAGCAGCACTTCATCTTGGTTGAACCCTTTGATGTCCCTGACAGCCCATTTCTATATCCTATCCAAGTCCCTTTGAATAGCAGTCCTGCAACTGCTTGGGATTTTTGTTGATATATGCAAAGGAACTGTATCTAAACAATCACATTACCAAGGTAATAATATGAATTCATTTGATGTTGTAATTATTGATTGATTGTATGTTTTAATTATTAAGGATTGATAAGCAGAAAGGTCACAAAATTAAATTAATAAATTGGTGCCTTAGATTAATTTCTGGTGATAAATGTAGCAGATAATTCAAAGCTAGTAATGGAATCGACACTAAAACCAGTTGCTTTGTGTATGATTTTGGGTGGCAAATTTAAGAGTCATGGGGTTTTTTTCCATGTATGGCTCTAGTGAGGTTCAGTCAAGGATGGTGTATTTTCACATGAGGATGGACACAGATGTCCATAACTCATAGAATCGCAGAATGGTTTGGGTTGGAAAATACCTTAAAGACCATCCTGTTCCAGCCCCTCTACCATGAGCAGGGACACCTTCCACAGGACCAGGCTGCTCAGAGCCCCATCCAGCCTGGCCTTGGACACTTCCAGGGATGGGGCAGCCACAGCTCCTGTGGGGAGCCTGTGCCAGAGCATCGCCACTCTCACAGTCAATTTTTTTTTCCCTCTATCTAGTGAAAACCTGCTGTCTTTCAGTTTGAATCCATTCTGCCTTGTCCTGTCACTACGTGCCCAGAGGAGTTTTCGCATCTTGGCACATACCTCCTTTGGATTTTGAATTTTTAAATTACACTTTTAGAAAAATACTGCAGATGCAGTTTTCATACAGGAGTAACTTTCCAGTATAATTTCTGTTATGTTTGTGTGTCATCTCTTAGGCAGGGGGAATTCCACTCTAACTGGAATTGCCAGTATTCCAGTTTGTGCCTCTGAGAATGGTTCTGGTTCCATCCCCTCTGTTCCTTTCTCTTAGGCAATGAGGCACAACAAAAAATTGTACTTAGCCTAAAATAGCTCGTTTTATAACACCTGGTCACTAATGCAGGCTTTGCTGACAATACCAGTGGTGTTGCAGTGTGCCAGGTTATGCTCTGTACATGACAGAAGTGTATATTCCTTCTCCGGCCATGGATTTTATAGCTGCAGCCCCTCAGCTGGAGCACAACCCTTTGAACTCTGTGGAGTTAAAACTCATCTGCAACAAGTGAAGCAGGATTACTTTGGTATTTTTATAACGAACGTATCTCTTGGTTAATGAAAATTCTTAACACATGACTTTGTTAAAATTTCGAAGTAAGTGCAATTGTTTTAAATTAACTTAAAAGACTCAAATTTAAGTAATTGTTTTAAAACTGAAAAGTCTATTAGAAAAAATTAGCTTGTGAAAACATCTAGTGAGTACTGTGGTGATTTTTATGCAGAGTAAATACTATAAATGGTATTTGACTGACAGTACATATCTTGAAGTTTAATTGTGTTTGGTTTGGGGAAAAAAGAAAAAATCAATCCTAAGTATGTATGCCTGATAAAGAGGTAGAAAAATCTTTCAAGTATTATGACTGTTTTTACTATTACCATAAACTGTTAAAAGGGTTGAATTTCCATTTACTGCTTGCAACCCTTTCCCTAAAACTCAGCCTTAAATAGCCCAAGAAATATTTATTGTATCTTCAAGTGAAACTTAAATACCTTTCCTCTTTTACAATTTCTGAATGACCCAGCAAGGGCTCTAGTAAAGCTCTACTGAACCAAGCTGCTAATAGTTATTTAATGTTGTTCTGTAGCCTGAAAGAATCTCAGTAGATTTTTCCTTTTAATCTCTTTGAATTGCAGGCTCATAAACCTCTCTGATGAGCCTGCCAGTGTTTTCTTAGATCCTGCAGTTGAGACAATGGAGCTGCAGAATCCTTTCACCTCTTGTTGTTGGACAAATCCAATAGATGGCAAAGCCAGGCAGGCTGTACTACTGGGGAATTAAGATTTGTTTCATGAGTTCTGGTGAATGATCAGGTCTTCACATTTCCCCCTGTATGTTCAGGGTGTGTTTCAGAAATGACAACTCACAGAGTTTTACAGCCTGAGCAGACTGTTCAAGGTGCAAGGCCAGCACGTAACTCAGCACTGGTAACACTCCCGCTCTCCTTCGGCCAAGGAGTGAAAATGGGACACCAGTTTACTTCAGACAACCACCAACAGGGAGCCATGGTTGTAGTAACAATGATGCAGATGAAATAAGGAAGGACAGAAGAAATATGAATCACTGTGAGAACCAGTAGTTTGGATGTTCTGCTTGCAAACTCGGACTGGGCCGTGCCTCTGTTTTTTAGTAAGTGGCTACCTCTGTTTCTGCTGTCAAGGTGTATTAATGGCTGGGTGATGTATTTAATAGAGAACTAGAAAATAAAAAAGCTTTGTTCAACTCTGGAAAATGTTTCTCCTGCTTGAACCAGACAGGCAAGTAAATGCAGCGTGCAAAACTGCCTGACGAGCTGTTACTGGATTATGTGTGAAGTCAAGAGTGCTAATAGAAAATTTTTATTTTTTGAGATAACCAGATTTCAGATCTCATAGAATCACAGTCATAGAATATGCTGAGTTGGAAGGGACTTAGGAGGATCACTGATGGCCCTGCACAGGACACTCCAAGAATCCCACCATGTGCCTGAGAGTGTAGTCCAAACACTTCCTGAACTGTGTCAGGCTTGGTGCTGGGACCACTTCCCTGGGCAGCCTGTTCCAGAGGCCAACCACTCCCTGGGTGAAGAACCTCTTCCTGATATCCAACCTAAACCTCCCCTGACTGCTTCAGGACATTCCCTTGGGTCCTGTCACTGGTCACCACAGAGAAGAGATTGGTACCTGCCCCTCCTCTTCCTTTCACGAGGAAGTTGTAACTGCAATGAGGTCTCCCCTCAGTCTCCTCCAGGCTGAACAGACCAAGTGCCCTCAGCCACTCCTCATACAGCTTCCCCTCAAGGCCCTTCACCTTCCTCGTGGCCTCCTTTGGACACTCTCTAATGGCTTCATGTCTTTCTTATATTGTGGCACCCAAAACCGCACACAGGACTCAAGGTGAGGCCTCCCCAGGGCAGAGCAGAGTGGGACAATCCCTTCCTTTGCCCGGCGATGCTGTGCCTGATGCCCCCAGGATCTGAGCATCAGATGGGGAATAACAATCTCTGTTCAGGCTGGGAATTGGGAGAAGGATTAATTTTGCCCATTGGTTGGGGGTTTTTTTATTTTCAAAATTACAGTTGCAGCGATGAATTAGAAAAGCTTTGTTGAAATTCTGTTCCCTGGGCTTCATATTGTACCATGTTTGGAACAGAAGAGAGAGTAGACTTTTCCTCAGCTGCTTCTTCATTACTTTAATGGTTGGACTCGATCTTTAAGGTGTTTCCCAACATAAATGATTCTGTGGTTCTATGATTCACAAGTGACTGTACTTGAAGTACGGTAACCTCATGAATTTGCATCGTACCAGTTCTCTTCATGGTGGCTTATGGCCCAATTGCCCTTTTTGTACTTTGTAGCAGCGAGGCATGACCTAAACCTCCACCACCAATCCTATAAAAGTTGATTGGAGTGAACTTCTGCTTCATGAATTCCAAATAGGAAACTCTGCAAGTTTTCTAACTCAATTTTTTGTTACCTGTAGATGAAAATCTTTTCATTCTACAACATGAGACCCTTTCCCTTTGTGAAAATTGTGAATTTTTCTTCCCAGTATTAAAAATAATATGTATAAAATATATAAAAATATGTGAAATAGGAAGCATTTGCCATTTTCATACTGTTCTCATAGTTATGGTACTGTCTTATTTGATCACGGTGGTGAGCCAGATGGGTAGACAAACTTGATTTTGATCTCTGTTTATTGTTTTCTTCCTCAAAGAAAAGGAGGATTCTGCTTCAAGCAAGGCCTGCTGGGGAAAGGCCTCTGGCTGGTTTTGTGGGTGTTTTCAGGACATTCACCATTCCAGTCCTCACGTTTTGTAGCTTGTACCAAGCAAACTCCCAGTAACATTGGTGTTATTTGGGATGAGATAAGCCATCTGGTCCTTTCGTATTTTTGTATTTTGACACCTCACACAGTTAACTAATGTTCTGATCAGTGTAAGGAAAATTGGTGTATCTTCCAGTTTTCTTTCATCATTACACTCCTGATTTTTTCCCTTTCTTTTGACAGTAATAAAGTACTGGGTCTGAGAAGGTTAATTTTCTTTTCATTCTGACCTTTTCATTACCAAATAGGTGTTCAGCAAAGGTAACATCAAAGCGGCTGTACTGATCCTGTCATTATTTCCAATGTGTCTGATTTAATTGCTTTCATTAGAACTAATTTAGATGAGGCTCATTACCAGGCATATATCATGTACATTTCAGTTGAAAATAGAACAGTGAGGTGCAAAAGAAAGATTGGGATTTAATACTTGATGGTTGGGTTTTGGTGATAAAGAAGGAAATACTCCATTGTCTGATCAGACGAAGGCTGGAGAGGGGCAGTTTTTCTGGGCTGCTGCTGGAGAGGGGGCTGCAAAGTCCCTCAGTTCTACTTTTCAGGCCAGAGCAAGGAAGTTACATGGAAGTTACAAGTTACATAGAAGAAGCTGGGAACTGTTTAGAATGTAGCGAGTAAGTAGGGCAATCTCTTGGGAATTAAAACAACATAATCTGGGCCTCTAACTTTCCAGCAAGTGCTCAATAAGCAGCTCTGGAATAAGACATTATTTCACTGCCAGCTTTTCAAAGAAAGCTGCAGAAAACCCTCCATGCTCTCAAAAGCTACTAAACTATAAACAGGCTTAAAAATTCACTGCTCCAAGAGGAGGAACACCTCCCTCCTCAATAACATCTTCACTTAAACTGTACATAGGCACTAAGCTCCTGAGTACATTATTAAGCTAAAGAACTTGGTGTGAACGTTGTACATCAGATATGAGTGTGCTGATAAATGGAAAAAACACCAATATGTAGTGCACACTTTGCATTTGATGCTGTCAGTTGTGTTGTACGTTTTTCATTTCATGCTGTACCCAAATGTTGGAAGAATCTGGGGGATCAAATGGCAGCAGATCTCTCAGGTACAGGCTAGAACTTGTCTTTCTCTGCTCAGAGACTCTTTATCATAAAAGAGCATTTGGACTCATCTTCCCCTACGAGTGTTTTGCATTTATTTTTTTGCAGGAGTCTCAGTGGTGTTCTCACACACGACATTCACTTGGTGCTTATTGGAAGGTGGTTGTTTGGCTTCTCCTTTCTAGGGAAGAATGGGTTGCCTAAGACATACTGAGAAGTCTCCATTTGTGGAGATATTTAAAATCTGCCTGGACGTGGCCCATCCTGGTTAGCTTGCTCCAGCTGCCCTGCCTGTGCAGGAGGCTTTGATAGGGGATCTTGAGAGGTCCCTTTGGACCTCAGCTGTTCCACAAATCTGTGAAAAGTACAGGTTAGCAGGCATTCACCATTTCAGCTCGTGGAGTTCCAGCCAGGTTTTGAGAAGTGCATCAAAACAGAAGTTTGCCCCTAATTTCACAGAAGTGGGATGTGCAAAAGTGCTGGTTTCAGGGTCTTAATTCAGTAATACATTGTCACTATTTATTTCTCCTGGCTACAGGAGGACATTTTCCACCTTATGCAGATACATGGAAACTAAAATTTTAGAGAACTACATTTTTAACTGCTAGAGTGGTCAGGTAGGACTCTCTAGGAGGGACCAGATTGACTGCTAGGTATATAAAACTAATAATTTATCAGAAAAGACTGAACATCTGTTATGTTTGCCTTATAGAAGATAACCTGACAAAAGAATGGCCACTTCATGCACAGATTTATCTTGAGGATATGTCCTGGAATGAAGGTATGAGTGCCTTGCTGTTGATTCCTAATGCCTTTCATTGTAAATGGTTTCTGGGTTTTTTCTGCATCTTACACCATTGTTGTGTTACTTTAAGTGCTGGTTTTTTCTGTATTTCCTGAGACAAAGCTGTTTTGCTCTCTGAGATTACCTGGATTAGAATTTAACCTCCTGTCACATTTGTTTTCCATTCTGTCTACCTTGCTTCCCCCGCGCCCCCACTTGCAGGACCACTCTTCACCCAGCTCTCCTCTTGTATAAGTGAGAGTAACAGATTCTTCCTGTAGCTCTTGTGCATCTTCTCACTCTTCCTGTGACGGTAGAATCCGCGTGTTTCTTTTTGCATCTGGCACTGTTACTTCCCTCCTTTCTATTGCTCTGGCTTTTCTTGTTTAATTGCTTTTGGAATAAATGGCTGGTTTTATTTTTATTTTTTTACTTTTGGTTTTTTTTAAGTTGTGAGGGGAAAAATCCTTCTTTCCTTTGTTCTGTTTTGGTTCCTGGGTTAGCAGCCCGTTTTGGAACCATCCTTGATCTGTCACATGTATGACTAACACCAGTTAGCTTTTTCATCCATTTCACAGATGTGTACCTTGTTATTACTGGGGGGGTTCTTTGAAGAGACTCCACTGGCCCTGGTTGTTTGGTGTAAGAATACCTCAGTCACTGAAACATTTTGAGATTATTTTTGAGCTACAAATGGTAGCACAGATACTGATATTTACAACCCAGCAGTGGGAGGTTATTTGTTACTAAGAGCACCTTTGTGAACAAAATTCAAAATAAATTCTTGATTCTTCTCCAGCACTAAAGGCAGTTTTGTTTTCTTTTTTGGCAGATGAACAACTCTACACTCTCTCCTGTCGATGTGGTGGGAATTACAGTGTCTTCAAGAGTGAAACCAAAGATGTATCTTTGGTTTGCTGTGACACATGTTCACTTGTTATCGAGATCTTGCAATGATTGTTTCAATGAAGCACATTAAGTGTTACAAACTTTTCAAAAGACTGGACAAACAAGTGATAGCACCTACTAATGAAATACATGTTAAAGGGGGCACTACAAGAACAAGTTCATTCAGGCTTAAAAATGAAAAGTGCCCCTTTGCTCACACAGCTCTGCAGACATGAGGCTTGGATTTTCCTTCTGCAGCTGAAGAGCTCATTATTAAACACCTCCAACCCAGAACACCGAGTTCTGTACAACTGGAATGTATCTCCTGATCTAAACAATGTTTCTTTCCCAGCAAACAACAGAGTAGGCTTCTTTCAATTTCAGTCTGAAGCAGCTCTACCTTGGGCCTTTCCTCTTAGGTTAAACCCTTTTAACAGCTCAGATGACAAAATTCAATCAGGAGGCAGAGATGTGAGAATGCTTTGAAGATAATGAAGAACAAGGTTCAGTAGTGGGAAACAGGAACATTTTCTGTTTATAAGATAAATATTTAAGTTCATTAAATCCTCTAAGAGACTGGAACCTAGAAGGAGGAGGCAGAGCCTGGCAGCTGGCAGAGGCTGGGTGTCCCAGTGCTGAGGAGTGGGGCTGGTGGCTGTGCCCTGTGACAGTGACTGACGTCACCTGGGCAGCCTGGAGCAGGAGCACATTGAGCTGAGGCTCTCCAGCATCAAACAAATGGAGTCATCGTTCCCGAGAGGAAAGCTAATGAGGAAGCTGTGCTCTGACCCTACTGGGCAGTTACAGGGAAAACACCCAGCACTTCTGGGAGTGACCAGCAGATCTGGAACCCCACTGGGGCTGGTGGCTGTGCCCTGTGACAGTGACTGACGTCACCTGGGCAGCCTGGAGCAGGAGCACATTGAGCTGAGGCTCTCCAGCATCAAACAAATGGAGTCATCGTTCCTGAGAGGAAAGCTAATGAGGAAGCTGTGCTCTGACCCTACTGGGCAGTTACAGGGAAACACCCAGCACTTCTGGGAGTGACCAGCAGATCTGGAACCCCACTGGTGCCATGTTCAGTTCCAGCCCTGGCACCACCTGCTGATGTAGGGAGAGCCAGGATGGCTTGGCTGTGTGACAACGCAGTAAGTGCACTGTGCCTTTTCCATCCTTCTTAACAGTCAGTGCTAACCTTGGCTTGTAACAGAACCCCAAAACTTTCCCATAAATCCAAGCACTTAGTGTGGCTCACCAGAGGAAGCAGAGCAAGAGGCGCATCATTTTTGTTGGTGACAGCAGTGTATGATTCCCACTCTGAAGTTAGGTGTAATCTCAGAAAGAGACATCTTTGTCAAGTAATACTTGTGTTTATTCTAAGCAAAAATAGTTCCATTGATTTTAGTAGAAAATACTGTGAAAACTGTCAATAGTAACTTAAGTCTTTTAATCATCAAGAAATCTATGGCCATTGGGGCTTGCACGTAGAAATCCAAAGTCATTCAGAGGCCATATCTGTAAAATAAAACACAGTTACAAGAGATTTTAATCACAACTCAAAGTTCAGTATTTTCATTTGTTATTGTAATCGTTTCATAAACAGTGTAATTTTTTATCTCTTTGGTTGGCAGGGTAAAGAACTTTGCTCACTGATGTGCTTTTCTTACTGGGAGTGATAAATTCTGTATATCACAGGGAATCATTCCACAGTGTGAACTTTAGAATTTATACAGCGCATGCTTTGCTATGGAGAGCCTCACGAATTCCATTACCTTTTTCAGCCTTGGAAATAAATATGTTCCTAAAGAGTGTCTTTCAAATTCAGTGTTTTCTAGCTTGTACAGCTCTTCATGACTTTAAAGACAAGGTATATGTTTTTTGGTCCATCTAGGAGAAAAAGAGTACCACACACATGGACCTCCCCGTGGTGAGGTGTACATCGGTATTTTCAGGATGGGCCTTTGAGCTGCAAATACCAAACCTTGGGAAAAAAGATCTATAGGCTACAGGTCAACTTACACAAACAGGAATGAAGGGGTGGACTGCCTGCCACCATCCGGGCTCTGGACCAAGGGGCTCCTCTGAGAAGGGGACAGTTATTTACAAAAGAGCACAGCTCATCACCAAGTACAGGTGTCAGAGAATGATGCTGACCAATAAAAAAATCTTCTCTCCAGAAATTAACTGTATAGCTGTTCATGTACTGAATGCTCCCAGGAGTACTTTGCTCTGGACAGTCACTAATTACATGTAGGATGGTCTTGGATGCAAAAAAAAATAACAGGGAAGCAAGGACATTCATTTACTCGTTGTCCTTTGTCTCCCTTCAATGTCTGTGTCTCTTGGCAAGATGTTCTTTCAAAGATGGCACAAGGGACTCAGCAGG
>NW_008236509.1:3557045-3588307 GCF_000691975.1 Corvus brachyrhynchos | reverse complement strand
ATTCAATGCCTTCTGTGGCTCTAATCCCATAAAAATTTCACAGCCCCTACCCAAGAGGAAGCAGCCTAGACAGAGAAAGGTGAGGCACTACCTTGTTCCTAAAGCCTCTGTCAGTATTTTATCTCGCGTATTTTTCATTAGAATTTGGTCTCTTAAACTATACAGTAACTGCCAAGGTACAGCAACTCTGAGTTCATGGAACAGCCACAACACAGAAGGAGCTTTCTGTGTGGAGTGAAAGAGTAATTGTCTCATTTAAAAGTGGAGACAGAGGCAAATATTCAGTTATTTTTAGCCCTGTGATTTGTCCCCAGCACTGAAGGCCATAACAGAAGAGGCAGAGGCAGTTCAGGATGGGCATAGCAGGAGGCAGCAGCAGCTCTCTCCTGACTGGGGCTGTGCACTGCTCCAGGCTCCTGTCAGGCCCCTTGCAGCACTGTGCCCTATGAGCACAAGGATGAGTCATGCTCAGGACCTCAAGTTCTGCAGATCAGAAAAAGCCTCAGAGCACTCTTGTGCAAGATCTTAGAAAATACTTGTGGTTCTGGCATGTGCAGTTAGGGAGGAGCACGAGGAACAGTTGCTGATACACAAAACCACCGAGGTAATGTCTGCACCCATCAGCCAGTGAGCTATTTTAAGTTCCACACAAATATACAGAGACACAAGCCAACAACAGAAGGGTATTTGTGATCTTGGTTAGCAGCAAAGCTGCAGAATTCAAGACTGTCCAGAGGGCCTGTGCTGGCTGCAGGCTGGGTGTCAAGTCTTTGTTTTGCCTTGAGGGCAAACAGAAGTAAAAGGAAAGAAAAATATCCCATATAACAAATCTAAGCTGATCTCAGTAAAGGCCTGGAGAAGGACGTTTCTTAGTCCATTCACTCCAGCACAAATCTCATTTCAGGCAACTCAAATCACACCTATTGCAACTTGACTTTCTTTCAGTGAAAGTAATCAAATGAGCTTTAAATGCTGCTTTGACAGTGTAGTTTGAAATTTGTCACAGTAATCTTATTGGTAGAGTTAGAATGAAAATGATGTTTTATCTAGTCTGCTTGCAGGGAGAACCTGAGAAACAATACTCAAGGCTGGGAAGAGATGGGAAAGCCCTCCTCTGTGAAACAAAGACATGCCACTCTGTCGTAATTCCCAAGTCCTTTAAAGTCATGACAGAAGTTGACTGTGACTTGCTCATTCAGACTGGCTCTTCCAATTAGCAGCTCTTTGCCCTCTTTGCTTCGGCCTGCATCGATAGATCTGATCTGATGGACGGGGGATAAATGGGGCTAACTAGCTCTTTGGAAGATACACCACAGGTCTAGTTTTGACATGGAGCCTAAATCCAGGGGATGCACAGGACATCCTACCTAAGACAGGATGAAGCATGAGTTCTGTCAAAGTGGGAATGATTCCCAGTGCTTTTACTGAATTTGCAGCTGCTTTGATTTCAGCAGCCCTTTACAGAATGACCTCATGTTGGGAGTGGCAGTACATACGGTGGCAGGGAGGAAGAGGAGCAGACAGAATCATGTGTTGACGTTTCTGTAAGGGTTAAAAACTGGTGCACTTCAGATAAACAGTCATGTTTTGCCAAGAGTAGGTTGGCTGAACAAATTCAGCCAGCTAGGTTGGCTAAGCTCACTCTCTTCTTTTGAAATCCGTGATTTCCAAATTAGATTTGGGGGTTTTTGTATCCACTCCTAAAAACGTAACTTAGCACTGAAAGGCACTGTTACATCTGCTTCTCCAAAATCCAGTGTAAGATAAAGCCACAAAAGCTTCCATTCTGAAGGCAGTAAAAACTGTTTGATGAAAGAGAAGCCAAAGCTGCAGCAGGCTGCATTAAAAGCACACAGAGGCTTCCTGGCCAGTGGTCAGTGATCAGCCACCCCCATGCAGTCTGTATGTGCTGCCTTCCACTGCAATGTGCAGTGGCAACACACAGGAGCAAGATCACTGTATGCTCATGTGACTTACCATAAAGAACCCAACTAGAAACACTCGTTTGAATAACAAATTCATTTTTGCTTTTTTTAGGCACCATATACTTAAATCTCATGAAAACTGGAATAATCACTACTCCATGCCACCATCATTTAACAACTGCTGTAAAATTTGGTTATATTATTTTGATTAAGTATCAAGTGATTGCATAATATCTTTTGTAACAGACAATGCTCTGGAGTCCTAAAGTAGTACTTCAACATGAATTATCTGTGAGTTCCACTCATTTTACAGAGTTTACTTAGGGTTCAGTCCTGTCATTAAGGTCTCTCAAACACCTTCCTTGTTGGAAGCTAGACAAGCTGGACACAAAATGTATTGCTGTGGAGAGATACTGTGACTAATTATGGCTGTCCACACACACAAGTTCTTAATATATCCAGTATTTGCTAGCAGTCCCCTTAAAGTAGTAAACAGCAGCTTTTCTTTATCTGTGCATCAGTTTGGAGAAATGTTTTTTTCAGTTGCATTATTACTACCACATTCTCATTAGAAGAGTGACAGCAGATTAGCATCCTTTGTCTCTTAGCAGTCAATAATCCAAGCTAAAACTTGGGTCATAAAAATAGCACTATTGGGAATCAGCATTTTCCCCTCTGGTGTCCAGGGTAAAGGCAAACAGCAGGAGAAGGGGCAGAGCCCTGAGTAAACACCGGGGAAGGACTCAGGGCAAATGTGAGCCAGGAAGAACAGAGGTCACCCAAAACTTGCTGGTAGGGCTGGGGGGAACGTGTTGTCTGAGGTTTAGTAAGCAATTACTGATTGTGCTCAATAGCTGCAAGGGGTTTTTCTTGAAAGTCCCAAATTGTGTTCATAAATACTGTAAATTAAGGATATAAGGCTTTGTTAAATTGGAAAGATCTAATCTTTCCTGTGTGTGTAATACAGGTGTGCTAAATTATGGTTTGTGGATGTGTTGAAGTATATAGAGAAAACCTTTATTGTTCTGAATGCACAGCTTTAAATCCAGCTTTCTAAAATCTGGTGCATAAGTCTGTAATACCCACTCCCCTGCTTCTTAGATTAAACTTTCTATGGAGAGGAAATTGCGTTACATTTCTTCTTTTTGGTAAAAGAGTAAATTAGTAATGCAGATAATATGAAAAAATAATTTTGTGTGAAATAAAGTTGTAGAACTGTTGAAGCAGAAGGATAAGGAACCATGATGGTTTATACAATATTTATTCAAAGCATTATTTTTTAGTTTAAAAAGCAGCAAGGCCAGTCTGTGTGTCCAAAGTATGTGGGCAAGTCCTGGAAAGAGAATCTTTTCCTCCATTTTGTTACTCAGGCCACAGAGCTCCAACACTGAAATACCATTTTGCAGAGAGGCAAGAATCGAAGTAAGGATGGAATGTACATCTGTGCAGTAGGGTGTATGTGTGCACATTTGTGTTTTTATCATGTTTGGATTTGCTTGCAAAATAATTTATTCAATTTTTATAGCAGTGACTGCTCAGTGGTGCTCCTAAGTCCTCCCTCCAAAAACCCTGTCATTGTTGATTTATCCTTTTACAGCAGGTGGCTGGAGTGTTCATGCTTTCCTTTACATTTGCTTTGGCCAGACAGCTGGGGAGGCAAGTTTCAATACCTAACATCCAAGCATTAAAAGTGTACTAATGCAACTATTTTTAGATACTATAAATATATATACCTTAAGACAAATGCGTCCTCTTATCAGTCCGTAAGGAACAGGCCCGTAGCACCTGGAATCCGTAGAATTCCTGAGATTATCACCTTCTAACCAAACATGTCCTTTAGGCACCTATGATTGAGCAAGATTGAAATGTAAAAAGAAACCAGAACAGAATGGTGTTAAGCACAGTTTGCCTTACAGTGTGTTTCCTGATTTCTGTGCTCTGTATTTCATGACTGTGTAATGAACTAAATTTTATTGAATCTAGTGAGACCGATTTAGAGGGATGAGGAGTGCTCCAAAGTATCTGTTCTACCATGTGCTCAAAAACCAATGGTTTGCAACAAAAAATCCAAAATGAAGATGTAAGAGGTTAGAGCAATGTGACAGGGTCATTAATTTAATAGACTTCAAAAGAGGTCATTAGGATGTTGACTGAAAATCTGCCCTCCTGTCGCAGTAACAGCATGAACAGGGCAGCCACACACTCATCAACATCCTGGGGCCAGCACCAAGGCTAGACCTGTTAGTAGATTCATGATGAACTAACTGGTAATTGATTGTGACATCAATTACGAATAATCTCATCATTTTATCGGAGTAGGCTTGTCAAAGTTCTAATTAAGATCACAGTTCATTCTATGTGCAGGCAGAATCCACAACACATTATATTGCAATAATGATGATCACAAAACAGCAAATCCCTTTTTATAATTTGAAAATTAATGATGGTGACCTTATACTATATGACAAAGACCTTTCATTGCCCATATATATTATGCATTAACTATATTACATACCACAGATTCATGGCATTCACTGGCTGACTCAATGACAAAATGAGAAATAGTAATAGTTACCTAAATGAGAGTATGAAGCTTTCATATGTGAAAAAGTTCCTCCTACAAGTCTGAAACTAAGATTTCTGCTTGGAATATACAATACTATTTTGTTAAGTTTTCCTAAAAACATTTCCAATACAAATAACCTCTTTCAAGTTGCCAAATAAAATATTTAATACTTCTAATTGGCTTTTGTTTCTAAAACTTTAAACCAGGCTGACAATTTAAATGAAGCAACATATTCTCAATCTAGAGAATATTTAATATGAACTTTAAACTAACATACATTTTTCCAAAACCAAGTATGTACTTGAAACATTACTACGACCACAATTCAGAGAAAAATATATGGAAAGTAACTAACTAACTAAACTATTTTAAATGAAACTCAAAGTACAAGTAGCACGAATGTTTTAGAATTGAGCCATGCAGGCTCTAAACACAAAGGTCTACATAAGACAGAGTTCATGGGTAACAGATTAAACAAAGTGAAATACCACTGTAAAGGCTGGTTGTAAACCATTAAGAACAAACCCAGGTCCCCCATTTGAGGAAATTGCAGGTGGAGTGCAATTGGTACTTGTAGGTATCTGGCCAGGTAACGCTCCCTGGGAGCCTTGTCTTTAATTAGTCTTTGAGGCTCTTGCGTAGCCATGCCCCCACGTGCCCGTTGCCAGACCGGGATCCGAGGCTGGCACACTGCTCCCAGAGCCCCTTTGCTGAGCCGTGGCAAACGTGTCAGCTGTGGACTGAGAAACAACAGGTTGCCTTTGACAGTGGCAGAACCAGCCTGGCCATCCCTCCCAACCACCCCCTGTATTTCTGTGGCACCCAGGAAAGGTGCTGTAGGTGTGTCAGAGGGCACAAACCCTGTCCTCAGCATTTTAGAATCCACACATGCGGCTGTGACCAGCAATGTCTAAGCCCTTTTGAAACCCACTGGTAGCACCTCCTTCCACAGGCTCCTGTATAAAGGAATGCCACCTCCTTTGCTTTAAACTGATCCACCAGTTAAGTCAAGCTCCCCTACTGCTTGTTCTCCCAGTCCTTCCAGACAGGAATTCCCTATTCAGCTTGTCTGTCACCTTTGTTGTTTGGTATGCTGATCAGATTCCTGGCACATGCATGGAAGGGCTTCCTCTGGGAGGGCCAGCTGGTTCTAGCTAGATGACTTTGGCCCTCCTCCTACCCAAGCAGCTTTGCAAACAAAAAAACTGATACATTTTAAAACACTTCTACTGGAGTCAAACAACCTGTGTGTAGAATATGCATCTTGTGGTTTTGATAGCTGTTTTAGCATGTGCTGTCACTGCTGTTTTCCTCAAAGATTCCGTGGCCTGTTTAGGATGTCCAGCAGGGTAGTTGGATATTCATGTTCATTTAGTTCAGTGTACCCACCTAAAGCAGTCCCTGTGTCCAAACTCACACGAGTTTGTTTCTCAGGTGGAGATTACCATACAAGGCAGCGTCCTGATCTTTCTGGTGCAAACTCCCCTGTCCAGCATCTACTGGTATGATGAGTCAGACACCAAACTGCTGTCACTGTGACAGACTCCCTCAGCAGATACACAAACAGGACAAGCAGGAATTACTATGAAGGGAAGATTTTTTTTCCTTAAATATAGAAAGCAAACCCACGTTAACATTTCTTGTTACTGTAAAAGCATCACTTCTTGCAAAGTGCTCCTGTTTCCCTGCCAGCTCCCCTTGTGCTGTTCCGGTTCCTGTGCTTTCTTACTTCTCCCAATTCACAGGCAGAATGTGATGCTCATCTTTCACTGTGTAAAATAAAGAACCACTCATAACTCAAGTATATCCAAAAAATTTCTAGAACACTTCCCATCTTTCTACCAGGCTCCAAAATTATGAAAAATAAAATAAATTGCTTTTGCCTGCATTGGCATAAAACTCCTTCCAATACTAGGAATAATTATTTGTCTAGACAAGACGTTCACAGTTTGCATTCCAGGTAGAACATTTGCAGTAAAGTGTCTTCCTATATCCTGAAATTCACCACTTAATGTCATTTTTGCAGTTCTCCCTGGAAGGTATGACAGGGCCCTACACCTCTGAATTTGTCATTAAGAGTACTGTCACAATGTGTGATTCATCTAGGGATAATGCACTTAAATACCTTTGTAGGGTGTCTGTCCATCATCTAGGCACTTCACTACAACCTAAAATTAAGACAAGCAATATAATTCACCAGAATTACAGGAAAATGGAAAAGCAAATACCAGTGACAGGCCATAATCATTGATTTAAAAAAAAAAAAATTAACAAAAGTAGTATAAACCCCTTTGAAATAAAGAATCCTTCAAGGCTTCATGCACCAAGCCATGTCTACACCACATCACTGATCTCAGTGGGATTACTCACATAGAATAAAGTTCACTTGGAGTACCAGCCTTTGCATAGCCAGGACCCAGTCTGAAACACTGCAAACTCTGCAAGCACAGTAGCTGGGAATAATATTCACCAAAGAAAAAAAATTAACTGTTGAAAACCTGTATTTTTAGTAAGAATCTATTAATTACACAGCAATAGGCTGCTGCTGCCAAAAAACCCTAGGCAGGAACCCAAGGGAAAGCCACTTGTGTGACAACTCACAGAGTTGCATTTTGGTATCTGCAGGCAATGGACCTTAGACAAAGCTACCTGTATCCAAGAAGTACAACTGAAATCACAGTTCCCACGCCTACACACAGAGAGACAGGGACTACAAACCCACACTGATGAGGGTTAAAAGCATTACCTTGGGCTGGGCAGCATTTCTGCTCTCCCCTACACAGAGGCCAGAACTAAGATGGGAAAGTCTCACACGCCCAACAGCTGAATTTTCACAGAACGAGTGGGACTCCTGCAGAACCAGCAATTCCCAGCAGTGCAGGTTGCTGTGAAACGCTGCCTCTGACTGTCTGCAGATGACTCCCCCTGCCTCAGCAGCCCCTGTGCCTCTGTTCTCTGCAGATTATCTGAGGATTTATTTCCAAGGAATGGCAGTTCTCAGGCGGAACTGGTTATCCGCAGTGCAGCTTAAATGTGTGAGAATAAAAGACACCCATCAGACACATGACTCTTCCCCTGCTCCCTTCCCAGGCTCTAGCACAGGAGCAGACAGACCAGAAGAACAAGACTACCCTTGGGAACAACTGAGTTTGACACAGTAGTTCATTCTCTTTCACCCCAAATAAGCATCTTTCACTGCAACAAATTGGCAGAATTTGCAGAGCTGTTGGAATCTACTCCATGGTGCAGTTAAAGTGGCAAAACTGAAGTACAGGGCAGGTATTTGATGCATACTCACTAGCATAAAACATTAATTTACTTAAAGGGGGGGTATTACCAAATAGTTACATTGTTTTGGTCTCTTTACAAGATGCCAAACTTTTTTGATTACTCTCACTGTCTTCAAACCCAAGAGATATGAACCCTGCACTGCATTAACTGACATACTTGAAAACTAATATATTGTAAATAAAACTAACAGACTAAATTATCTGCCTCAAAAATACCCCCAAACCCAACTAAATGTAAACAGGCTTCTGTGGTTTGGGTTTTTTGTTTGGAGGGAGCTTTTGTTCGTGATTTTAGGGGACTTAAAAACATGAATGTCTTGCAATCTCAAAAAACATCAGCACATACAATCAGCTGGGAGTAGATGTTTGAACTTTTGTAAGGTCACAGGTATTCACGTCACCTTCAGCAATATCAAAGTTTCAGACTTAAGAAGAACTTTAAATCATTCCCATCTTTTCTTTTCAGTTCAGAGGCTTCCTTCTTGAGCTATGATAAGAACTAATCTCAGTGCTGGACAAAAGAATAAAGTCTGCAAGTTCTCATCTATCCCTACTAAGGTCTATTTAAGTGCCTCCTACTTTGGTACAAGCAACAAATGTAATTGCTTCATGGCCTGCGGGTGTTCATTTAACAAAAGAAGCTTTTGTGAATAAACCACAGGTGTTACCTTTCTTGATTAAAGTGAAATATGATGAAAGATTCTACAATATCAAATGACAAATTTACTAAATACTGATTAAATTGCCTTATTTAAGTAAATTGCATCTAGTTAGGATAAAATACACACCATAGAAATGCAGGAGTTTGTTTTATCACTCTATACTTAAAGTCTCATAGCTACTCCTTAATCCTTTATTTATTAATTCAGAACCAAGACCGAAATAATGCTTAACAAATACTTTTTTTAATGATCCAGTTGCTCCAGGCACTGTTCCTGTAGGTTTATCATAAATGTTGTTCATATTAAGGCAGCCATCTGTATAAAACCCAACCACATTAATTAGCTCAATGTTCTCAAAATCAGGGTAAGCATTTATATTTACTTTTTTGTGCTGAAAAAGCTATGAAATGGTAGGAACCACATTGGAACTTAAACATTATAGCAGATGTTAAATCAGCATCTTCTGTGTATGCTTAAAATGTTGAACTACCTGGAATTTAATACTTCTTAAAAGAATATAACAATGAATTTACCTTAAATTTATAGGTACTTCCAAAGAGTTTAGCATTTTCCCTCTACTTGCTGAACAGTTTAAGCTGCTTATGAATAAGACATAATGTACTTGACCCAGTTTGTTTAAAAGCACATATTAAAAAAAAGACATCATGATGCTGGTCCAGATTGTTATTAGTGAGAATGACAATGAAGCACTAATGTATTTTATACAGAAATCAAATTCGTTGTGATTACATATTTATATTATGAATTCATTCTCTGTAGTGAGACATTTGTAATTTTAATAGAAGATTTATAAAAAGGTAAGATATGAAGACTTGTCTAAGTTTTGAAATTAAATATTAACCAATATTAAAATCACATAACCTCCAGTGTTAACTCGCACACCACAAGGGAACTAAGGAATATTAACTTAGACTTGAATTTCTGAGACATTTTTCTCTACCGTGCCAGCACACCAGTTGGGTGTTGCTCTGTAACAATAATCTGGGTAAGCTGTTAGAGTGACCTGTCAAAGCATTTGTTGGTTATTTCAATGTTTGGGGTTTAACCATAGCTGCTCCTTCTAAACTTTGGGTAATGTAGGAGTAACTGCTGCTGTTCTGAGCTTAACTACTCGGACCTTAAAAGGTTTGATCACGGCACTCACAGCTTGATGGGAGAAGTTTTCACATCAGAGATGTTTATGCCAGTCAAATGAGAAAAATACCTCATTTCTCTCAGTATCACTTTTTACGTGTTCCAAAAGTTTTCAACTGTGTTAAATAATTCAAACACTTGCATGTGTTGTTTACTGATATATATATTTAATGCCGAGATCTAGATCATACTGTTAAATACACAGATCTCAATTGGCTGGAAAAGCTATATATCTGATTTCAAAAACCTCTAGCTACAACCCTAAATTTAAATTATTAGTCATCTTTCCTTTTCTAAAACTATTATCAGTTCAAGTTAAAACTAACCTGTTCATAGGCCAAAACTTTCAGACCCAAATCTCCTAGCTACATTTAGGAACTCCTGAACAAAAATTCAGAGTGTGTCTGAGATGCATCAGTCCAGACTCTTATTAGCCTAAGATTTACAGAAGATGAGTGTTTTGGAATAAAATATTGATTACAAATCCATCAAAGATTACTTAACAGTTTGCAGAGACCTTTCTGACCACAATAATTCCAAAAGATTTGATCTTCTTCTCCAGATAACAGATGATGTAACAGGGTCACCCAAAAGTATAGGTCTGAGAACAAAAAACCCTGTGGGTGCAAACCCCAACTAACGCAGAACCCCATCATCATCACTGGCATGCCCTGTACCTGTACTCTGATCTGCAGTTCAGCCTGGGAGAACAATGGCTGAGAAATAACAGCATCAGGGTTAAGGAATCTTGTCTGCCAGCTCCATCAGAAGTGACCTAAAGCTCTCCTACACAGCTGGTACAGTCAGACTAAAGTTCTGCTCAAAAGCTTTAGTTGAGTCCCAAGCAGTTGGTTTCACCATCCTGAGCAGCTTCCTAAAAGTTATTATTAAACTTTGAGCAGAGGAATAACAGAATCCTAAAATCTTGAAGGTTCAAACTGGTTTGACCAGCACAGCCAAGGCCATATTACAGAGAGGAAAAACATCTAGTGCCGTAAATTCAGAAATGAATGCCTTTCAAACACCTTTCCCTCAAATCCTGGAGGAGGTTTCTTTCTGGTTTCGCTCCGGGGTGAAGTGGCTGAGCAGGGGCAGCAGGGCAGTTAGAGCCTGGGCAGTGCTCAGCCCACGTTGGTGTCACCAGCCTGTTCCCAAGGCCAGCTGCTGGGGTGCAGCTGCCTCCTCTTGGGCACACAGTGAGGAAGAGAGCTCTTCCAGAAAGGGGTGGGAGACCTCGTGGGGGTTCACTCAGGAGCCTCTGGCTGTATCCCCGTGCCCAAGCTCTGCTGCAGCCATGCCCGTGTCTGGCCACCCTCCCTGACCCCACAGGGACCTGAATAAGCTCTGGTGAACTCTGATGCTACTTCTATGTTCTTGAAATACCAAAACCAAAACTGCAAAGGTACAAAGACCAAGCCACTTGGGCAGAAGAAACCCTGGAAATATTGGGAATTAGACTGATAAAATTCTTTTTGTGTTTCTTTTCCCTTGAATAATTTAGTTTTGACAAATCAGAATTTTGATTTAAAATGACTTCTCAGAAAATTCAAGATAAGCATGAGTCATGAACTCTCTGTACTGGGATACAGAGCCATCTGCAGACCAACAAATATGCCAAATTAGCTCTCCTCTCCCACCAGACATTTAGCACAGCTGCTGGTTAGAAATATGGCATGGCTTTCTCTTGAGCCTCTAGAACACTTAGAACTAAGGAGGACAAAGAAAATATCTTACTCATTTTCCATGTCAGCAACTACTGAAGCTTACTCAGTGAAGTACTAAACCATGAGTGTAAACATTAAGATATTTAGAACAAAGGGAAAATAAGTGGTGTTTTAATTAGGTTTATTTTTAATTGCTACTTAGGATATTTTAAAGAGACTATCCAATGGTACTGAGAGACTGAGTGCTCTGAAATATCAAACCACTTTTCAGTGTCTTGCACAGTGTATCCAAAACATGTAGAACTGGGCAGTGATTACAATACTGTGGTGTTTGCCTTGACATTATGTTATTCTTAGTAGCCACATCATATTCTTACTTCATTTGCCAAGAACTGTTTAAGAGTTAATAGCACTGTGCAGGGCCACTTCTGTGATGTGCAAACACAGTGAGATGCATTATCTTGGGAATTCTGTTAGCTCTGGAGCTCCCACAGGATGAAGAGATGCCATCTCCGCAGTGAAGCTCACTTTAGCACAAGGCAAACACACTCCCCCATCAGCCAGGCTGGCAGCATTAGTGGGAGCTGTGATTGATCACCAGCACAGTGTTGCTGAGATATGGATTTGTATCTCAGCTTTTTATCACTGTGACTTGCAAAAGGCAGTTCCTTATTTACAGACTCTGCCTCTATTAAGTGACATTATTAGGGACTACTTTTGTTTAAGTGCCCCAAAGGCTCAGCATATTGGTGGTTTATGACATACAAGCTGTTTGATTCTGATGGTTTACCCCTCACTTTTTCAGATTGTAAATACGAGCTGCAGCACAAGAACATATGGTACGTAAAGAAATTAAAGCTAAAGTAAATGGCATTAAAACAAATTCAAATAGAGCAATAGGATACTCAATCTGAATTATAAGTCTGTATTAAGACTTTTTTAAAAAGGAAATAAAAGCCTAAATATGAAAAATAACCTTTCAGCTGGTTTTTTGGGTTTTTTTAAGGACCATTTCAGGGCTTTACTAGGATTAATTTCCTTATTAATCCTCATTATTTACATCCGTATAGTTAAATGAATAAGGTATTTTTTAATAAGTGAAACTAGTTCTGAATACAACATTAGTTGTTTACCTTTTTAACTTCTGGGTCCACACCACATTGCCTCTGATACAGCAAAAATACATTATGCATTCTTAAACATTTATTACAGCAAATACACTTGCTTCTATTTACAAATACACATTTAGCACAAAACCAAAAAGGAGCCCTGCAATACTGCCAGACTAATGCTTGTATTCCATACCGGATATCAACAAAAAGGAAAATTGCCTTTTCCAACCCTTGTAATACTATAGCAGCTTATTCAAAAAAGGAATTTCATTATACTTCCATGTAAATAAGATTTCCCTCATTGTTCTACAGATAAACTCCAATCTTTAGCATATGAAGCATCATGCACCATAAAGGGTCCAAAGGACGTTTCTTATATACTTAAATTGTAATTTAAGCACATGCTTAGTTTATGCCACTCAGTTTTATATGTGGCATTAGTTCCATCAGCCTGTAATCCAACAGCTCCATCAAAGACAGTTTTTTTGATGCAGCTTCACACTTAGTGCACTCTGACAAAAAAAAATTTTATCACATGATGTATTCCTTCAGTTAAGCAGCAAGAGTATTTTAACTGCCACTGCTGTATGGAATTTCTACTCAACTGAAACACCTATTTTCAGAACAACTTATTCATCTTATGTGTGATTTTTTTTGTCTGTTTCTTTTCACTATATCTTGGAAGGTTGCTTTGTTGTGTTTGGATTTTTTGTTAATCTACAGGTATCTCCTTGGTTGTTTGCAGCAATTATGTATCTCATCTGTGTAATTTACAGAGAACAAATTGTAAACAGAGTTCTCCATTCTCCTACCTACATATAAAGGCATCCTGAGAAGTACATTCATCAATGAACCAGCACTGGAAGTAGGATCTGATTTTAGCATTCTCTTAGGCTCCAGAATAAGGATTGTGTGTGGCAATACTTCTAGGCACAAAAATACCTAACTTAAAATCTGTAAATACGCCGATATTAACATGATGCAGTCAATACAGTCTAAGCACAATTCCTACTAACATGACTCTAAGGATTCTCCTTTTAGGGCAAATCTAAAGCAGCTACTTACAGGTAATTTCACCCTCAGCTGCATGAAGTACATTGTATTGCCATTACTCTCCCATCTCCAGGAACTGGCTGAGAAAACCTATCCACTAGCTGGCAACCACCAGCACAGAATGAAGCAGGGGTCTGAGCTGCCTAATTTGGCAATATTGCTGGCATCTGATATTCGTATTTACTGTGATAAGTCTGCAAACATGACAGGAACTCCCTGAAACAGGAGACAAGCCTTCAAGGAAAGCTGAACAGTTCACCATAATAAAAACAAAGACTGCTCTGACCTTACACACTTTGGAGTCACAGCATTCACACACCTCTCAGATTTCCCATTTGAAAAAAGGCAGTTAGTAGCCAGATATAAAGTGCAAAACTCATGACACTTACTAGGCTTTGCTCACTTAAGGAGCAGTACCTTCCCCTGGCAGACAGACCTTCCTGGCAGCACTCTTGGCCATTTGCAATCATAGCCCAGGCCTTTCTTCAGTTTGGACAATCTTTTTTCCAAAAACCCACCTCAGGCAAGTATCAACAACACAAACAGCCAGTTCCCTGTACATCTGCTGCTGTTATTTGCTGTGAAGAATCCTGTGTTTGAGTTAAAAGTGCATAGCACAGTGATTCATTAAAATAAGGAACCTGATTAGGCAATTGCCTAAACATAAACACGTATCACGTTTCCCCTCCCCAACAATTTACTTAGTGAATAATCTAGCCTCAGTTATGAACATAAAGTGCAGATATCCATGTTGAGAATGTACTCTTCTGTAAAGGAAGTGTCTCCTGAACAGATGGAAAGACCTACCTCTTTACCAAGCACTAAAGGTAGAAGGAAAACAGGTATCAGACACAGTGAGAGCATTTCCATTTAGATAATTTCTCCTCCTAGATACAATTTATGATGTAAGAATTACAAAAGCTTGTCACTTTGCTGTATTTCCACACATTAGCCTTTAGGAGAACAGGAAATGGACTCTGTATTCTCCATCCACTCTTTCTCCTCGTATTTTGGCTTTAAACTGGAGACAAGAAATCCTGCACTAGGGCAGAAACTGTTCTTCTGAATATTCATTTGGTTACTTAAGTGTTTCCAGAAAAGCTGACGTCCTGTTAAGTATAAATCTTTCCCAAACTTCGTTTTCAAGACTAAGACAAGTAAGGAACAAGATGCTCAGAGAAATTCAGTTTGTGTCTTCTGTCAGTGTACACAGAATTCAGGTTTCCATCTCAGGTTGGTCTCCTCTGGGAAATTCATATTCCATCACAATTACGAGCTCCACCAGAGCTAGAGAATTTCTTCAGCTTGGTACGAAAGGTGGGTTTGTGTTCTTTGGGGTTTTTTGTAGATTTTTCCTTGGTTAAATGGTTAACACGATTTGTGGAAAACCTAAATGTTCTGTCCTCCCCTTCAAAATGTAACAGAGAATGAGTTCCTTCTTTGTGCCCACAATTGACCAAAGTCTAAGAACAGGAGCTCCAATAGCACTGGCATTAGACCCAGAAGGGCAGATGAGAGGCAGGTTCCCAAGATATCTTGCCTCAACACTGGAGTGGAAGAAACAAATTCAAAGCCCCAGAGCAGGGCATGAATCATATTCTTATTTTCTGGTGCTAAACAAAATGGTGACATGAATTTTGCTTTTACTAAAGACAAACTCCACTTCAGCTGCTTAATACAAATGAACCAATGGCACCTGGAGGCTCACTGGTGAAGGTGGCTGCCTTTATGGAAGAGAAACTCTTACAGGATTTATGTTGCACAAACTGTAGCTGCCTGTAAGAAGTGTTCCATAAAATTCCCCACCTTCACAGCACAGGACTTTAGCCAGATGCTCACTCTTCTTATTCTGAGGATGAAGTGGATATGAAAGGGCAAAATAACAGCTTTGTCTAAAGATTCAAAACACCTGGGAGCGTCTGATGGCTGAACAGAGATAACAGTCAAACACACCTCTCGGACAAGAAAAACCCTGCATTCTTCTGTGATCGTGATTCCTGATGATTTTTCTAATGACAGCCTAAAAAGAAGTTGCTAAAAACATTTTGTCACAGATCTTCCCAAACTTCTGTGAATTCCATCTGCATAAGGACAAGAGAACATTGATATTATTGTTCCCTTTCCATTGCATCACCTGACCTTTTGGCCAAGTTAGCAGAATTGCTACTTCTCCAACCATATTCAGGAACATTAAAATATTGCTACATTGCAATATAGAGATACACTAAAGTATAATTTTGAAAGGAAAATCTGCAAAACTATTGCAGAGTCAAATGTTCACTTCTTAGTGTTTGAAATACAGGAACAATTTTGCCTGAAAAAGCATTTGCATCTGTCATCTGTACTGCACTTTATGCAGAGAATTTCAGAGTATTCTTCCAAGGAAGAAGAACTAAGCAAAGGGCAGAGCAAAAATATTATCTGTCTACAGTTCCTACAGACACAAAAGGCAGAGAAAGACAGCTTGGCACACACAATCTAAAAGTACAACATTTTACTGTACATATACAAGAATAATAATTTATTGATGTCATAATTTATGATTTCTGATGATCCTCAAATATTGCAAATCCTTTACGGACTACCAGGCCTACTTAAGTAATCATTAATTTACATAGTAAGAAACTCTAATACTTACATAGCTGTGACTCTTAAGGAAATCTGAAGGGTTGCTTGTGCAGACTTTATCCCCTTCCAAGCCAATTACTCTTTTACAGATATTTGATTTGGGGTCATTTGGGCTTTTCACAATTACAATATCTCCTCTGAGAGGAAAAAACAGAAACAAAAACAAACAGAAGAACTCTAATTACAAACTATTTGGCTGAGTACATGAGCATCCATGTGTCTAGTCCAAAAATATTCACACACATTTAAGATAGTCCCTTGTGCTGAAAATTCTTGTGTACAATTTTGGTTTCTTCAGTTTTACTCAGGTGTAATTTCACAGAGTGTTAAAAGTGGACTGAATTTTTGTTATTTAGATCATTTATGAAACATTTAAGACTACAACCTGAGGCCAGTACTACCCATAGTTGGTTTTCAAGACCAAACTGCTTAGAGAAGAAGTTACATTCACTCAATAGAATCATTTATGGGGAGAAAAAAAGGTTTTTTCTATTTTTTGGAAAAAGCTGTGAAAGCGACAACAGACTAAATCCAAACTGAATTCTGTCAAATTGTTCACTGGGCTGTATGTGCTGGTAACTTTCACTTCCATCAGACACAATGAAAAGTTATGATTTAGAAGCAGAAAAATACACAAAAAATAAAGGACAGAATTGACAAGCCCTGGCAAACAGAATGTCAGATCGGGTCTCAACAGAGGAGCGTACTTTCGAATGCAGTAAAAGTGGCGGCTAAGGTTCTCCGAAAAGACAATATCAGAGTTTTGAATGGTTGGTTCCATTGAAGGTCCAGAACACTGCAAATTAAAAATAAATGAGAAAAAATTACTATTTCGAACTACTTTTAGCTAAAATAAACTTTTTTTTAAATGATATGCTGATAAATTAGAAAAGGTGTAATGTAGAGAACTAGAAGTGAGCTCCTCCAAGGCAACACGTGATGCATTTAGAAGCTGAGGAGAGCCTCCAGAGCACCTCTAACTCTGTTACAGCTCCATATTTCCTTGAGATTGGTCCTGAAGTGCACTAGGTGCTATGGGCCCTCATGGGTTCATTTCAGCACCCCATCTCTAGGAAATTTTTAGGAGCAGTGCTCAAAGCCCTGCCAGCTTACCCCTTTCTCTGTAACACAGAATCACCACAGAAGCTGCAAGAGCAGCTCACAGCCAAACTCCCTCATGTCCAGCAGCAGTATCTGCTAGGTTAAGGACCTGGGGAGGAGGGGCAGGGAGCATAAATCACCCAGAAATCTGGAAAAAAAAAAAAAATAATTTCCCATTGGTGACTCCAGTCTTTCTTGAAGGACAGACTCTCTGCAAAAGGCTTAATCAGAAATTCCCATTGACTTCAGTGATGCCTCAAGCAGTAATGCATCAGAAAACATGAATGTTGAAAGTACAAATAACTTTCACAAAGGCTGGACCTGCTTCCCATAAATTGTGTTTAATAAAGAAAATTAAGAAACCTGAAATATTGGCATCATCACACATAACAATTTCAGTATTACAGTTTTATCTTCTTTTAAATGTCATGAAAATGAAGAGTTACCACAACAATTCCTCCAAGGTACTCAAAGGCACAGTGTGCTATGCAGCCATATTGCACAGTGTACCCCAGAAATCGGAAGGTTTTTCCTAGGACATTGCGAAGCATCCTACAGTGGTACGTTGTTCAGCTGGTTCTACAGCAAAACAGAAGAGTATCATTTATTTGAAAACAAACAATCTAACATTTACAAACCTATCTTTTGTGTGTAACAGATGGACAAGATTAAAAAAAAAAACCAACAGTGTAAGGAAACCAACAAATAATCAGATGTACCTGTAGAAATAAGGCATCAGGTCTTTTTGTTCTCAGCTGCAGCACAGTGGTGTAACTTCTGCAGCACATTAGTCTGTAAACATTTTCTGACCCCCTTCCCCAAATATTCAAGTCAACTCTGATTAGGAGATCCAATTCTGGCAATGGTAATCCAAATAAAGTATTGCCTTAACCCAATTTGATGGTTACATATATTTATCTTAAGGAAGTGGAAAACAGATATACTGAAGTAACTGAAGAAAGTTCTACATTCTGCAAGAAACCTGTTCCCCTTAAACTCAGTGTTGCCCTATAATGAACTAAAACCACTGCAAGATTTCCCTCTTCTATTAAGATGTCCCAATATAGTTTGATAAGCAAATGCACTATGTTAAAAAGAAAAAAAAGAGAAAAATGCTGTGTAAAATATGCCCACTTCAAAATGAAATAAAGACATCTCCTTTTACTTTTCATGACATTTAGTTAATTAAAGACAGTACTTTAAAAGTGCCTATCTTTATTTTTACAACTCTCACTAGAATTTAATGGAATTTTGCCTGAATACATTCAAAAGACAACCATTATTGGGAGCAAATATTCTCTACCAAGTTCATTTCCTTGTTCCAAAAAAGATGTACTTTTTTTATTTACATAAACTTCTCTGGACTAGAACAGCTTAAACCAAGCTGTGATTCAACATTCATAAGATTATCTGACCATTTTCACAGTAATGACCCAAAATACAATTGAAAACAGAAAAGTCTTGAATTGTATCCTTAGCAAAAGCAGCACCCAGCACACTGCAGGAACTGAAACAGCTCCTCTGGAAGGGGAATGCACTTTCAGCAGAATTCATTCTGGAGAGGCAGAGAAGGGGCTGGCTCTTCCCAACCTAGTGCACTATGAAAAGCACCAACCAATGCCTTACTCTTAGGGCCAGACACACTGTGAGCCCAGAAATGTGATACAGGTGATAAAAGGAAGGTGGAGGGACAGCAGATGAATGTTAGTTGCACAACTAGTGTGAATGCATGACCACAACTATGTTTTGAGAGAAGTCCATCATCAATACTTCTTAACAGCACCTGCTAGAAAGGAAGCGTCACATTGCTTCTCAGTTTGGGTAGACAGAAAAGTACTGCACAAGCATCCTCTAGTTTTGCTCCATGCTATTCAGAAACCTTGTATTAATATATAAAGACAGTAGAGAATTTAGGCACCCGTGAGCATTGCAGGTAAAAAGGAATTGTATAAACAATGCGTTACGATGCCCAGAGTACGCAGATCAAATTGGGACAAATAAACAGTAACAACATCAAGAGAATATGCAAACGTCTCATGCCAACAGCTGTCAGATTGTAACTAAAATATTTTTATTATGAAACTACAAACAACTGCTATACATCTCAGAAAATAAGTTTCAAAGTGATTGCAAGTGACTTCCTTTCAGATTTTGGATGGCACAAACTTAGGGATAGTTACCCTGAACATGTGTTTCCCTGTGATGTTTGCAAGTAGATTTGTGAGCTATTCAAGGAAACCCCCGTTCAGAGTGAGCTTTGCCTACTGCTAGAGCTCTCATGGTAAAAAACTAACCACAAAGACAGAATATGAGTGAAGAGCTCTCAAATTTTGTTCCCAGTTCTCTTAAAATAAAATTCTTAACTCCCAAGACATGGATTTCACCAATCCCCATTTATAAATGTAGTACAAAGGACTTTTTTTAAATGGTCAAGCTTATCAGATTTTATGATAATAACGAAAAAATTCTTAGCTTTATATAAAAGCTTTTGACTATTACTCAAGAAAGTTAATTTCAAATGAAGGCACATATATACCTGGATTATACAGTCTGACCCAGACAAGGTACCTCCTGGGGATTGGCAGGGTGTTTTAAATGTTAAGGTTCATCTTTAGACATCTAATATTCATTCCACAGAATAACTACAATCCTAAAAGTTTCCATGTAGTTTTAAGTAACAATTTCTAGTTAATAAGTGGTTGCAGCAAGAGCAAGTCCAGTAAAAAAAAACACCAGGAAAAACTAGTTTATTTTAAAAAAACCCACACAGAAATAATTAACTGGAGTGTCATTACAATATAATTGTTTCCTCGGAGAACTTCATATCAGTACATTTTTAAAACAATGTAATTTTGTTGATCCCAAGAAAGTAAACAGCTGAACAGTTTTCCACATCACACAATTTTAAGACAAAGTACGGTCAGCCGGCAACTCCACCAGATCGAACATAAGATCATTAAGCACAACAAAACAAATTATTTAAGTCACAGGCCCCTTGAAAACTTAATGGCTCTGTTGTATCAACATCCTTATTGCAGAACTAACGGCCTAAAACCTGTTGTAATTACTTCCAGGTACTACCTACTATCATATAGCAGGTAGCTGAAAAATTTATACTCAAGTAGACATTGGTTAAAAAAGGTCACACATCCATATTTATCACAGAGAACACAATTTGGTTATTTTACCAGAACTGTATAGTTTATCCCCCACAGCAAATAAAATGCAAAATGTAATTACTATTATCTTCTGTTCCCTTTTTCTTCCATAGCCTATGCTTTCATCACTTGGTTTTTTGTTTGTTTGTTTATAAAATTAATCACAGCTAGCAGGGTAGAAATCACTTTGAGCCTCATGAATGACATCCAAGAGATGGGAAAGGATTAGTTCTCAGTTGCTGCCAGTTATAGCACCAGGTGGCTTTTTCTGCAGTGAAGGTGTTACCGATAATCCCATTACATTGGTACTAAATCTTGCAGACATCAAAATTATCACCAAGGTTCCTTTTCATCCCATCCTTTCCAAATGACTGGAAGTCGCTTCACCTGAAAGAAGTCAAATCCACATGCAGCTGCTGTTTTAGCAGCCAGCGGACTCCCTGAGAATGCCAATCGTGATCCAATTTCGCTGTGCTGGTGGCCCCCTATTCCCTGTCCAATAATACATCTGTTAAAAAATCCTACAGCTACAAATCAAGTTTAATCCTACCAGGGACCTCATGTTGGTCTTGTCTTCCAAAAAGGCAGCAGGTTTTGCTGTCTATCTCTGCTAGTGTCTGGGGAATACTCTTTAAATCCCAGCTCTACTTAGAAGAATAAGCTAAGGATCACAAAACATGACCTCAAAAACCCTGATATGACTATATTCTGACCCAGAGGCATTCATTCTAGGTGAAGATTAGAACTTTGCATAATAAGATTACACAGCAAGTGAATGATATCAAGGGACTATCCATATGCAGCCGCCTGGTTTTCTATAGACAGCCTGTGCTCTGCAATATGCAGTGCAGACGAAACAGAGCTTGGGCTTTCTAGCTGAAATAAAATAGATTCACATAAATTAGTTGGCCATTTCCAGATTCCTAAATCCCCTATTACATCTTTTATTGACAGCTCCTGTGAGGATAGCACAAATGGCATTCTCTTTCTACTCTTTGCTTCTGTAACACTCACTCTGAGGGAAATGTACATAGGTTGTCTAGAAATTAACATCTTGTTTGCTGTAATCTTGGATTACAATTAACTGTACATAATAAAATTAGGAAATCAATGAGCAGATTTATCATTTCCAGAAAACCAATGGCATTGTGTAAGACAGTTTAACATATGGTGCTGAATTTTTTAATACAGGAAAATTGAAGTTGCAGCCACTGACAGTGTGACTAAACAAATCACTGGACTTGACACTAAATAGATTTTTCACTTTCATAAAATTTTACAGTTGCATTTGCTTTGTATAATGCTTCCCAATTCTGGAATTTCATTGACTATGTAGGGAGAGATTATCAGTTTTTCCTTCCATAACAGAAACTCTTCTCCTAACATTGTCCACTTCTAACCAGACACATTTCTCTACACATAACTTGCACCATCTCTTTCCCAGAGTTACTCTGAGAGTACTTTAAAAAGAAAAAGCCAAAAACCCAAATTAAAAACTGCACACTGAGTAGGCCATTTAAATATTTATGTTTGAGCTGTTATTCATATTAAACTATTATTTTAAAACCTCTGCATGAAATTGGCGTTATATGTGCTAGAAGAGCAAAGGGTGTATATCTTGTTTACTAGGATTCTTCCCATATTAGATACACAATATACCAAATGCTTTAAATATTCTAATTACAATCTGAGGATTCTGAACACCTAAAGCAAAACAAAGAACAATTTTCAAAAGGTCCCTCTGTGCTGGGGATCAGACAGAACTTGGTTTTTATTTCCAGCTGTTGCTTTACTCTAGAAGAAACACTGGACTTGGTCCAGCAAATCTGAACAAGCTTGGTGATATTCTGGAAGAGATTACTTTTTTACACATTATCTCTACTAGGCACTGCCAGTTTGTCTCCAACAAGAGCTCCTTCATCTACTGATCTCAAGCTGACAAGGAGATTAATCCTGTAAACATGACACACATAACGCAATTCGCTGGTGTTAAATAAACAGAGACTACCATCATTTTTCAACACAGATTTCAGGTACTTCTCACTAGTTCTATTGCCTTTGGGAAGCAGCTCCTAACACTTCCACAACCCTGGATAAAATGCTGTTTTAATGGCCAGATGCATTCCAAAGCTTCTCCTCTACAGCTCCACACACTCCTCTTTACTGAACAGTGAAATACAGATAGCTGAGCAAAGGCGTGGTCATGTACGGCAAGCCTGAGTCTCTGAGGGATGCCGAAATATTCACTTTATAGTCTTCTGCAACAAGGTCAAAGTCAAGACAAATACCAAAGGTCTGGCAGACACCACAGTCACCTTCCTGGTAACTGAGAAAAATGTACTATGCCTATGTCACAAGGGTAAAATAACTACATGTGTTGATCTTAAATTTCAATATATTCACTTTCTTGAGACACAGACATATAAACATTGAAAATTCATTTCAGTTTAGTAAGACAAAGAGTTACAAGCCTAATTTTCACAATAGGCACTAAAAATCTACAACCCTACAGAACCTGAAGTTGCCCATGGCTCATGTGTCCTCTGCACTTCCCAGCTGACACATCTTGTAGAAACATGATTTTGGAAATACTACTCAAAGCAGTGAATAGAAGAGGGGTAAATAACTCCCCTATGCACTGAGAACTAAAAAAGCTTTTTACTTAAAATATTATGTCATTACAAAGAGGATGATTTGCTGATAAAAACCAGCAAACCCAACAAAAACACCACAAACAAAAACCCAAAACCCCTCCACATTTCAGTACACCATCAGCAAGACAATTTAGAAAAAATACAGTTGTCTCCATCTTACTGCCAATGTTGGTCTCAGAGAGAATGCCATCATTAGAGTAGTCCACAGTGGTTTAGGAACACAGAAAACACAGAAGTCACACAGTCTGAGATCTTCAAACAAACAGTAAATCAAACCTGACAGACAATTAAACCATAAACAAACCATTAAACATCTGAAAAATACAAAAGCAAAAAACAACAACGAAAAACAGTTTTAGCACTGTCAGAAAACAGCAATGAAGAATCCTTCTGTATGTTCATCAACACTCCCCAGTTATGAGCATCACCTTCTAAGGAAATAGCTTATGCACACTCTGCACTAAAAAATGCGTTAAAAAACAGGACAAAGGCAACACAGACAAGAGAGTGCTCACTATTTACATTTTCAGGTTAGACCAGAAGAAAAATGCAAACCAAGTGCTTATCACTGTTACTATTCTGCAAAAATGTTGACCGCCCAAACGGCTTTTTAGTTACAAAGTTCTAAATCCACACATGTACGTGGATTCAAGGACTTTTTTCAGAGCAAAATGGTACTTCATGAGAGTTTATGCAGTAAAAATAAACTGTAATCAGTATTTTTTCTCATTGCTCAATAAAACTTTATTAGTTATTTCTGAGCTGGTTTATGTGTAAAACACAACCTCTGTAAGGTCTTCTCCACTTAGAGATACAAGTATAAAAAAGTTCCAAACATCAATAGATGAGTGCAATGATATTCAGTCTAAGTTAATCCCCAGACATCCAAATCCATGAATAAAAATTCATCAGTTTTAAATACACTGAGCCTATTAAGCAAGAACAAAAGCATATGCACAAAAGAGCTTTTAATATATTTCAAAGCCCACAAGAGCCATGGTCTCATTAAAATTATAAATTACACAAACATGGAATAAAGATTCAAACTGCAGTGCAGCTAAGCAGATTACAGCAAACCCCGCGTTCCATATGATAACACACCATGGCCCTCCCAGATGGGGGCTTGGAACAAAAAGGCCATCACTGCAGCTAGGGAAAACCTCCTTGTGATCTCTGGTTTCTGTTCAGCAGATGACAGCCAAATAATATGTTGATTATTCTGTTTGTGCTGCTAAGCTTGTAAGATGGAATAAAAGCGATATGATCTATTGTGAACTCCATGCTAATGTGTTGCTCCACTCATAAATAATATACTGAATTTATTCTGAAACTATCTTTTTATCTGAGTTCCAGGTTTTAAATGCGTGAACTATAATAGAAAGCCAGCATAAGCTATTATTTAATTTGATGGTTTAAAGTAAAAGATACAGCTGACACAATAATAAATGTGAAAACTGACTACTTACTGAAGCAAATAAGTAGAGGTGCCTTTCTCCGGTTTAGCAAATGGTTCTATGCCGAGGTGCAGAGCACCTGCAAGACATGAGCACACTCCAGCCCCACAACCTGCACTCTCACTGATACCAAACACATCACCAAGCAGGGCCTGTGTGTGGCTTATTTTACCACAGACATCCACCCCAAACTTGAGTTTTGAATGAGGACGTAAGTACTTGTAAAACAGGAAAACAGTACAGAGATAATCACTGTATAACTCCACTAATATTCTGTCTCCCTGAATTGCCTTCTTAAAAACTATTTAGGTTTTTAATAAGTGATCAGATTTCATTTCATCTAAATTTGCTCATTTGGTTTGTTCCAAAAATACAGAATGTAGCTTGCCCTTTCTTCCATAATACATTGCTTTTCTAAAAGGAAAATCAGGGACTGGTCATACAACTCCTTTCACAGATATTTTGTGTTGCTAAGAAAATTGATGATATTCTTACAATTTAATGTTTATGAATTCCAGCTCTTTCATGCCAGAAATGTTAAAAATTCTATGAGAAAAATCACTGTGGTTTGGCAATAGCACGAGAACACCAAGATCAAAGACTGCTTCACACTTCTTGGACCACTGAAAGCACAACTGAGAACAGGTGGAAGCATGAAACTCCAAGAATGTGCAACAATTTTCTCAGAAATATAAAAGATGGGTGTAAAAAACCAAGCTCCATTACCTTTATTCCTTTGCTAGGGACACAGTCACAGCTATAAATCACAGAAATATTGAAAACAATGCTACTGAAGAGACACACATGTACTAATAAGCCTTAGGGCTAAAACTTCAGATTAATTACTCCCTCATTGCAATGAAATAACACACATCTATTCTTTTCATACAAAACCAGGACAGGACTTCGAAACAATTGGTGATGCTCACATTTCCAGCAACAACCACAACCTCAGGTTTGGGGCTTTGTTTTTATTTTTTTTTTAATTTTTAATTGTCCCATTTGCAATACACCAAGTTATTCTGCAGTTACCAGATACAGGATTGTTAGTTCTAGGACCTTGATAACAGTTTGGTTTCCCTCAATCTGGTTCAGTTTCTGCAGTTTTAAATGTTAATATATGTAAGAGGAATACAAATAAATTATCTCTCAGAAAATGCAATAGAGTACCTGGGGGGAAAAAATGGCAGCCCTGCTCCCAGATACACGTTCTTGGAATGGGATTCTCACAAATACAGCATTCTAGCATGGAATTGGCAAGCTCAGTGTAGGAGATGGAAGCTGAATCCACTGAGATAAAGAATAATGATAATTTGCTAAAATACAGCCTGGCTTTTAAAAAAGTGCCAGATATTCAGTGCTTTCTGATGGTTTTTTTCACCAAAACATTATTCCAAATTTGAAACAATTAAGTTTCCCTAAGTAGCCAGTTGTGAATCTGGCTTTACAATGAGTTTTACTAGGTTGCTTGCTTGTCTTTTATCAAACTTTATAACTCACCTGAAAAATCTAAATTTTAATTCCTGACTACTTAAAGGCCAAAATGACTGTTTTCTTCATCTGTCTCTCAGTGACCTAATTAATTTACCATTCTGATCATATTATTTGAAGAGCAAGCAAGGCATCCCCTCTGTGCTCAGCCCAGGTAGAGTTACACATCTCTACTGCATTATTTACTGCGGCACATCCTGGTTCACACCACACCCTGTGGAAAGCAGAGGAAAGTCCACTGAATCCATGTGAATGTACGGATGGCTCTGCAGGATCTTGTCCTCAGAGAAACCTGAGGGTTGTTCTCTTTTGTGAAGCCTCTGACCAAGATCACTACTTGGGAAAGACAGAAGCAGCAGCATCCTGACCTGGGGCAGGAAGTGCCTCCCTACTCCCAGTGCTACCCAGCTCCCTCTAACACAGCCACACTCAGTCCAGCCCGACCACTGCTCCCCTGTCTCTGTCAGACTAAAGAGCGAGTGCTTCATAAATCCAAGAGGGGCAATGAAAGGGGACAAAACTGCTTGTTAGAGGATACGCCGCTATCTGAAGTTACTTCCACATGGGTGGTAGCTGAAAAATCAAGCTAGCATTCTTATCTGGAATATCTATGGAAGACAATAACCAGAAAACATTATTGGCTAGTACACTGGAAACCTGAGGTTCCATGTTTGTGGGTCTCACCAGGAAGTATGACAAATACAAGGAAAATAATCTCTATTAAATATAGCACTAATCTGTATGATGCTTATTAAAACACTAAGTTAAACTCACGATTCATTTTCAAGATTATTGTTCTGCAGGTTTCTGTAATATTACACCGCACAATTCTGAAATTACAGAAACATTAAATAACTCTTAAAATAATTTCTTGTCTTCAGCACATACTTTAACTCATGTCTCTTAATTTACTTCTATTTTTAAAGAGCTGTTTAAATTCGACACGGGTTTAAATTTTTTTCCTGTTGCTCAGGATACCCACAAGGATGCATTTAGGTAACATCCAGAGGCTTTCTGAATACTATCATATCATGTTTTATATAATATCATACAACTGGCAAGTCCTAAACACTCCAACTAATTCTTTCGTTTGCCACAGACTGACTGGATAAGTAGTCTTTAAGATTTTTCACACTGAAAAAACCAGGTCTTTTGGTGTCAGAGCTGCCAGGATTAAACATTCTTTCCAGTTGTTGGCTCATGGCCTGAAGATCCTGCACTTTCAAACTTATCCCATTCTAGCCAGTTCAAAGATCAGGAAAATGAAGCCATCTTCTTTGCAGCCATAATCTACGACCCATGCTGTTAGATACTTAAGAACATCTCAAAAGCAAACTACCTTGTTTCAGCTCGCAGCAGGAGCTCAGCAGGGCACTGGGTCACATGACTGCAAACCCAGCCTAGTCAGGTGACTCAGTAGCTAATCTGATTTGGTGACTATAAAACTTTAATCAGTACAGTCTAATACCAGCACATTCCACAAATGATGAGCAAAGCAGCCTGGCGATGTAACAGCAAACACTAATAAGATTACTAATTAAAACTGCCACTAGGACGTGTTTTATAGTTCTCTATCCCACACATAAATCCAACAGAAAAACATCACTGAAAACTGGTCAGGCAGACACATGGGTTTGAAATAAAATGGACTGGTGTTTTATTCCAAAACGAACAGCATTTTGTTCATTGTCACAGAAGGACAAGAGCATACATGAATCTTGTAAGGCACAATTAAAACCTAGCAAAACCAGTAATTTGAAACCAAAGACAACAGAACACATACATCAATAGCACCGTGTCATTGAGAAACACTGCCCACGCAATGCTGCTGGCGTTAACTGGAGGTCCCACGAGCCTACACGGGTAACCCACGTGGTAAAGAGAGGCCATGGCAACTGTGCTCCTCTTATCAGCCACAAATACCCAAAGCACACTTCAAGGGCTGCTATTCTGGGGACAGCAGGATTTTCCCCAAATCTGTAGGCTACAGCTTTTGAAGAGAAATGTCAAACGTACTTGCAGATCAAATTCCGAACCATAACCTTTTCCCAGATGTTCTGATTACTCTCACTCATCATTGTATTCCCTCCATCTTTTTTTCCTTAGGGAATTTTCACCCCAAATCCTCTTAATCCATCTTAGAATCTTCATTTTGCATAGACAAGTAGCTGAATTGGACCAGCAAGTGTACAAGAAGAGGAAAACAAGAGAGCTTGATTTCTCCATAGCACAGTTAGGATTTGCAGTAAAAATTGACATCACCATTTGACCAGGTCTACATGACAACATGTGAGCTGCGAGGAAGGAAAGTTGACTATTCTACAGTTTAAGACATCCCAATACAGACACAAATGTTTAAACCTCTTCATTCTCCAATGAGCTGAGTATGAACTGAGACAACTGTCCATTGCCACAGCTCAGCTGACAAGAAACAACTTCCTAAGGCACTTCCTGGTCACTTGAAATCATTTCCACATTCCTTAGTTTCTCTGCATTTCCACTCCACCTGTAGAGCAGAAATAGTAGGACTTATCTACCTCATAATGTGCATTTGAGGATGAGGGGTTTTTAGGGTAATGTCCAGAATTACAGTTCCTGTGGTCTTGATTTCTGCCAGACAGCAGATCCTAGTGGGATCTTCTCCAATGACTGAAAATTCACCTTTCAAAATTGGACATGTGAATATAAGCAAAACTTCAGAATCACTCAAAAAGAGTGAAAAAGCTATTATTTTTCCTAAAAATGAAGCATCATTGATTTAAAAATAATTAACTAAAAATAAATATGAAATTAAACTTCCATTAAATTAGTTCCTTCTCTATTTGTCTGAAATACAGGTAAAGTCAGATGTTGTAAGCAGTATTTTCATAAGCATATATTCACTTGGAAAGCTTTATTGTATTAAAATGCTAAAATTTGCAAAAAACCCCCACCTATTGAAAAACAGATCATTTCCACTCGCTTTCTAAATTAGTAGGAATTTAACTGCACCCATCATGTTAAAATGTGAGAGAGGAAAAATGAACATCACAAACAGAACTACTGCCATATTTTAGAAGTTCAGTTCTTGTACTGAAAAAATTGTATCCACTTCTCCATTATTTTGGTTATATATGAAACAGTCTGTCTTGTTGTAAGTTACAATGTAAGACACGGTTTCTCTACATTTGGAAGGATGTCTACCAAAAAAAAAAATTGTAACAAAACTATCACTTTATTTAAAAATACGTGATTCTGAAATAGCTACAAAGTTCACAGCTAGCAAGAGCTGGAAGGTTCGGCTGCCCCTCCCCACTGTGTGTTATCTGCCCTTTTCCATACAGCATCAGCTCGGCAGGATGACACAAAATACGGCTATTAAGAAAGTCGTTAGACAGTTCCAGGTCAGGTTAGTGACTCAATCAGCTCAAGCAGGGAACTGATAAGCACCAGGGTTTGCTGGACTGGAAACAAGAGGAAGAGAAGGAAGTGACACTTCCTATTTTGCAGCCCTGACCCACTGTACCTGTTCCTGAGCCACTGAGATTTCCCGCAAACGTGCACTTTATCCAAGAAATACTAAAACTGGTAGGGGCACAAGCATTCCCATTTGCAAAATACTTTCATTATGTGGGCTCCAATAGAAAAGAGGGGGGGAAAAAAAAGAGAAAGAATTATTTAGCCTCCAATTTTAACTGCCCTGTAGGAAAATGAGGTAAAAAAAGTATTAAAAAAACCTTACATGTCAGGCATGTAATGAGAAATGAAAGAACAAAAGAGAGGGCTCAGCCCTGGATGTACGTTTACACCTATCCTGTGAAGTTAAGACAACCTATAATAGTGTAATTTTAAAAGAACTTTAAAAATTTTTAAAAAACAAACAAGGAAATACTTTGTGTTAATGAAGTAAGAAAAGAAAATGTACTGCTTGGAATGGGAAAAAACCATCACAGAGACTGAGTACATGGAGTTTATCACTTGATTCTGACAGGTAAGTAGTGACTTACCAAAGATATCCTTATTGGGTTATGAGCTTCTACAACAAAGGTCTCCAACAGATATCCTGCAATTGTGAAGTGTTACACACACCTGCAAGCACTCATACCTGAAATATTTAGGGTTTTGGGCTCCATGATGACAGTACAGTGGCAGAGTTTACTGTGATATTCTAAAAGTGGAGACCTCTCTCTATGTTTCAGCCGCCTCACTCAGTTATACAGAATTTACACCACAGGATCCCACTGACAAAACCAGATTCCCAAATTCTTTTAAAAGAATTGTGAATTATGTTTGGGTCTTTATTTTGCTAGCCTTTCCTATTCCAGATATTCACAACTCATTGGTCACGTATTACAGAAATGAAATTAAACAGCTATATTTATTTCTTGCCATGTTTTCAAATGTCCTTTGATTTTCGCCTCTACAGACAAATACTTCTAACTTTCACTAAACAAGAATCTATATTTAAAATTAAACATTATTCAGTATTTTACAGTTTACCAGCAAATACAGGACATTATGACAACCTCTTGACACTTCTGATAGAAGATCTAAAACTGTCCACTGCTTAACAAGTAAAGAAGCTTGGCCAGCAGCAAAAAAAAAGCCATTTCATCAGCTAGGGAAACATAATACTGAAGCTTCATGGTTGAATTGGATATGAAGGAAAAACTCTGAGGTTCAGGACTGCCCACATATTGTTGCTCTTTCATGCTACTCATATTTAACATGAGGATTTTTTTTCCCTCAATTAAGAAGAGACTCAAGAACAACAGGTGCTCAAAATTTTGGCTTAGAACGACAGTAAACATTATTCATTGAAATTAAAGTGTGAGAGTGAGGGATGTAGTGGCTAAAGCTTCGTTTTTATATTCTGCTGTGTACAAATGTCTTCAAGTAGCTTGGGATGCATCTGAATCACCAAGAGATGAAAAACAAATATAAAAACACTTGTGATAGTGGCTGTTCTGAGAGGGGCTTCCCTTGCATTCAGACTACCAAAACAGAAAGCGTTGACTGACAAAGCAAGCATACTAGAATTTGTCAAAGCATTTTAATGTCCAACTTTTTCTACCACACGTCTTGGTCCAGGGCCATCACACTGATGCAAGATCTTGCTCCCAAATTAAGGTATTAAACCACACACTTACTACAGGTTCGCGGCCATGTACAAACAAGACAGGGACCCCAAGAATACTCACATATTATGTTACACGCAGTTACGTAAATACGTTTTACAAGTACTTTTCCCTTCCAGGGTCTGATGCCGCCAGTGCGGCGCCAGGCGAGCCTGTCCGCTCCCGGCTCGCTGCTCTCCCGGCCCTACGGACACCTCGGGCATCTGCGGAACCAGGGGGGTGTCCCCTCCGC
>NW_008236509.1:3539254-3556668 GCF_000691975.1 Corvus brachyrhynchos | reverse complement strand
CCCTTCGCCGGCCCCTGCCTGCCCTCGCCCCCCGTAACCCCGCGGCTGCTCCCGCAGGCTTTTCCTTCCTCCCCACAGTCCCTGGGATTGGGGGGAGGCTGGGAGGGGGAAGGAGGACGGGGCAAGGCAGGATGTGTTTCCCGCCTTGAGCTTGCGGAGGTGCGGATAGCCGTGTGCAGTGCACGGCCATCGCTCTGAGCAGCCTTGCTGGAGTGCAGACCTGCTCCGTAAATTGACTTGGCAGCACATTGCTGGCGCGTTTCACACTGTCACGGGGAGGGCTGGGAGGGTTTCGGCTTGGAAAACCATGTGTGCTGGATTAACGCGTGCCTGAACGCCGGGTAGTTCGGGTTCTCCGGTGGGGCAGTTGTTGGGATGTGTTGGGATTCTCAGTGTGTCTTTTCTGTCTTGCTTGCCACAGGTACATCACTAAAGTGCCCCACTAAGATAAGTTGCACTGGTGTGACGCTGTTTTTACTACCTGTGGATCTGCCTTTGCCTGCTGTCAGTGTCAGGGTGTGAGATGGTCCCGTGGACTCATCTGTTGTGACTGTTGCTGTGTTATCGGTGGCATGAACTGGCACTTCCACGTGGATTGGGAACTAACTCATTTTGCTGGTATAAACAGCGTGGTTTATCTGTATGCACCAGGGCTGTGTGATCCTTTAACTCTTCACACAGTTGCAATGCATCTTTAGTGTACATACATGAGACTTCTAGGTGAGAATGGTCTGATTTTATTCATTCATCCTTGGAATACACAGAATGCACCACTTTTCTCTCTAAGGATATTCCATATGAGTAATGATAATATAAAAGTTGTATCCATTGTATAAACAACATTTTGCAGCCTGTGTATCACCTTTTTGTGTGTGTCTGCGCTTTCATTAGGGATTAGAGTCATTGTGGAGAAAGCTCTTCCTGCTCGAGAGAGAAATATTTCATTAAGTGAGTGTAATTTGTGAAGCCTTTTAATTGCATGAGAAGAAGATTTGCATTAAATATTCCAGTTCATATTTCCTTTTAGAAACAGTGGATTTTGCACAGCATGGCTCAGAGGATGTAGATAGCTCCCGTGGTGGCAGTCTCCTAAAATACTAGGCACCTGCTAACACAATTAGTGGTTTGTTATGGAAACTGAGGACGCTTCCAATAAACTCAGGATCTCTTCTAAATTTTCCTTGTATTTTAAATATTTAATCATTTCCTGAGCTTACTAATATTTATACTTGAACATGAAGGAAATTCCTTGCCCTTAGGAACAGCAACTTTTGAAAATACTTTTAGATGTTTTTTGGGTTGTGACATCTCTGAAAACCTGGATTCTACGTTCCTATGTTAAACCTTGGGTAACCTCCTAGCCCTTAAGTCACTGATTTTTGGAGTCTGAGTGGGTAGGCCGGGAAAGACTCTTGCTAGGCATGCTGACTATAATAAAGTTTCCACTGCTGCCAGGTATTAGGCATTGTTGGAACAGAGCTCCAGCTAGGTGAACCTGTACAGAATCACTGATTCTGAAGACTGAGGAGGGATCTCAAGAATTCGTTCTGTGCAGCCTTAAAGGGGCTCAGCACTGAATTCAGAGTTGCTTGCTCGGGGCTTTGTCAAGTGGAGTCTTGAAAATTTGCAATGATAGAGATTTTGCAGCATCTCAGGATAACCCAGTCCAATGCTTAATTATATTTGTATGGAATTTTCTTTTTCCTTGTATCCACTGGGAATCTCTCCTGTTTCAGCTCCCATTTGTTGTTTGTTGCCCTCCCACTGCACCTCAGTAAAGAACTCAGCTGTCTGTCAGTAGCTTCTCTTGGGTACCAGCCCATGGCCTTTGGGTTTTCCTCTCTTCTCCAGGCTGAGCAAGCCACTTCCTTCAGCCACTTCTCTTGAATAATTTCCCCCATTTTCATTCCCCTCCGTGGACTCATTTCAGTTTATCTTTATTCTTTCTTGAACTGAGGGGCTCAAAGTCATCTGGACCTCGTGTTCCAAGTGCGATCTAGTGAGTGCTGAATAAAGGGGAACATCCTTTGCACATGTGACGGAGCCTCTGATGGTGCAGCCCACTGTGCTGGTGACTCTACAAGTGTTGACTTGGTCTGCTTTGTGTCCTTTTTCTGTGTGTGGAAATGCTTCATAATTGTGTTGCAAAATGCTGTTTATGTGTTTCTTAAAGAATGCTGTTACTTTTCTTCTTTTGTCTTGCCCACTAGCCATTAAATAATTGACTGTAAAAATATTTAATTTTGATTGTCCAGAAACTGAGGACAATCCTTTTTTTTTTGTATAAATTCCCAATGGAAGTTACTAGGAACTCTTTTAGTCTGGTATTTTCATAGACATATTTTGTAACAGTCACCAGGCAGTCTTCTAGATCTCTTGCTTGGGCTTGAATTTAAGTTTGCTTTGTTCAGAATCTGTAGCCCAGATACAGAATTATTTGCCAGACGTGAAGATACAGCTTATGAGTAAGGGAAAGCATGGTGTTATCACACACAGGTCTAATGAGGAGCTTCTGAAGAGAGGAAAAGGCAGAGAATACAAGGAGTTTCTTTCACCCTACAGCTGCTGGCTGATTGTTGCATTGTTGTTGGTCGCTCTAAAGAAGTGCATTTCCTTTGCAAGAGAAGTGGTAGATAAGTGCTGTATTTCAAATGCTGTGTTACTATTAGGGCACTCTGCACTTCCAGACTTTATGTGCAAGTTTACTTTCAGGGTTTATGGACCATATATGCCTGATTTGTGCCAGAGCAGTTCTCTGTAATGAGCTGCAACTATTGTGTAGTACAACCATCACATGCCTGGTATTGAATGTTTTGTTTCAGGCTGCTTGAAAAAAGGTCAGGGATATGCTTTGAAAACAATCTGGACACTTCTCAACTTGCAAAGTTTGTTGTGCTTCTGTCCATAGGATCTTAAATCTCTTTGCTGTAAGTAGCAATGTGGAAAGTTACAAGTCTTGCTTAGATGTTTATATACACTACTGCCTTAGATACTGGCCAAGAAAAATTCAAATAGTGAAATTAGGAAGAATAACAAGTTCACAGCAGCTTTCTTGGGAAACGTAAAGTTTTTGTCTCTCCTTTTGATTCCATCAGCGTTCCTGCTGTTTTTTTCCTGTTGTCTGTCTTTTGTTTAATTTACTAGTATTGTTGCTCATTGTAATGTGAATATGTAACCATGGTAACTGCAATAGTTTTGCATTCCCTCTAATAGAAGACACTTGTTCAAACCATTCACTACATCTGATAATGTAAAGGCAATTCTGTGACCTGAGTTTGCCTTTAGCAACCAGGGTATGTGTACATATGTCGCAGCTCTGGCTTGTAGAAACAGTACCATTGATGATCTGAAAATACAGCTTGAGAGAATTTTGGCTGCACCTTTTGACAAACAGATTCTCTCTTGTACAAGCACTGTAAAAGCAGAAGAGACACTACTTCTGTCATGGCTACAAGTGAACTTTCTTATAACCAAGGTTTTTAAGTCCTTTTTGCCATGAGCTAATACAATACTTATGGCTGCTTTAATCATATTTTCTATGTCAACCTAGGATTTAGTAAAATCTCAAAATTTGGAGCTGTTCTTTACTATGGGCTGTATAGAACATGTGCTAATTTTAAACAACTGTTGTTAGTAACCCATGAGTTCTGTCTCCCTGAACAATTAAATGCAGTGAATATCGGAAGCATACTTTGTATCAAACATCAGTATGATTTCAGATTTTGGTCTTTTTTTTTTCCTTTCCCCTGTAGTACATCTTCTGAGGTCATTTACATTTATCTCCTGAATAAATAAGTGGAACAAAAATCATTGGTTTAGAACATGGGGATTCCATGAGTGATTCCAACTTTCTGATAAACAGCAGTTAAAATAGTTTGGGTTTTTTTAAATGTCTAGGAAATGCTTGATTACCTGGTAAGATTGCTGTAGATATTGAGGCATTTGTACATCTTGACTCAGGAGTTTAACTTGAAACATCTGCTTCTCTTTAACTATGAAATTAGTAGCTGACAACACTTTCACTGCCATGTACTGCTCAAAGTGTGGTGCATCATGGCATGATGGCGAAGCGATCCTGTTCTGGTTTTAATTCAGGTGCTGTTATGTGGCAATATTAGCTCTTTTTGGCCTACGGGAGAGCAGTTTGTTTTTTCTCTTCCTTCTGGGTATATGTCAATATTACAGGTAGTGCAGACGTTTGTGGTCCCACTAGCAGAGCTAAAGATTAAGAAGTTGATCCAACTCATACTGGAATCAGTTTCTAGTGAAGTTTAACAAGCTCTTAAAATGTATAAAATGAAAGATCCTGTTCACTAGAGTCCATCTGTGCAGTCCAGAACTGACTTCTGGAGCTTTGGATACTGTGCTGATGGGATTCAGTTTGCTCCTAACTTGCTTTTAAATCAGTACAAAATTGCAGACGACATCCTGCAGTTTCCATGCAAAACACTTCAGTAGGCTACTTGCATATGGCCATCTGAACACTTCCAGGGAGTTTTAGCTTTCCTGTCACAGTCTTATGTAATTCTTAAACAAAATAGTCTGATTTCAGGTTATTCCACTATTGCAATTCTTGGAATTCAGATTATAAACCAGCGTACTTTACCAGCATACTCTTTCCCTAAAATAAAACACAAGTTCTTCTTTCACTGTCTTTGTAAAGGAATTCATGGAGTTGTTATTATGTCCAAGACCTACTATAAAAGACGTTAATGTCTTCAACAGTGTATGTTTTCTCATACTGTGTGTTGTGATGTGTATGATCTGTCAGTCCAGGTTTCACTGGGTGAAGTCCTACCTGTCTTGCTGCTGTGTCAGTTTTCAGCAGTAACATAAAAAGCAGTGGAGCCAGGATTTTGCCTCGAAAACTTGGGTGGGAATTTGCTAAAATCTACTAAAATATTAGTAGGTCAGTTTGCTTACATCCTTCTTGATACCAAGGAACATCATGTGATAGTGATTAATATTAATTTAATTTGGAGACTGTTTACTTGCTTGAGTCATCTCAGTAAAAATCTGCTGGCTCAGACCATACATCGCCACTGTAGTACTTGAGTGTGGTTGCGTAGAGCTCTGGAGGATCTTTTTACCACAAGGATGATAGTACAGTATATTGTGAAAGTAATTGTAATGTGCAGTATATAATTACATGTAATGTATAATTATTTCATAATAGAGAATTGTAGTAAGTATTGCAAAGGTAATTAAAATGTTGTTCACTTTTATATTTTTAAATTCCCCGTTATCACCTTTCTTTGACTTATAGACTAAGAAAAGTTAATTGTTCTCTAACATAGTATTAAAATGTAGTCTTACTTTGTTCTTCGTTTTGTTTTGTTTCCAGGTGGAGGCGTAGCTGTTGGAACCCTTCTTCTTCTTGGTTAGTATAGAATATATAGATATTTAAAGCCATATTCTGAAGCGTTTCACTCTTTATTGTATTCATTAAACAACCTCTCTTTTCACAGTTTTTTGAGTCAGATTTTAAGAAAGTATAACTCTCAGGTTCCTTCACTTTGTCTAGCCTACAGAATGGACTATTGTCTATCTCAAGAATTACTGGAGGTGAATCAAAAACTTAATTTTAGACAGGCTTGAGCACCCACAAAGAGTACCCCAGAATTCTGTTTGAAAGCAGGGCACATTTCAGGTTTTATTATTATTCAAGTTGAGCACATTTCAGGACTTATTAGCAAAATACACAAACTAGTTAAGATTTTGTAAACTGCTGTTAGATTCAGACTGTTTATCACCACAAGTTTGGCTATCTGAGGAAGATGTGCAATGCAGAATCTTGTAATCTCTTGGCTGCTAGAATCAGCTGAGAGAAAGGTGATGAAGCCTGCTTTCTGTCAGGGTGTGGGTGAGGGGACCATGTCTCCATTGCAGCTGAGGTGCCCAGCTTTCCTCTCTGTTTGATTGAGTTGACACAAAACCAGCAGAAAAAATGAAGAATTCTTGTATTAATCTTCATCCAGAAGGAGCACTGGAATCTCCTGACTCTCATAATTGAGAACAGTGACTAGATTTCAGCCTTGCCTAGGGACAGAGCAGACTGACACATGCCTAGGTGATTTGGGTGGTTTCAAAATTAGGTCTGTAGAGTGTTTTAAGAGCTTGCTGGTGAAGTGTTGGGACCATTAGAGTTTGTGAGAACTGGTAGAGGACACTGAAGGAGAGAAAGAACTGGAAGATTGTAAAATACAGCTTCTGGTTTTGGGTGCTGCTGGAGCAGACACTGGATGGCAGGCCTTGAGCTATGGCTCAAAAGAAGACAAAGATTGTGATGGATTGACCTTGACTAGACACCAGATGCCCATCAAGCTGCTCTATCACTCAGCTGGACAAGGGAGAGAAAAATCTTTCCCATTATACCCCTCCTGATGTTCTGAAGTAGGCTCTTCACTTCCAAGAAGTTGAGTCTCCTGGTCACTTGGAAGTATTTCTAGTAGTACTGTTTAGAATTCCTTGGCATGAAATTTATGCAAAGGCAAAAAGGTCATGTCTCTAGTAATAGGCACCAATAGCAGCTCTTCAGAGTGTGGCTTTTCAGCCTTGAGACAGATTTAATTAGTAATTTTCATTCATTTTCTTAAAGGGATGAAAACGTTGTGGTCCTAATATTTTATCTGTGTTTACTTTCCCTGTGGAAAGACAACCATCGCTTGGGAGACTGAATTTGTATCCAGAATTTTGGTTACATATTTTGAATTGTTACAATTCAAAAATTGGTCTTAACACTAAAGAACAACAGTGAGATTTGGGAAAACTTACTTGAAATCTTTCTTAGCCACTATTGGAATTATGCCAGTTGTTTCCCTCTGTTGGTATAGGGCCCATGTAATCTGCACTAGAGCCAAACAGCTTTGCCCCTGAGCAAGATAATTGCTCTCACTGTGACTTGTTGTTATTTTAAGGCTAGGGGTTTTTTCTGCATTTTATCCATTAGAGACAGTTATTGATGTGTGACTGAATCTTAGAAAATGTTGATTTTTACATAAAGTATATAAATTAGTGTATGGTGTGGTGCAGATTAATTTGAATAGTTGCTTGCCAGGAAAAATAACTGACATTACCTAATTCCAACCACTTTCAGTTTGAGAAGAGCTGCAATCTTGCCGTGATAAAGGAAGAAGAAAAAAAAAGTTAGAACCGATTATATTTTACATAAATCAGAGATTGTGAGACTAGATTAATTTTGTCTCCCCATTACAATATTCACTGCCCCTTCCAGTAGACACACTTGGTGGCATCCAATGAACCTACTAGCAGGAAAATTGTCATGAAATGAAAGAAGTGGTAGAATATTTCACCACAGGGTGTTGTGGATGTGAAAAACAGTTCTGTGGATCCTGATGGCTTGATGGAAGATTTTTCCTGGAAGGATTTTTACCTGAATTTTGTTTCCTCTGAGTACATATCTGGCCATATTCAGTGGTAGGTTTTAATTTGCTTATCCCCTATGCTGGTTGTGTATTTGTGATCTGATATGAAACTTAGCTTGACAGAAACCCAAATGAGAATCTGAAAACTAGTTTTTTTTCCCAAATGAGACTTACCATATGTTATTTTGAAACGTATAATTATATACAAAAAGTCTTAAAGCGGGAACTATATTTATTCATGACTCATTAGTCTAAAATTTTGAGACTAATTTTTAAAGTTGGTGCAGGTAGCATTGTAATGGCATTGTTAGAATATCCTGTCAGCATACCAAGAAATTCTGTCATGAGATTAGTCTAGGCAAGCTTAATATTATCAGGATTGAAGCTGTCAGTGATAAACCTCCTAGGAAGATCTTTCTGTGTTGTACTCCTAGTGCTATAAAAAGGTTAAATTCTTCCCCCTTCCTTCAACATTCTCTAAGGCAAGAATAAATTGCATTACTTTTAGCTTAGCTCCCTTTGCAAATTAAATGCTCATCTTCATTATTTGACACATTATCTTGGTTAATTTAACCAAATAATAGTAGATTCAGGGTATTAAAATATTTATTTTAGCTGTTGTGTTCTGAAGATGTAGTGATGGCACTGGTTACTTGATAAGACTGTAAAATATTGTTTGAAATATAAGCGTACAAGTTTTTGAAACTCAATTCATAATAAAGAGCATTGTGATTTTCAGTTGAACTTAATTCTACAGTATATTTTTTTGACAGTGTTTTAATTATATGAAAATTAGAGAGTTGAAGCACATGGTATTCTCATGCAGGATCCTACCTGCCAGAGCAGCTTGAAACTTCCTGGGGTTTGTTCATCTAACAAGAATTACGATTTTAACTAGTAATTTAGTTTTAAAAAATGGTTACAGTAGTGGGTTTATAAGAAGCGTTCTGATGTGGAGCACCATCAAAGCAGCTTGTTCAGTAGGAATGTGAGACCACTCGTGCTTTCATCTGAACCTCCTGCAGAAGATCAGCTTTCCAGAAGAGTCTCCGTTTCCAAAACAAACACGGAGAATCAGCACACACCTTCACCCCTTCTCTCCAGTGTAGTTCAAACTGTTGTATGTGTGTTTTGCCAGCCCAGGAAGAGTTTCCAGGAGCATGTTATTTTGTTTTTAAATGTAAGCCTTGTTTATATAACACATTCTGCATAGTGAGCTACAGCACCCTTGATAGATGTGTCCTGGGCACCCTGTAAGAACCTATTCTTACTTACCTTTAAAAGCCCCAGTTTTGACAAGGTCACTGACAGCTAAATGTTTTAAAGATTATCAGTAGGAGAGTTTTGGTTGGTAGCTGAGGTCAGTTATTAAATGCTAAAAGTTGTCTGGTGAAAAACCGGTCTATACTTGCACATTCTAAGCCTTAAAGCAGTTTCAGCTACTTTAATTAGCTACTATTATTTTTGTTGGACATGCAATTTAACCTGACTGGTAAGAGCTCTCTTCACTTGTCAATATAACTGAATTTATCATCTTTTTAAAGCTGAAAAAGATAATCTCAAGAGAGGTACAAAACAGTGATTTGCTAAATATAATTCTACAAAATACTAGTTAGCAGAATTCACCTTCCTGAAGTATGGCCAAATGCCAAATATTGTAACTTGTATGTTTGACAACTGGTTTGGCATGTGCTAATTAAATGCAAGTGACACAAAGTATATCCCCTCAAGCTTAGTAAATGTGGACATTAGAAAAGTATCTTTTAAATGGAATTTCAGATTATTAAAATAATCTCATTTTATAACCTGCAGCAATTTAGAGAAATGTTTCATAGCTAGAGAAAGACACACCTTAGGTCACAGGACCACAATGCAGAACTATCTATCTGGGAAAAAAATTATCAATACTGATAGGCTATGACAGGCTTTTGGCAGCTTTAGGGCAACCTGTCTAGACTTTGTGCAGAGAAAAAAAAAAAGTCATCGGTACATTACATTGTTGCAGGCTTATTCTTTCCTCTTACGGCTCTCATAATTTTGAGCAATTTTACTACAAATGACTGCTGGAGTTTTTCAAAGACCTTCATGCTGTTTAATATACTGATGTTTGAAAGTCAGGTATTATAAATACTGTGTTTATAGATACGCTATTTGTTACTGTATGGTGGATTGTGTTCCTGGCGTTTTATTCCTCTTCCAGTTCTAGTGCTTATTCTGCATCCATCTCTCGGAACATGAATGCCTCTGTGCAGAGGCAGTTCTTTCTTAAGGTCACATGGTTACATATAAATTTCTATAATTAGATTTGTGTCCTTAATTTTTAAATAAATTATATTTTTACAGTGCCTCATACATACCTGCTCTCTTTTGTTTTCTGTGCCCTAGATAAAAGCCTTCAGATTTTGTACCTAATTCTATGGCCCATGGATTTCTTTGAGTAGTAGTTACAGACAGTCCGTGCACAAAGGTGTCGAGAACGTCCCTTATGTATTTAGTAGCCTATACAGTGCAGTGGTGAAAAGACCCATAAATAGGAATTGGTCTTTATCCTTAGTATTCAGCAAGGTTATATGTTGGAATTCATTGCACTCATGCTGACAATACTGCTCTTTCTCCATGACTGTTTCAGCCATGAAAGCATGCTCTTGTGGAAAGAGACCAATGGAGAGCCATCACAATAGACTATTTTATTTATGTCCTTATCTGTAGGATCAGAAGAGGTTTTGTTCTGGAGACAATATGTATAACTTCTAGGTAAATAAACTCTTTTCCTTGTATAGTTTCACGCTTCACTAGTTACTCACCTGCTACTTAGCTGTAGAACACTCTTTGTTCCAGAAGAATTGGAGAAAGCTGCACAGTGCTGTGTGACTTGCAGTGACTGGACCCAGAAAAGAGGCTGCAGCTGCAAGAGTCTTATTTGTTTATGTGCCTTAGTAGCTGGAAGTGAAGTTCACAATGAGGGCTGCTGTCGGGGCACCTCTTTAGTGTGGAGGCTGAGACTAAAGATTTGGGCCAGGATTGTCTTAAGTATTGGGCTGACTAAAATGATCGGAAGTGTTAGTTCCTACATGTACTGAGTGAAGGTAGTTCTTTTGGATGTGGCGGAGTTTGGAAAGATAACAGTTGAAAATTTATCCTAGCCATTCAAATGCTAACTCCAAGCATTATTAGAAAAGTATTTCATTCTGGGATTCTATGAAAGTAATCAGTGAGCTACTGAAGTACCTGTGCTAAATGATTTGTTTGTTTATTTACAAGAAGAAAGCTGTACTCCTTTGGTTTTGAATAGTAACGTTACTATTGAAGCCAGGGTACAATGGATGCTATCAGAAAAGCCCCATATGGATGCACTTTAGATCTTTTGAATACCACAAAAGTTTAGTGACCTAGAAATGAATCAATAAAAAGCATCCTCTATCCGACAAATTGAAGAGCTGAGGGATTCTTACAGATGCATTGACTTTAACAATTCCAGATACGCTGTTTGTAAAGGCTTTCTGAGACACATCTAATCCTTGGAGTACTGTAGGGGACTATGAGGTGGTTTATATTTAGATCACTCTCCAATACTTAATTTACCTTTTTTACTGTAAGTTTACTCTTATGAAAATCAATGTAAGAAGAAAGGAAAGGCTAATGCTAAAGTGATGTGTCCTTACACTGAATGTGTTTTTAATTTGCTAACTTGAACTTTCCATGTTGTGGAATGGCAGTGTAAGAACCTCTCTAGCCCTGTTATATTACAAATAAATCAATGAGTCAACAAAATTAATTCTAATCTTTGATAAGTCAGTTAAAAGGTTTATATCTCTGTTCTTCATTGCTTTATTTCTACAGTATGTTTTAACATTTCAGCATTTGAAATAAAATTTGAGAAAAACTCTTCTTAACTATTACAGCCCTATTTCTTCTTAGCTTAGTTAAATAATCACCAACACATGGTATGATTTCTTATATTTATCCATGGTTTATGGAATTTCTGTATTATGTTTGGCACAAAAAATTGAGTATGCTCTTTACTTTCTAAGGAATAATTAGTATCAAAAATGATGATCCAGAAAGACTGTCTATATAGTTGTACACACAGACACAAGCCATGAAACACTTGGACTAAATGAGATCTTTTCTTATATTCCATTAAATGCCAGTCAAGTATATATCAACTCAGTGTTTCTGTGTCTCAGATGGTGAAGAAGGTGAACTTTAACCTGTAGATAAAAATTAAGAAAGCAAGATTTTTCGTTCACCAAGGATCATGTAAATGTTACAGCTGAGGATCCTTCCAGAGTACCTGATGAGTGTTCCTTTTCCTCTTTTGTTCAAAAGGAGGGAGATCTAACAAAATTGTCTCCCTCCAGTGACATCTGCTGCAGTGATGTGATTACAGGGGAGCCTTGGTGGCTTCTTTCAGGTAGCTCAGACAATTTGAAAAAATAAAAGTAGATCTCATGCTGTCACTTTGATTTCTAGAGGTCTTTGGTTCTTAAATTGAGAGCTTCATAGATGGAGATTAGCACATGGAAATCAATATACTGTGAATAATGCAGTAAGAACCAAAGCATGAGTAACTAGAGACAGCCAATGTTTGAGGGGGCAGGATCTGTTGGTGTTCTGGACTCCAGTTATAATAAGGGAGACTTACTCTGCGTAGCAGTTTTATTTTAAGCAGGCTCCAAAGACTATATTTACAAAATATGACTGAAATACTTCTTCAAAGCCTTAGATAGTGTCAGTTCTACCTTTGGTTTCTGCAGCTGTAGTGTTTCAGTTTTATCTAATTAAGTTTTGTCTCCACCCTAATCTCATACGTGGGTCTACATCCCTAGTCTCAGCACAATATGGGAGCTGAGTTAGTAGGAAGGCGGTTCTTCAGTAACACTATTAGTGGCTTTATAAGGATGCAAGAGTAAACTGTATCTAAGATTTAATTAAGAGCTCTTAACATTCAAGTAAATTGCAGTTTGCAATTCTTTTGGAAATCTGTCCTGATGAAATTTGGTAAGGAACCCAGTACTGTCACCAGTAAGCTTTTGTCAGTCCTGTGCTTTTTATGATTCAGAACTGTCCATGTTTTTCACTAGACTGTTACTTAAAAAAAAAAAAACAAACCACAGTGTGTTATTGCAAGTACGTTGAAGGCTAATATGGCCTTCTAAGCAGGTCAACAGTATCAAAGGTGAGTTCTGTTAATACAGTCTAAGATCTTAAAACCCTAAGACTCTACAACAAACTGTAGAGTGGCTAGTTCTGGTAGTAATAGTGTTGTGATTATTGTATTCCCTTTGGCTTATTTGGTATCCAGTTTTATGTAATTTCTTGTCTTAGTGATTGGGTTATGAAGCATTTTTTTCTATTTTGAACTACTGCTTTAGAGTAACTTCTAGTGACTCTAGTATCCCAAATACTGAATTTAAAAGTGAAATTTTTAAAAGTGGGAAATAATTCTGTTTTGCCTAATATCCCACAGAGGTCGGGCAGTATCTCTTGGAGAACTGGTTTTTCTCCAGTGGTTTTGAATACTTGTGGTTTGAATTTCTTGTTAATCTAAGCACTGTAAGTGTCAGTACATGTACAAGATAATAGGAGTGTAGCAGTGCAACAATACTTTTTCTGTGATTTGTTTCTTAAGTTTCCCCATTGATATTAATTTTTGTTTTCCTGTATGGAGATACACTTCCTTTCCTTCTTTCCTTTTCTCCTTCACTCCACTTCAATGATTCATTTTGATTCTGGTACATGTCAAAGTTACAGTATTTTTATTTTCCTCTTTAATGCTTTTGCAAGTTGGATATGAATGACAAATTTTTTATTTTCTCTCCTTGTTACTGGTTTTTTACTTTTAATTTTACTATTTCATATGTGTAGGGAGGAAATATTTTCCAAGTCACACAAAGAATGGGTTGAGACTTGTTAGTTCTGTGTAAAGAAATCTCTGTGTGTTTTTCTGCCTCAACATCCCTGTGTGTTGTCTTCCAGCAGCCAGATTAAGAGATGAAAAAGTGAAACCTTACGTAGCACATTTACTTTTCTCCCAAAAAGCCATAAAAAGCTTTAACACTGCTATTGTTGGTATTCCCTACAAACAAAGAACATCAGAGCTGGTTTCAGATGTGTTATGTACACATCCACTTCCCATAGTTTGAAGTTATGCAAAGTTTTAATTGTATGAGTTCATTAGGACTTTGTAATTTTGGTAATTTCTGACGCTTAACTTGCATCGAGGAAGCTGAAGGAAATACTGGTCTTTCTGAAGTCGGCTGGAATTTGTATTTTCATTTCAGTGGGCCAGTGTTCACAGTGTCTGCTAACAAGTATTGTCTCACTTTTTAAACTGTAAATTCATGAGTCTTTTGAATTTGTTTTGATTTTGCTCTGATTGGGTTTCAAAAACAGCATTGCTAATTGTTTGGTTTTTTTCAATATATCTATTTGGTTTGCCTGTTTGTGTAGTTTTCACAACTTTGGAAGTGCAGACATAAGAATGTCTCTGTACTGAATGATACCTCTGTATAGGTTTAGCATGCCAAATATGGCTGAATTTTGAAAAGCATTAGGTAACAAATATTTTAAGCAAGTTTTAAGCACTAAGAATGTAAATATTAACATAGTTCTCCTAAATTAACAAACCCCTTTCCATTAATCCATAATTCAGTCACCTTAGTTGATACTTACAGGAAGCCTTGTAAGGAATACAGCATTCTTGCTGTATCCCATCCATATCTTAGAATCGAATGCATGATTGAGAACTATTCCTCTGGCTTGAAAAATTAGAAATACAGTATCATCAAGCATTATTTTTAAAGTTTTGGAGTCCTGTTTTACCTGTGATCTCTGTTGTACATTATATACTCCAAGAGATAGACCAAAGAGGCCTTTTACAGTGTTGTGAACGTACAGGTGGGCAGTTTATCTAACAAAAAAAAAAATCCAACCGTTCTTGTTTTCACAGAGGAGGATAAATATGGCCTTTACTCCAATTTGTTGTTCAAGTATTTTCTCGCAGAGGGAGTTGTCTGTGGACATGACCTGTTCATTGCTTCTGCCAAAGAGCATCCTGACAACATTTTGAAGGTAAGAAAGACCCGTTTACATTGAGAAGTAAAGCTGTAATCTCTTGATGAACTTAAATACATTTTAAAGTGCATCTACTGTGTAGTAACAAATGAATTAATCTTGGTGATTCATAAGAATGTGTTGGGAAGTACAGGAGTATTTACACTATCCAGATTTGGGAATTAAGTTCAGGTCCTTACCTCCCATCTATGGACGGTGGAGTAAGATCCTCCCAATGCCAAGTCAGGCCAGGAGCCTGTTTATTCTTTATTTTGGTTATGGATGAAAAGCAGACAGCCTGGCTGGCTTAGTGGAATGGTTGCAGTAAACCAAACTGCTTACCATTTCCTCCTGCTAGGAGGAAGAGTAGTTAAGCTGCTTCAAGTATGTTGTGGTAGAAACAGTGTACAATTTGTGCAGATATTTATTGTAGTTTCCTGTAGAAAATAAAAACATCATTTAACATCTTTACGATTTCCTTTACACTCTCATTTCATTCTGACTCTTTTTTGTGCTAGGGAACATGGTCAACTTTGGATCAGGTCATACAAAAAGGATCCCTTCAGACTTCAGTGGACTCCCAATCAAACACTGATAGTTTCTGTTATGAGAAAATTATATAAGGGAAAATGCTTGATCAACAGTGCAAAAAATGCTGAAGTGTGAGGATAATCTTAGAAAATTTCATTAAATATTTTATGTCTTTCTAAGGCTGCGTTTCCTAATATCAGAAGTAACATATAATTTACTGATTACTTCTGCATCAAGTGAAGTCTGGCTATTTCTTTAAGTGTCTTCAGAGACTATTTCTGGACAAAATGATTACTCTTCTGTTTTCCTTCCTAGGGATGGTAAATTCCATGCCTTACCTATTGAACATTCTCTTCAGTATTCAGGAAAAAGTATATTCTTAATGAAATCAAATTATTGTGGTTGTGAAAAATCAATTTTTTAATGATCTTGAACCTAAATAAAGTTCATTTAAGGGTGAAATTTTTTATTACTTGTGGTTTAGAATAAAGGCTAAACAAATAGGTTCAAATTTGATTTTCAGGTGTGAATGTGCTATATTTTTTAATTAATTGGTTTTAAATAACTGATAATCAAGTATTGACTCCCTGATGATACAACATGATTGTTGCAGTTGTTTCTCTCATTGAGATTGAATTATCCAAATCAGTATTTTTATTGCATTGCCATTAAATTTTCTTAAAATGGAGTAGCTAATGTATATTCTATTTTTCTTTCGTTCACCTTTGTTCATAGCCTGTCATATTTTTTCTGGCTCCTTTATGCCTTTATGTGATAATGAACAGACATTGTTATATACATCTTGCACCACCTTGAGCTTGGGCTCAGTTAGTTTGGTGTGCCTTATCCATCTCTATTGTCTGATATGGAATAACTTTTCCTTCTTAATTTTCAGGGGTAGACACTAGGCAGGAATACTGCATTGCTCTGCTGTAACTCCATAGTGGTGTTACTGTAAGACACCGTAAATGGAGGGACAATATTGCTGCAGGAAGGGCAAGGAAAACATAATCTTGTTTTGATTTCTTCCTCCCTTTGTGTCTTTGTGTATCCTACAATATTCTTGTCTGTGCTATTTATTCTAACCTTGACTGTTCAACACTTTCTTTGTTAGCAGACAAGGCGCAGTAGAGTTAATTTCTCTGATTTGTATTGTGTCAGTGAAGTAACCCTCACCTTCAGGCACTTCAAGAGACCTCTCCTGTCATAAAAATGAGCTGCTTGGGATTTGGATGACTCCAGTGAGTTGGGATTTTAATATAGCATATCTGAGCATTGAATAACATGGCATTTTATTTAATGAGATTAGTAATTAATTTATCTTCAGTGTCTGATTGGACTGTATTCTTTAGTGGAAAGGTAACACAGGCATGGTGCATATCAACCTGAATTACATGTTATGCTTGGGTTTTATTTTGTGAAATTCAAGTACGGATTCAATATATTCCATAGCTAGTGTCTAATTAGCTGGTGTATTTCATAAAGGCAGTTCATTAACTGTCCATATTGTATCCATATTAAATGTCCATATCGTGTGGTCAGTCTATTTACGTGTTCAGTTCTCTGCCGAGATGCCATAATTGCCCTATTCCAATTCTGTGATGTGATTGGAAGTTTCTTGAACCTATAACCAAGACAAATATTGCTGGTAGTAGGAAGGGGAAAAGACATTCTTATAGACCATAATTATCTTGAAATTGTGTATAACTAAAAGACAGGCAGAGGATAAAAAGCCCTGATCAGCTGCCTAAGATATATTATATTACCACCCACCAATTTATCCATCATCCTTTGAAAATATATTCATGCCTTTTGTAGTCAAAGCTCCTTCAGGAAACTGGCATTAAGACGTAATGCTGAAAAATTATACACCTCTGGTAAAACCTACAGAACTATATACATGCTGGTTTTTAGAAAGTATTTTAAACATTTGAGAGCATTTCTGTTCACTGTAGTCTTCAAGAAAAAGGCAACTTTTTACTATAAGGGCATAAATACTGGGAATACTATATAATATAAGAAATTATATGGTAACTTCTGTGACTGATCATAAAATAAAACTGCTTGCATTGGTAAATGGAAAATTTATTCAATACTAAAATTACTTCAGATCTGGCATTAAAATTCTACAACTCCTGAACTGCCTAGAAAAGAATTTCTTTACCTTTATTCCTGATTATTTATTTGGGATGGGTGGAGGGGGGAACTGATTTTCACAAGTTTTAATGAGAAAAAATGGATTATTTATAGCTTACCTTGACAATTAAGATTGCTCTGTTAAGTTGCTTTTCCTGTGGAGCCTGTGCAAAGTGGGATGGAGGGCACCCTCAGCAGGTTTACTGACAACACCAAGCTGTGTGCTGCAGTTGGCATGCTAGAGGGAAAGGATGCCATCCAGAGGGACACTGACAGGCTGGAGAGGCTCGGGAGAACCTCGTGGAG
>NW_008236509.1:3537698-3539011 GCF_000691975.1 Corvus brachyrhynchos | reverse complement strand
CAGCACAAACACAGGCTGGGCAGAGAATGGATTGAGAACAGCCCTGAGGAGAAGCACTTGGGGTGGTGGTTGACCAGAAGCTCAACAGGACCTGGAATGTGCACTCACAGCCCAGAAAGCCAAATGTACCCTGGGCTGCATCCAGAGCACCATGGGCAGCAGGTCAAGGGAGGGGATCCTGCCCCTGTGCTCACTCTGGTGAGATCCCACCTGGAGCACTGCACCCAGCTCTGGGGCACCCAAATATAAGGACATGGACCTGTTGGAGCAAGTCCAGAGGAGGCCACGAAGATGCTCAGAGGGCTGGAGCACCTCTCCTGTGAAGACAGGCTGAGAATTGGGGTTGTTCAGCCTGGAGAAAAGAAGACTCTGGAGGGAGCTTCCAGCAACTTTCCGGTTCCTAAAGGTGCTACAAGAGAGCTGGAGAGGGACTTTTTATAAGGGCATGTAGTGATAGGGCAAGGGGAAATGGCTTTAAACTGACAGAAGGCAGGTTTAAATTAGATATTGGGAAGAAATTATTACCATGAGGTTGATGAGGCCCTGGCACAGGTTGCCCAGAGAAGCTGTGGCTGCCCCATCCCTGGAAGTGTTCAGGGCCAGGGTGGATGGGGCTCTGATCAACCTGGTCCTCTGGAAGGTGTCCCTGCCTAAGGTCCCTTCCAACACAAAACATTCTGCAATTCTCTGATTTGTCTTGCAAGGAGGGCTTACAGGTCATTGTAAGTGCTGGGAAACAGAAAACAGCATCCCCTGTAGCACTGCGTTAAACCTGTGGGACCCTGGCCAGGGCTGTATCAGTGTATTCCATTTGGTACCTGGAAGCCTGAGGTGGAAGAGTGGGAGGTCCAGAACTGCTTTCTAGAACTGTCTTTTCATCTCCTGTGGAAAGGTTGAACGCCTTGTTTGATTATTGCCTTTCAATGAAATTTCTGTTTTCAAGTGGGAATTTTATTAGAGGATACTTCTGCACTCAGCTGAGATTGCCTTTTGGAGGTTCTCTTACAAAAAGAGAGGATAAAGGATGTCACAGTGAAAGGAGAAGATGTAGCTCCCATGGTGATGAAGCAGGGAGGGGCATGTGGGCAAGTGTAATGGCTTATTTAGGAAAAAAACAACAAAAAAAAACATAATAAAAAAACCCTCCAGGGACAGGTTTTTTAAAAGTTCCTACTAAGCTGAAAAGATCTCTAAAGCAAAAGTTAAGGTATATTCTAAGAAGCATTTTGGTTAAGTATGTAATTTGGAAAAGACTAAAAGAATTCTGCCTTCAACAAACTAGGCAGACCTGAAGAGCAGAAAGTGTACATTTA
>NW_008236509.1:3536142-3537670 GCF_000691975.1 Corvus brachyrhynchos | reverse complement strand
GTGAATGCAGGAAAAACCTCGCAAAATGTACTTTTATTATTTCCATTTTATTTTATTATTTAGATTTTATTTTATTATTATTTATTAAAAAAAAAAAACAATAAAAAAGCACCGAGCTGCTGTATTATTGTGTGTGCAAACAATGCCTTGAAAGAAAACGTAGCTGTCTACATAGACTTTCTTTATTTCAGCAAAGTACATTCAGCCATGATGCTTGTATTTTCCCTCATAGATACGATTCTAAGCCATTGTTTTGTCAAAAGGAAAAATGCAAACCTGAAAGAAATGATCACGCTGGTGGCCAGGGCTGTCTATTTTCAAAGAGTGCTATTTTAATTATTTGCTGTCTCTTTGCTATCTGGTATTGGGAAAGAAGCTATGGATCAATGCTAGAGGTGTTTTTTCAGTCATCTGACATTTTTAGATGCTCATAAATTGAAAGCATAATACCTTGAAAGGTAAAAAGATATGTGCAAATAGGGCTACATTCCTATTCTTTTTTTCTAATCATATTTTCAAAATGCATGAACTTGCTGCAGTGATTCAGCTGCTGCATGCTGTTAAATGGTATCACTTAATACACAGAAATCCAATTACAGTTACAGCAGAAGTGAACTTTCCTACCACCTACCTCTCTTTCTGAAGTCTTGGGGTAGCACAAAGACTAGGGTTGAGGCTAAGCCTGGCACCTGAGTTGAAAAATTTAATTTCCATATTGTGTAGCTCTTGCTCACCTGTTTACTTTTCTTGCTTGCATGTTTGCTAATCTGTTTTACATTTTTCATTGTTAAAATGCAAATATTTAATTATTTAATTATATTGTAATGTGCAATTTTCTCCATTATGAACTGTGTTGCAATCTTGACACAGAAGTTGTAGAGGTGCAAAAGAGACACTTGAAAAAAAAATTTCTTCTGTTTAAAAATAATTACATCTTTTTAAGCAGTACCCTCTCTGGAAACTCTAAAGCATAAAGCTTCATCTTTGTCAGAAGTTCAGACAAATCTAATAAAAAGATTTTCTAGAACCAGAGAAAATAAATGTTTGGCTTAAATTTCTGATTTCTTATCTACCAGTCCTTGTCAATTCCTTAGGAAATTTTCTTTCATCATCTTAGTTCTGAAATTATAGGTCTTTCAAGCACACATCTTATTTAGCCTGGTAAATGTATCATAAAAGTGATAAAACCTAAATGTTTAGGTTTCAATGTCCACAAATATCTGTTTAACGAACTAGTTGGTAACTGTAGAGTTGGTTTGTTCAATTAATGAACTGTTGCTTGCAGTGCTCATCTCTGAAGGTTTCACGAATAATGCTGTTATTCATGAATAACTGTTTAGGCTTAGGCTAGTGCATTATACACTGCAGCAGAGTTTACAGAGTTTGGGACAAGGGCACTCAGTTTCTTCATGTAATTTTACTTTCTCGTTCTCTTTCTCATTCTCTGCTGTATTTACCTTTCACATACTTAAGTATTCATGAACTGATTCAGAAAAAGATGAAATTTTTTAAGAAATCATCTAATGTC
>NW_008236509.1:3455766-3535956 GCF_000691975.1 Corvus brachyrhynchos | reverse complement strand
AAATGTTGTGAAATGCAGCCATAGTGCAAGGGAGTTACATCAAAAGAGTTCTGTGACTTGGCTGTAGGGTTTACGTCTGTGTATGTGAAGTATAGAATATATTCTCATGGGTTAAAAAAATACCCTTGCAATTAACTTTTCTTATTTCCTAAAATAGAGGAATATTGCTTCTTGTTTCTCTTCGCACATGGGCTGACATCCATTAGGTCTTTCTGAATGTCAAAGAAAAATTTCCGTAGACCAGCCTTACCTGGATATGAAAATAGGTTGTTGTAGAAGGGCTGCTGAAAGAGGAAAATAATCTGTATCCATTTGTTTATGTTCTTTAACAATACACCTTGTATCAGATGTATTTACAATCAAAATAGAATCCTCCCCCCTTTTGGGAGTAGGGCTCTTTAAACTGACTTTTATATAATACATTGTTGAAAAGAAAATATTTGCCCTTCCTGAATTACCATCTGGTGTCCTTTAAACACTAAAAATTAACGTAATGAAAAAAAGCCTTAAATTTATGTGACTTTAAGCTATTTAAATATTGTTGCAGTTACAGATCAACAGTGAATTGTGTTCCTTTTAGTATTTTTTTATCTCATGTTTTTTGTCATACTTGTGTTAATAACCACAATTCAAAATAGTTGCATAAAATCCTGTGAACAACATATTTATTGATACGTAAATAGATAATGTTTTAAATTCTTAAGGACTATTAATTATACAGTTATTGAAACCCATAAGGATCAAAGGATTTTATATAAGAGGGATTTCACATACAGCTTGGATTATGTTGCTAAATAATAGCACAGTAGTACTTCTTTAGAATTGTAAAATAGCTTAGAGAGGAGTATGATGCCTATAGTTGGTGTAATGCATTGGTAATTAAGAGGGTGTGAGGTTAAGCTTCATTAACTGCTGTGGGATTGTATCTTGGATTTTATTATCCCCTAGAGAACATAAGAAGTGAGAGAGGTCAAACTGTTAGAATCTGATTTTGCTTCGTGCATCTGCCAAAACAAGGCAGGCAAAGTAATGTGGCAGCAAACACAGAAGGACCTGGATTGCTGGCAGATACAGGTCATCCACTGGTTTATTGCAAAGATAAAAGGTTTATTACTGAAATAAATTATTCCATCTTTGCAGTAAAACCTTCATAGCTTGGTTTGCAGGAAACGAAATTATTTTAATTGCATTGACATTTACTATAGCCACTGTAGAAAACCATTTTTTTCCTCCCAAACTTTTTTTTTTTTAAATTTTCAAACAGCAACAAGCTTCCTTCTCTCCAGCCAAACTGCCCTTAATAACTTTAGCAGTTGTCTCCCTTTTTGTGTGTTCGTGCTGCATAGCAAAGACTTGTATTTTAGTTGACCCCAAGAAATGCTGTATGGGGTTTTTTTAATTTTAACTAATACACTGCTACATGCTTTGTTTTTTTTATATACCTTATGAAAGATTTATCTTTTTTTAGCCTGGGAGAATGTAACAGTTCTCAAAAGTTGACACACTGATGCCACAAAATTGTCAGTCCCAAAGCTTTTCAAAGCTATATGATGTGGGAGCTGAGATATTTTTCAGCAAAAATAGATTAAATAGAGGTATTATGGACTGATAACCCAACTCTCCTTTTCTTAGTCCATTGTTTAAATAACACTTTTATTTCCAAATTCTGGTTGAAATTTTGGAAGTGAATTCTACATGTTTCAGTAATACTTCGTTCTTCTGAAATTCTGATTTTGATTCTAAGAACATAAATTTATTGAGTCATAAATTATGTAATTCTTTGGTTTTCATCATGCTGAAGAGTTGTGAAGTATAGATCCAACCATCCAGCCTTTATTTTTGAGAATATACCTGTGTAATGACAACTGGAGACTTTTCTCTCACTGAGGTGCTCTGTATCACTCAGGCATAGTCAGGTTTGGAAACAGCTCCTTTCTTGAAACAAAGAATAGCATTTTAATTATCAGTGTCAGAAGAGGGAAAGGCCTTTTATTCCAATTCTAGTTATTGTGAAGAATAAAAGAGGATATGAAGAAAAGAAGAAATGTGTGGATCTTTTCAGTATTGCCCGTAAAGCAAGTTTATATAACCTTTCTATGTCTGTAATTCTCCCCAGTCCCAAGCCTACTCCACAATTTTAAGCTCTCTCCCTTTCCATATGTGTTTATACACAGTTCTAGTTTAAAATTTTTTTTTAGATTATGGACTGAGACATGAACAGTAACTCCTAAGGAAAACCAGTGACCATCTAGGTATTCTGCTGAGTCCGCAGGCAGGCTGATGAGGGCATGTTGGCTTCTAGTGAGCACAGGCATACCTTCAAACAGCCCCTGCACGTTCTGCCTCTCTTGCATGCAATTTGGTGTAAATGGAATTGAGGATATCCAAAGCTGGGATAATAGCAATAAAGTTGGGATGCAAATCTGGAGGTAAACAATCTTTATTAGCTCTGTTTATTATTCTTTATATAAAATATGTTCAAATTACGGATACACTCTGACCTTGAATAGGATTGGAATTTTCTTTCTCCCTATTTGTGGTTAAATACATCTTGGAATATATTTAACCAAGTTAATAAAATGGGTTGAGCTTAGGCAGTTGATCTTCAAAATATCAGTTGGCTCCAAAGGCAAAGCACCTTCTCCAGACTGCAGCTTATTATGGTCAAAGCCTCCTCAGAGGCCATGTAGTTCACAATCACCACATTGAAGAGTGTGATCCAGGATCTGTTTGCTTTAGAACAGAGTGCTTGTTGGCATAGAAAATTGCATGGCTGTGAGATGTGGTAGCCCCAAAAATGTCTTAAGTCTCAGTGTCCCTTGCTTCTTGCACAGGGACAAGAACGTGGTACCTCTAAGAAACGTTCTTCAGCTAAGCATGGTAGTTAGCAGGTAAAGGCATTTTGGAAAAGCAGCTTAGGATGTAAGAGTTGTTCTTGGTATGAGAGAGTTCCTCAAGTGCTCCTGGTCCTTTCTGTGGGGCAGCAAGGCACGAGACAGCAGAAACCAGGCCTAAACTGATGCATGTGCTCACTGCTGGGTACGGAGGCATGGCTTTCTCGGGGTGCTTTGTGTGAATTTAGTCATGTTTAAATCATTTTCTAATGTCAGAAGTTTTTTATTACGTCAAAATAAAAACTCTTTATTGTGTCAGAAATTAAAAGTAAGCTATATTGGCAAAAGAAAAAGGCTGTTTCAGATGGATACTTAGATGGATTTTCATCTCCAGCAGCCAAAATCTTTTATCAGCTTCAGGTGAAACCATTTTTCCTTGATCTCTTAATCTGCTTCATGCTTAGCAGCAGTTAAGACACACCACAGTGCCTAATTGTGTTGCACTGATAGTATGTCTGTCTGTGATTGTTTTGGACTGAGTTTCTTGAGTGTCAACAGCTGGGATTTGTAGTGTCTCCCTGCCACAGTGTGCCATTAAGAAGGTTTTGTTCTCTGACTGGAAGGCAGGAACTTTTTCTCAGTGTTACATGAGGTTATTTAAGCAGCTTGTACTTTATCAGTAATACTTGAAGAACCTCTCACCCTTATTGTCTTGACCTCTGTTCTTTTTTCAGCATAAAATGCATTTCATGTATAAAATAAACAAATTTGTGTAGTTAATGTCCCTGTCTCAAATTTGACTTTCCCAATTACTATGTAACAACAATGAACCAGCAGCACAGATGTTAGTCATTTGCAGTGATTGTAGGGGAGAACAATATTAAATAGCTTTAAGAAACATTGCTGCTGTTTTCCTCTTTACCTCCAGGAAGGAGAATTGTACAATATGCCATTTCCTGGATTTTGGCTTTGCAGATGAAGTGATAGCTGCCTAGTGATGTTAAAGCAGGGTGAGGTAGCAAATTCCTGTATCAGTAGTGTCTGAAACAGGGGCAAGCCCAGGGAGTTTGATGAAGTGTTTAAGCAGGATTTCATGATCTCTGGCAGGCACTTGTTTTCAAAAAACCAGAGATTACCCACCACTACAAAAAGATGCGGTAGTACCTGGGAGCAAGTTGATCTGGAAATGTTGTTTTGGCCTCCAAATTGCTTCTTTGCAGGACTCACTTTTTGAAATGAAAGTTGGTTTGTTTGGTTTTTTTTAAATTATTATTAATTGAGGAATTGTTTGAGATGATCAAGTATCAGCAGCTCTTCACTGAAAAAGAAAGACCTTTTTATGATAGGAAGTTTAAATCTATGAATAACTGTATTAGGAAATTAAATCTGCACAATAGTTTAACTGTTGAGTAATGTGTTCTCAAAATAACACCTCAGTTGGAAAATAAGATTGATTAACTTTCTATTGTGGATATCTGAGTTGCAAAATTAGCTTTTTTTCTTTTTTTGAAAAATACTTTATATAATGCTCTTAGAAGTAAATGCAGATAATTTATATCTGCATATATGTGAAATGCATTGGGGTGCTTGTCAGCTCTAGTTTGTATGCTTTCTCAGAACCTTTCAGTACAGTGTTCTATTTTCATTTTTCCTACCTGTGAGAAACATTTGATTTGAAAGCTTGCCTGATTTTTTGCTGGGAAGTCAGAGTTAAGTTTTTTTTTTTTTTTTTTAACTTAAACAGCTGTTACAAGCCTGTGAATTTAATGATAACTGTAAATACTAAATCAAAATTTTCATCTTCATGTAGCTTTCCTACCCATAAAACTTAATTTTTACTACCGTAATAATGAGTTTATTGTATGCAAGTGTATTTTTTAAACAAGCTGCAAGAAATCTGAAAATATAACTCTGTACATAATCAATCTCATAAAGAGTCATTACTAGGCTTTTGCAGTTCATTTGTGAAAGGAAAAGAAATAAAATAACTTGTTCAAAGGTCTGCTTTGTGAATTTTGCTTAGCTACTGAAACATAGTTGTTCTATTTCTGCAACTTTGTTGAACTTAGAAAGTTTATGAAAGTTTTCATAACTTCCATTGCCTGATACCTCAGAGAATGTAGTGACCAACCCCTGAAAGAGACAGAAACAACTCTCTGAAATCTCTTTGTTTTTCAATAATTTTAGGTGCTATGTTAATTTATGTGAAAGAAGCCAAGTAGCACATGTTGTTTGTAAGGTTATGTATAGAACTATATGCAGATTTTCTCTCCTGTGCTCTTTAATATTAAATAAGTGTAATACTGAACCCAAAATGGATGTGTTAAAACTTTCATTGTCTCCTTTCTGTGTGTGTCTGTACCATGTCTACCTACACAAAGCCATGAATGTCGTGGGTGTTTATGGTCAGCATCAGCGCTGCCTTTGTGCAGTGTTTGATGTGTATCCCATCTTTCCATCGAGATTCTTCTTCTAAAATTTTCAAATTTGGTTTTTCTATGTTTTCACACCCAATACATTGTAACAGAGATACTGGCTAGCTCTATGTAGGTTTAACCCTTGAGGCATATCACAGTTCTTCCTCGAGAGTCTTTGCTCAATGAAAACATAGTTTTCATGTAAGTCTTGTTCTGTTTTAAGCAGACAGAGATTCTGTGCCCTCCAGCTTACAGGGATGGGTGTGATAAAGTTAGGTCAGAAAACTTCATTGCACTGTATTGCCCTACTAGGTGTAGAAGCCCAGTGCATAAATTCTGAATGCATCCCATGCTGTTTGCTTTTTCAGCAGTGCAGCAAAGGCAGAAAGTGTACATTAGAAACTTTTAAAATATCCAGGATTAAATATTTGCCCCTCCCTTTCCTGTGTTTGTGTTCATGAGATATCCATCATGAGTAGATATGATGCCTAGTGGTTAGCAGAAGAGAAAATTCAAACCATCCTGTTACAGTGGATTTCAGCTGGTGTCTGTAGGCTGTTGTGGTCTGCTGGATACTTTTGAAAGATTTACAGGAGCTAACAAAGATCTTATGTTAAAATAGGCTTAAATTTGCTATGCAGGGAACTTACCCACACTCAGAAATGGAGTAGTTTAGGAGGTCAACCTTTAAAGAAAGATTAAAAAAAAGGGATACGAGTGCTACTCAAGATGAAGTAGAGTACAAAATGTGGTATTTCCATTCTGCATTCTTTCTTTTACTTCTATAGTTCATTTTCCTTATAATAATTACATGGGTTTTTTTCCTGCTCAGTATTAGTAGGAGCCAGTCTTCCAGGAGAGTTCTTTTAATCAGGCTTTGTTACAGATTTTACAACTGCCCATTATACTCAGATAACTATATTATCTAGCTGGAGGGGGGTGTGGATAAAAATCTGAACTGCCATTTCTGCTGTAGATAGCTGACATTGTTTTGCTCTCTACCTGTAGGAACTTCCAGCCCCTTTGCTTGATGATACCCACCAGAAGGGATTGGGAGATGAAGCAGCGGCTGTTAAGTCTGAGGATTTTCATGATTCTATGAAAATAGCCTGGCGTTACCAAAATTTACCAAAAATGGAGGTAATAGCTATTTCCTACATCTTTCTTCTTGCACTCAAAATGAATTTGAAAAGCAAATGTTTTTCAGGAGAACCTAGGCAACAGAACTGCTAATGGACAGTGTTACAGGATTGCCTCTTGAGGGAAAACTATCTTACACCACTGAATGTTTTAATTACTAGTGATACAAAAAGAAAGGGAATTTGAGAGTTTGCGGGATCTCTAAAACTTTATACAGACAATAGTAATTTTAAAATAAACAACATTTAAGTTCCATGGGATTTTTCGAAGAGTATTATTAAATTGAGACAGCTTTTTATAAAAGTTTGGATAATGCACTCACTTACAAACTTGGCCCAAATTTAGTTGTACACAAATTACTTAAGTAGGTTTAATCAACACGACTTACTGGATCTCTGTAGTGAAGGTACTGTGTTGAAGCAACTGTTGACCTGCTTATCCATGTGCATAACAACTAAAGCAAGCACTTGAGATTATATCAACTTCACTGTCACTGGAAACTAATCACTGTGCTGGGACAGTGTAAGAAACGAGCTCAGTGCTCAGTCTTTCAGAGGTTACAGTTGTTAGTGTTTTGTGAATAATCAATCTCCCATGGCTGGTGACTTTCTTATTTAATCCAGTGGCACAATCAGTCTTTAACAAAATTACAGCATTTCTGGCTATCCAGAATAAAATCCCAGCTTTGTCTATACATTTTAGCCTACATTTATTAATTCTGGTTTAGATGTAGTCATACCTGCCTAATAAGTTCAGTTGTATTCTTAAAAACATAATTGGAATGTGACAAAATGATCTTACAAGGCTTGGCATGTTTGGTTTTCTGTGAAATTGCACAGACATGGCTATATAGTTGTGTCAGAAAAGACTTATATATGGTGACATGCCAAATCAAACAGCCTCCAGGGTAATCATATAATCTCATCAATTTTATTATTGTGGAGCTTGCTGTGCCACTCTGAACCATCCCCAAAATAATTTGTCTATTTTAAAATCTAGCAGAGTTCCTTGTACATTGATATGAAAACAATTGCATGTTGTTTACAAATTGTGTTCTGATGTTCTAACAAAATAGAAAAATTATTTAAAAATTCAGTTGGGTGTGCACTCATCTTCTTGAACTTCATAGCAGTAAACACTTCTTGCACTAATGTAATATTTCTTGAAAAGGCATGATGTACATGCCCTTGATTATTGCAAATTGATTATACAAGATAGAATAAGATGGTCAGTCTTTTTGGGGGAGTTTCCCTTGTTATTGTCACTTTTTGAATTGGATGCTGATCATTTGCAGTAGTTGAGGTACAATATTTTTATGTGTATGTTAGATTTATTGAAAAATTAAAACACACAAAATACCAGTCTTAAACTATCTATGCTTAAAATTCCTCAGAACATTTTAATTGGTGAAAAATTGGTTTGAAGTTGATATTTTTCAGTATTTTGTATTGCAGTTATCATAAAATTTTGGCTCTGTACTATATTAATTTGATTGGTGAATATACTCCATTGAGGAAAAATCTGATACTGCCTTGCTACACACAGCAATACATTTAGTGCAATAATTTAATTAATAACTTTGGTTGTGATTAATTCTTTAAATTTTCCTTCGCTGGTAAAAACCAATGTTGAATAAAATTCCAAGGCATATTTTCCAAACTGATTGAACTGATATACCAGTGCATTTTCAAAAACTACTGTCAAATAGTTTCAACTGTGAAAGAGAAAAATTAGCTTTGCTTTTAGCTAGAACTCTAAACATGATAGCAGAAACTTTTCTATCCATTATCTGGCTAAATACAGAGCAAGAATGCTGAGTAAAAGCTGTCTTTGTGGTATTTTTGATGCTTAATTTTGTTACTGTTTCTGAGTAATAACAGATTTTGATCAGTATTTCAGATACTCCCTTTCCATTTTTTAGACCCCATATAGACTAGCCAGGTACCTCATTTTTGTTCTTATGCATGGTAATTGTATTAGTGCTCTTCACAGCTGTCACAGTTTCGCTCTACATGTTGCACATACCATGCATCAGAAAAAGATTGATTTATAAGAAATCTGTTGGAGTGAAAGGCCTTGTTATGCCTGATGTGCCTTTGCCAGTTTGTTATTTTCATCTGTATCAGAGGTGAATTTCATTTAAACTTCTAAGTATATGGAGAGCCTGTTTTGCAATGCAAGACAGTGCGAGGTTTTCTTTATTTTCTTCTTTTCTTCTCTTTTCTTTTCTTTTTTTTTTTTTTTGAATGAACTGCTTATGTTCTTGGGGCAATATATAAACTGTCACAGCATGAAATCAATTTTCTGCCTTGATTCATCCTAAATCTGAGATTTCTAGCACATTAGTATTGCAATTAGAAACATTAACAGCAGACGGTAGCATAAAAGCACGCTCTGCTCACTGACAATTTAGTGTATTTCTCCTTGTTCAAAACAGGAATCCAGGAAAGAGCTGGCCTGAGCCTCCACTCCGGTCCAGTCATAAATTGATCAGCTCAAACTTGAGAGGGATGGCCAGTGTGTGCTCCGTGCTCTCCATGGCCATTCTGCTAAGGCAGATTATTCATGCTTACTTGATTCAGGTAGGCTTTCTGCGAGCTTCCCGCTAAGCCTGGGAATGCAGGACACTGAGGCCTATTCACGGCCTTCTGACATGGACCCAGCTTTTATTGCTTTTATGGGGGTTTATTAGCGCCAAATCCCAGGCTCCACCCAGTTTGTAGGCGCTGTGCTCATTCTTTGGAATCAAGAGAGGTTATCACCTACCTTAATCCATGCAGCAGGGTGGATTAAGGACACCAATGTGCCTCAGGATTCTCAAAGAGGATCCTGGAAACTTCTTGTTTCTTCTTTTTTGCTGTCTTTACTAAACTCTATTGGGCCTCAGTAAGGATTTGCATCTGAAATGGGCAACCTGGAGCTTTTCTCAATGAAGACATCAGATCAAAGTTCAGTTAGTCAAGGCCTTTCTAAAACATTAAGGGGGCTTGGAAGTACACAATAAAAAGATGAGCTCTGGCAGAGATTGCAGTAAAAACATTCTGATCTGTAATCCGGATAAAGAATAGATTATAGGCCAAAGAACAGCCCCTGTTTAAATTGCTTTCAGAATCCTTGTTTTGAATAAAGTTACATTTTACCATAAAAATATTTAAATTTTGATAGAATGTTATGTTTCATTGGACTGCCTACTTTAAAAATCAGACGCCAGTATGTAAATTGGTACACTGACTTAGGGAATGTGAGTTTCTATCTTTTTTTTTTTTTTCAGTAAAACTGATTTGCCTTTTATGACTAGATATTCCATGGGGTTTTTTAAATTAAAAACTAATTATTTATTTTAATTAAAAGTTGGGGGTCATTGGTTATTCTAGGAAAAATATTGCGTTATTGTTACTGTTGATACTCTCTGATAACTGACCAGACCTAAAAACTACTATAATTTCAAAATATTTACTCTAAATCAAGTCATTCTAATTAATCTTAACAGTTTAATACATTTTTTGTAAGATACTCTCTACTTGAATATTATATGTTATAATCTGGGGGGTTGACTTCACATGTATAATTCAAATAATGTTGCAGGTTGTATTCTGAATTTCATTAATGTGGAACAAATACATGCGTTCATTTCCTCTATTTACTAGCAGAACACATCCAAATGCATAATTCCTGGCCAGGTATATATTCAGTTTGGTTTATGATGTTTTATATACCAAAATTAAGATCTGAGGAAAATGTATCTTCATTATGGGAAATCATAGTTTTTGTGTGTAATGCTCAACCTACTGTTTATTCAATTTTCAAAAATTAAAAATAGTTTTTAGCTATTTGCTATTTTTCTGTTAAAATCAGTTATATGGAGATGCAATGGTTTGGTTTTTTCACTGATCATAAATAAAGGAAACATTTACCAAATCAGCTGAAAATATTTCTGTAGCACTATATAATTCTCAGAGACTGAAAAATCGAAGAGGCAGAACACATGGTGTTCTGCACATTTCATAGATCTGGCCTTTGCAAATTTGTGATCTTCTGTCTAGAACATGTGCAAAAATGCATTCTTTTAATTATCTGACTGCACTTTAATGATGCAACTTGGAACAGTAAGGGTTGAATTCTCTGTGAAAATTCACATGACAACAGGGGAACAAAAACTTAGTAGTAAATACGATAATGTTTTTCTGCTTGAAACTTTTATTTAGGCTGAATGGGGAGAAACAGAGGTTTGAAGTGTATTGCTAGTTAATTACTTTCTTTTCACAGGTAATAGTTTAAGACTGTAATCAGTATTGTTGTTTCCACAGGCCAGCCCAACAACATATACGAAGTTTGGCCATTATTATGATATTTCTAAAAAAATGTCTCCAGAACTGTGTCAGTCCATAAAATGGCACAGTTTTTACCTTCATGAAGAATTGTCTTTCGAGCCTAAAATGAAAACATGGTAAGTTTTGATACAATGGTTCTGTTGTGTGTTTAGATTTTGTCTGCACGTTGGCAGGAAAGGATATTTTTGCTTCTATGTTTGCCGTGAAAAGCGCTGTGGTAATGCAGCGGTGTCAGGAGCAGCGGGGCCGTGGGTCCCGCTCAGTGCCACACGCCTGCAGTGGCACGGAGACAGAGCTCTGCTCCCGGCTGGGGGAGGGAGCACGTTGGCAGGGACAATTAGGGCAGACATTGCTAGGACAGCCTAGGACACAGCTGCATGTTCAGCCCAGCCCTACTGACAGCCGAGTGTGGGCACTGGGGAGAACTGTTCCTGTCTGTCTGAGAATACTCCCTGAGCACCGTGCCCCATCAGCTCGGAGATGTGCTTGTCAGGTGGCTATCAGTCTTGGGAAGATATCTGTGCAGTTTTTAGGGCTTAGGAGACAGGCCATTCTTGACCTACATAGCTTAGAATGCTGGATTAGATTAGTTTATGATGTGCTTTTACTTCTTACATCCTACAGCTTCACCTAAGGAAAATACAATATACTGTGAATAAAATTACAATCACTAATTATGTCTTACAAAACATTTCCTATTCAAACTCTTCTCTGAATGAATAACTTACTATGTTTATGTCTATCAGTAGTGAATTAAGGAAGACCGAGAAAAAATGAGTGACAGTAGCAAAGACTCATGTTAGCCTGTAGACACATGTCCATTGTATCTTTCTTGGAGACACTTCAAGTCAAGTCAAATATCAAGGCTGGGCCAGCAGTTTCTTTGTCCAGCCCAGTCACTGAATTTATATGATACCTAGCTTTATAGATCCCAGTGTATAGGCCCAGCTCCTGAAGGCAGTGTGGTGTGCTTCATTGGGATTGATTTCCATTGCAGTACACTCAAATATAAAACCTCAGATTTATGAAAGATGTGCAGTATGAACCACCTTTCTTAGAGCTGTAGCAAAGCAAAAGCCAAGTCTCTATCTAATTTGTACTGTTACATGATCAAATGTCACTGCTTTGTAAAGTAAATTCTTGTGATACTGTAAAAAAAACCCCACTTTTAAGAGAAAGCAGAAAACTTCTATTTTATTCTTTCTATAATAAATATTTGAACCAACTTAATTATGTATAATTACTAATTTTTAGTAGCAGAGCAATAGGGGATAGACATAAGAATATCTGACAGATAGGTTGCAAGTGTTGTTACTGTTATTGAGCAATTTAACTCACTTTCTCTTCTCTTCTCTAGCTAATGAGAATGTCGTGACTCTGGGCTTCGTTCCAGTAACTATATGGTTGTCGAGTACCTGTTCATTTTACATGGAAATCAGATTAACTCATCAGTTTAGTATAAGAAGTGAACTTTAACTTTTATGCCTTTGATGTTGTAAGCCTTGCTTACTGCTGATATTGTCCTTGTGTGCTAGCCCGATAAAAGTGCATCATTCTTACTATGGGAGTTCTGTTCTTGTTTTTAGTTTAAGTCTGACAGAAAGGTTGGATTTATGCAATTTTCTTGGCAAATTGGTAGAGCACAGAGTGATGAGGTGAGGAACCTGATCAAATAAAGCTGGACTTTGGAAGGCTTATCTCCTTTTCCTCTCCCTGCACCCTCAACGTGGGTCTCCTTCAGGAAGCCTCTCCTGCTAAAATGAAAGAATTGTGTTGTTGGGAGTAAGGGAGGTACCAAGGTACCATTCTAAACATTGTCATGCAGTCTAAAAACAATGTGATAAGGAACAGGGAGAAATAAAGCACACATTGGGGATAGTGGGCTCTTAGAAATCTGTGGGAATTGTAGAGTTGTGTACATCTCTTTCTTTATGGTAGATCATTTGTCTTCTGACTTTGATTATTGTCATTTCTGACCACAAACATGGTTGGTTTTGGATTCCTTATTTTAAAGAGGTTGTACTAGGTCAGTGTTAAGACAAGGTGGGAAGGAAGAATTTTTCAAAATTACAGTCGCTGATATAAAGCTTAAAAAGAAGAATGGAAGTTCTTGGAAAAATCGAAGCAGAGTTAAAAGCTGAAATACAGAGGAAGTAACTCTGTCCTCTGCAGTCATGGGCTACAGTAAATTGTGGTGGTAGAAATACCAGCTGGACATGTGGAGATGTTTATCTAATGATTTGCGCAAGAAGTTGCCATGCAAGTTGGGAGTACTGTAGAATCTCCATCACTGAAAATTTCTAAGGACAAGCTAGGTAAACATCTGTCAGACCTGTTGAGGTCCCTTTTCATCCTTGTCTTTGTGTTTCTTTAATTCACATTAGTCATGATGTATTAAACCCAATACTACATATGAATGTTAGCAGTTATTTCACTGCTTTCAGTAAGTTCATGCTTTTACAAAAACCCAGCTGTACTGTATTTTTTACAAGTACTGTGATGAAATTCCGAAGGAAGCATTCTTTTCTCATGGAATGAAAATGAGTTCACAGTCCTGTCAGCATGATTTCATTTTAAAAAGTGGGAGGGAAGGGATATTATTTTGCTGGCTTTACTGTTTGGAAAATCAATTGAATGCTTCAGGCTTTTAAATCTAACTTCAATATATTATAGAATAGTAAAAATTTCTGTTCTCTTGGTTAACTAGACAATGATTTTAAAGAAAGCAGTCACATAATAGTCACCTTTCAATAGAAGTCAACAACTTGTATTAGACCTTATCTTGGATTGCCTGAAGGTCCTACTGGGAGCTTGGACTCTTGCTCTGTGTTACAATGAACAAGGAGCACAGCCGTGGCTGGTTAGAATGTCTCCACTTAGAACATATAATTTCTTAAGCATGTGGTTCTCAGACTATGGTTAGAGCCATAACCAAAAAAATCCCTGTTTACATAATGCTGATTGCCTGTCTAGCATTGAAAAATCTCTATCAAGCTGATGGTACCTCAAAAAAGTACTGACAGCCTGAAAGGAAATTTTTTAAAAGTTACAAAAATTACTTGAAGTTCAGAAAATCTCTAAAAATACTGTTTTTCTTTTGATTTAAGATATCAAAAGAAGATTGACAGAAAATTACCAGTGGAAGCTGACAAAAATAAGGAAGCATTTTTTGAAAAGGGGATAGTTCATTATTGAAATAATTTACACTAATAGGCTCTATATTATGAGATGTTTGCAGAAGATTTCATGACTTTCTAAAGGGTATACTTTGCAAGATATGTATCAGTAAAGATATTTTGGAATGAAATTTTCACTTAAATTGTGTAGGAGTGGAGACCAAAAGCAACAGTGTGTTGTGGGTTTTTTTAAATCCAAGAATGTTTTGCTTTGATCACTAATACTGAAGAGGAAGTAGAAACTAGTAGTTTTGTCTAGTATATAGTTTTCCATAAATGAATGGTGTTATTGTTGAGACATGATGCTTCTTTATAGTATCAAACCTGCAAAAAATTAGGAATTAGCTGAAAAAAAAACCTTTTCCATCTTCTCTAAATGTTTCCACATTATTTTATCTTACATGTTCCATTCTAAATATTTATAATGTTGCAGAGCACAGCATGGTTTAAGCTCAGGCTGAAATAAATTGTTCTAGTCGTGTAACTACAGCCATTGAAGAGGCACCTTCTCTCAGGTACTCGTCATGGAAAGTGCACCTAACCCACTACACACATCCCACATGAAGGTCATGAGCAATGACAGCCTCATCATTGTAAAGAGATTTTAGAAGCTCGAGGATTTTTTTAATTGCACCTTTTTGATTAAATTATCGCACATACTGATGTGAGCAAGGTGTTCCCTAAGTGGTGTCCAGTTTGGGTGAGGCTTTTTTCTCTTTTCCTGATAGAAACCTGCTGCTTTTTAATGTAATTTATGGTCCTCAAAGGATGTACTTAATCCAAAACTTGTTTAGATGCACGTAGAATTCAGCTTGTTGACCAGCCTTACTTTTCCCTTTATTTTTCAGTTAGAGGGTGACTAGTTTTGGAGGACCTTAGGTTTCATTTCTCCTCCTTGAAGTTTGGAACATCTCTTCCCCCACCCTCCTTTTCTTTGGGAAGAGGTTGGGAGCCAGAAGAACAATTCTTTGCTCTCTTTTCCTTTCACCACCCCAGGATGTAACAACAGATTATGCATTTATAACAGAAAATATACAAGAATAGTAATGTACCACATTTTGTTATACAGCTTATATAGCTTCCTGTCAGAAACAAGACTCTACTGAACATATATTTTACAATCCTTGGAAAAACAATGCTGCATCTTTTAATAAGAAAGACCTTTTGTCATAATGTTTTGTGACATAAAAATATGTTTGTATTTATAAAAAGGACCAGATCATCCTCATGCTTCTAATTCTCTAGCACCACATTAAGAAACCCATTTTATTTCAACTGTTCTTCAGTGAGTGAACTGTCTCTGTAACTGTAGCTAATGTCTTTTTTGAGATAATTACAGAGCTTCTCTTGCAAGATCGGAGATGTAGGGACTTTATATGGGCCAGAAACTCTTGGCCCTTTTGAGAAATCATATAGATTTGTACATATGTCCCTCTCTGGCTATCCACACAAGCACTTGGTTTGTTTATGGACTTGGAAAGAAAGGTGATTGTTCGAATGATTAGATTAAAAGTGACCTTTTACTTTGCAATTAAAAGTGAGTTTTGGAGATTATCAACATTGTTTGTTCACCTTAAAGTTTGGATCGATCCTCCTTTTCTCTCCTGTGTTTTCACATGTGTGTTTGTACCTGTTTTTTGACGGAGGGAGGGGCAAAAGGTACCCTGTTAAACTGGCACCTGCCAGACAGTGTAGGTATAACATTTAATAGCCATATTTGCTCTCCTTTCTGCAGTTCTGACACCTGATGGCTAAATTAGACCGCAGACTTCCCTTTGGATAATCACTCAAGATGGATAGAAGTTCATTTCCCCATGATAAAATTTAATTGAAGACAGATTGTGAAGCCAGTTCTCTTAAAGGAAGTAGTAAATGGGACTGGGTGTTTGGTGCCAAAAGAAGGCATAAACCTTCTCTGTCTTATCTCATTTTTATATTGGGGAAGGGCAGTTCTGTCCCGGTGCTAATGCTGGGCCCGGGTTTACAGGGGTGTGTGGCTGACAGCAACTGTTCTCCGGTGGTTGTTGCCAGGATATTCTGATGTCCTGGTCGCTGCACTGCTGGAGCTGATACTTAACAGGAAGGCAGGAATATCCTCTCTGGTGACTCAGTGTATTGCAGACAGCACTTGTTTTCTTTTTCTCTGCTTCTAGTCTCCTTCTTCAGTGCAGTTACCAAACAAGAAGGTTTGATAATCAAAGGATACCAAATAATGAAGTTGTAGTTTCTCAGTAATACTTGTAAGTTTTACCTGAAGAATGTATGTGCTTTTGAAAAAAGAATAAATTTATCTAGAGTCTAGATTTACCCATAAATTTAGATAAAACAGGTTTGACTGTCTTGCCTAATGGTGTCTCCTTTTACATAACAAGGCTATTTGTCATACCCTTGATAACCTAACCTTTGTTAACTGCTTGGAAACTATCAGCAGAGAAGTCAGAGCCTTTGTTGTAACCAGGATACCTTCTTGCCAGCTCCTGCTTTATCCATTACTAAAGTGCTAAACAAAAAAAAGTAAAGAGGGAATTGTTTAAACTCATTATCAAAATCAAATGGTGTTTAGTAACAAAACCAAAAAAAGACTAGAAATTGGAAAATGAGAAAAATCTTATTTCCTTCCTTAAATATTGTGACAAACATGGCCAGAAGGGTAATGCAACTTGTTTTTATAAATAGTGTTCCTACAATATTTTTCATGTTCTTATTTGTGTAAGATGGGTCAAATTCAAGTAAACCATTAATATTTTAGAAAGAGGTAGAAGAGCACCTAGTTTTACATTTTTAAAAAATCTACACGCATTACCGTTTTTTTTTAATTCTTTCTTTGCTGCAAATCTCTCTCTGGTAGATTAATTGAAGATCTATTTTATTTGTTTGTTTTCATTTTGGCACCCCTTAATCCTGCTAGTGCTTTGGTTATTTTATTCTTTTATCCACTAACTTTTAAAAACAGGTTAGTAATGAATCAGAAATGAGCAAATATTTTGATTGCAGTATATTCTCTGGCAAAAAAATTTATCTGTTGTGATAATGTAAAGACACAGAGAATTTTGGCTACTGTGGGGGCTAAAGTTCACCCTGTAAACTGACAGCTGCCAGGCAGTGTAGATAAAATATTTAATAGCCATTCCTTTTGCAACTAAACACTAGGAAAGTAATGGACTTCACAAGTTAAACTTCCCTGTTTGAGGTGCTCCTTTTTTTGTATAGCAAGGCAGACTTTGAAATATGAAATATCGTGTTGAGATTATATACTGCCAGTTAATTTTCAGCTCTGAATTTCATAAAGAGTATTCAATTATTAAGGTACACCAGTTTAAACAGTAGCCTTCTAGGGTACTAAATCTGAAACAAAAATAAATAGAGTTTAATTTGGAAACTCTCCTTTGTGTTCATATCAGAGAAAGTTCATCTCTTAATGGTTTTTGACACTGAGTATTTCAAAACTCAAATTTATTAGGACCACATGACTATTTTTGATTGTAGATGTTTATAACTCAAGTATATTTGGGGGCGGGGGTTGGGCTGATGCTGTTTCCTTAAAGGAAACGTAGAATTTTGAGTTGCAGCAATGGTCCAAAGACAGATCATTGCAATTCTTACATGCTTCTCAGAAAAGTTGAATTCTCTCCTGGGCCAAGGGATGAAAGCAAGTTTATTTGGGTTTATTCATCAGTAAAATGCATTTGGATAACAGTCTAGGCTTTTAGTAAAGTAGTGGGAATCATTTCATTAATGTTTGGGCCAGGTGGTCTCTCAAGGTGCCCTCCAACCTGGGCTCTTACCAGACCAGATATAAATGATAGAGCAAACAACAATATTTTTAGAGGCAAAATTTTCAAAATAACCTGTCATATTTCCCAAGAAGTATAGCAAGAGGTTTGAATCCTCAACCCTTGATGGTAATTAGTGAGACTGGAAGAAAATGTCGAAACCAGAAAAGATAGAAGGGCATAAGCTGCAGTGAGGAACCTGCATCAAGCCAAGACAGCCAAGCCAGTGTGCTCCATGGGCTTTAAGAAAACAATATGTGTCTTTTAGAAGTGAGCACCTGAATTGCTCTTTGAAAGTAAAGGGCTTCTAAGTATGACAAGATGATTTGCTGAACTTTCATTTTGTTTTAAGTCTGCTTAAATCCATTTTTAGCCATCAGTTTGCTTTTGTTTGTTTTTCTGAATGTTATATTACATTTTCTAAACAATACATAGAATAAATGCTACCTCACAATTTTGCTGTCAGGCAAATAAAGCAGTGAAAATAGAGGAAAATTTTCACAGAAAGTCAACTCTGTTCATCAGGGCATTGATTAGGTATACTTGGAATAACAACTGGGTAGATCTTTGTCAGCTACAGAAGATTAGTACTGGGCTGTAATGGTTTCAACTTTAAGTTGATACATTAAATCATTAATCTTCTAGATGTAAGTGAGCCTGACATAATTAAGTTATCTTAATCCCTGGAGATTTTAGCTTTCACTAAATGTCTGAGCACTGAACTAGTTAATATGAAGCAATCACAAATGCTTATAATGTCAACTTTATTCAAAGAGTTTGGGGTTTTTTTCCTTCTCTGACACTTCTTTTCTATATGACACGTGCAGTGAAAGCTGTACCTGCTCATATTTATTTTTTATACATCTGTTAGAGACATATAGGAGAGTATGAAAATGTGTAACTAAAATATTTCTTCTTACCAACAGTAATATGAACAATGGTTATGCAAGGCTGCTTCAGTCCATTCAGAGGATCATTTCCCAGGAAGGCTTTGATGGCTCTGATCCCCAGGTACTGAAGACCCTCATACTCCTCTTTAATCCTGTAACTACTGTTTTCTGGCTTTTCAGGAGTGGCACAAGGTCTTGGACCTTGTTCCTTAATAAGGAACAAATTGTTTCTAAGCATTGCTAAAGTAAAGAACCAAAATAAATAGCGTTGTTCATGTTTTAAGGTTCTTTTGAGTTTTTACCTGTTACAGATATGCAGGACCATGCAAGAAAGGTATGTAAGACAGCATTAGTAAAATGCATTTTCTGTGCAATTAGCTAATAAATGGATGGCCAAATATAATGTAATTAAGCAAAACACATTTTCCCCTGCAATATTTGTTTTTCAAATTATTGCTTTGGCAATAATCTGTTCAAGATTATTGAGGTTAAACATTTACCCTTAAACTTTCAGATTTTTTCATTGTTGTTTTACTGGAGTGAATTTTTGAATTAATTGAACGGTGGTACCTTTATTTAGTGAGCATTGAAAGAGAAGTAAAGAAATAAGAACGGTAATTCAGAATTCAGTTTACAAATCAAAACAGCTTTTCAACCTTCCAAAGATCTCTGTAGTCTTCATAAAGCATAATATGGGTAATCAGAAACATTTTAAGTGTAAGGACATAATCTGATTTGACTGATTTTCTAATTTGAGCAGTGCCCTATCAGTTATTCTTTGTCATGTTCAGTAACATGGGAGTCCTTTGGAGTTGATGGAAATAATATAATAAACTGTATATATTGATGCTTAATTGAAAGATAATTATTGTTGCACAATAGAAATTTTCCTGCAGTAGAAGTCAATTAGTATAGACACTGGAGAGCCTGAAATTATTTAATACAAGTCTGTGTACCAGTCCAGTATCTTAGGAATCATTTTTGCAGGGGAGCTAATGCTGGAAAGGATGTTTTCGTGTCTAACAGTGAGGTTCAGGAACATTACCTGCACAGAGCACTGGTGTGTAAATGTCGGTTGTTTGTGCTCAGCGCTCAGTCTCTGCTGAGATGGCTGGGAGGGTTTGCCTTTCCTTCGGTGGCAGTGCCAGTCTGGAGAAGGCCATTGGTCCCTGCCAGGTCCCTGTCCCTCGCGCTGTGGTAGCCATGGCAACAGGCATGTGTGTCATCCTCCTGTGCAGCACGGGGATGCTCCTCCTGCCTCAGAGCCCTGGGTGAAACAAGCACCCTGCCAGCCTCCAGCCAGCAGACAGCCTCCTGCCGAAGACATTAGACTGTTAGTGCTTATTTCTCTTTATATATGTATAAGAAAATGAATGTTGTTCAGAGCCAGCATTTGGGGGTTTTTGCTTGCAAGTAGGGAAAAATTAAACATCACTGATCATTATTTTCTCTACTTTTTGTTGAGCATTTCCAAATGTCTTACTAGTGTCAATAAAACAAAAACCAGGACTTTTACTGAGATGAATGTAAAAATATATGTGGGCTAAATAATACATATAAGTTTCTAAGGTGAAGCTTTAAAAGTTAGAAAAGTCATTTTTCAGGCCAGTTTATTGACCTAGAAAGCCATTAGCCCTACGTAGTTCTTTCTGTTTCAAGGGAGGTAATGCATATGATTTCCTGGAGTGGTTTCTATTACTTTCTTTTAATATTCCACTTTTCCCTATGCATCATCTTTCTTTGTACACTCAATTTTGTACATTTAAAAGCCTTCTTAAACATATGTCCAGACTTGAATGTAGTAGTGGCCCAGAACACACCTTGGATCTTTTATCTGCCAAATTTCTGAGCAATTCTCTGCTCTTTCATATCCTCTTCTATTTACTGAGCCCTCAGAAATGCTGTTTAAGTAGGAAGGTATGAAGATTGTAGAGTAAGGAGCAGCCTGTATTCTTCTGGACCTGTGTATAATTGCCATATAAAATCATACAAGCTTCTGAGAAGTTTGTGCATGTATGCCCCCCACCCCCAAATAATCCTTTACCTGACTGGTAAAACTTTCAGATATTTTTGGCTACTTTCACAACAATATGCCAATGATACTTAGATTTACTCTTTTATTGGAAGAGGGGTGTGAAGAAAAGTGAGCTGAATGCGACTTACCCCAGCTGAGAGATGACACAATTAGGAAAATTAGTGTAAACAACCATTAGAGGTTTAGTAGACCTTTGATAAGATGGTCAGGCGTCTCTGGGACCTAGTATGGTTAGTTAACATTAGTTTTATAGAACCATCTGCAGGTGGCCATTGTAGGTTAATATTTTTTTGACTGTCCTGTATGGCTTTGTGGACCTTAGGACAATAATTCCTGTTTGAGGTATGAGGATACAGAAAAGTTTGGTCGAAGTTGACCAAAGCAATACCTATTTCTTCACACTGACTGGAATACCTTTGCTAAGGTCTATTTGGAAAATCAGAGTTTGAATTACCTATAAGCTGCAAATACAAGCATCAGGTTTACATCCTTTCTAAAACCTCCCAGTAACTCTTTGCTGCTGATCATTAAGGTTGAATCCTTTATACACTGATCATGGCATTAAGTTACACAGAATGGTACCTCTTTGTTTCAGAGTATTTTGGGGTTTTCATGTTTGACATCAGAGTTTTAATAGGCAACTATTTCCTTAACATTTCTTTTGTATACTTTGGAGCTCAAGTTGAGGGGCTTTCAGGGTAATTGTTGAAAATTACATGAAAAAAGTGAAAAGAAATTAGAAAATAAATCCAAGCTTCCACACTAATGTGAATATAAAAGATCTAGTGGTATATCTAAAAAAAATGTTATCCTACTCTTTACGGCAGGCTTGTTGTGGGAGAATGTTAGACTTCTGCTTTTCTTATATTCCAGTTTCAGAATAAACTGTCAGGGCTGTGTGGGCCTGACAGAATTATACTGGTAGAAGTTCCATTACTGGCCAAAATAAATACATCTGACATTATCTGGTGTTTGAATAGCTTTATCTTTTACTACTCTTATGATTTGATGTTGTGAACTAAGCATCTGTCATCCTCTGTGCAGTAAGAGAACATTTTTTTCCTCTGTGTGTTGTTCTTATGGATGCTCCTCATAAGAAAAAAATGTTTTTCTCATTTAAAAAGTTTCTGTAAGTTTTATGTGTGTTTGTGCTGAAATTTTGAAACACTGTAACACTTTCTGTGCCTGGTCAATATCCATGATGTCTGAATAAAATAGTTTTCTTAAATGCCTGGTTTTTTTCTGTTGCTTAAATGCACATCATGAACTGCCTGAATCTGCTCTGATCTGAAGTAATTGAAGAATATTAGACTAAAACTTCTATTTTTGCTATTCTTTTAAAAACTGAACATCTGAGCCTAGGGAATACCCTACGGAGAAGTCAGATTGTGTTGTATTATCCTGTTCTGTTGTCATGATCTGCATACAGCAGTGTAAACAGTTAACTTTTCATAACTGAAGCCTAAAAGCCTGCAAACCCCGAGACTAAAGAATCTGCCAGAGCTGAAACAGAGATTGCTTTCCCAGAGACTGGAAGTGAATTGGCAGATCAGCTGCCTGTGTAAGACTCACAACTGGATAAATGCAGAGCCATGTGGTACTGACTGTGTCTCACAACCCAGGCTCTGTCTACCCAATATGGGTAAGGAAGCATTTGGAAGAGTAGCCTCTTGTCTTGTCAAAACCTTTCCTCTGGATTTCCAGAGCAGCTGTGGAGTGTTTTGTGCTTGATAGTTGCTGTTTATTCTAGCTGTTGGAAATTAATATCTACAGTTTATCAAAACACTTGTCTGTAGTGAAAAGTACCTGCAAGATTTTACTTATCAAAATTAGTATTTATATATGTGTGTCTGTGTATCAATAAAGAAAGCTGATCTTTAAGTATGAACCCTGAACTCTAGAAATGTTTCTTTCATCACGTTGTGCAGGAAGTCTTTCAATAAGGGAGTTCATTGTCTTTCTCTCAGCTGTTGATAGCAAATATATATAAAATCCTTTCCAAAGATCACCAGGAAAGGTCACATCAAATAAGCAGAAATGAGAGTTGTCATTATGGGAGATAACATTTTACTTTGCATGAACAAGTTACAACTCTGGCTTCATAATCTGTCCCTTCAGAAGAGGAGCTTTATCTTAGCCACTGCCTCTGTTGGATGCTCCTCTGCCAGCCTCCTGCAGGGCAGCAAACTGGCTTTAAGTAGGTAACACATGGGACTGCTCAGGATTTTGTCTGTCAGGACAGCATAGATTCCAGTACCCAGTAGGTATCTAAAGCAGACCAGAAGCTCTCATGTCAAGGTGTGGTCCTTAAGAGACAGTTTGCTGATGTCCCCATCAGACTCTGTTTTTCCGCAGCTGTGGGTAAAACTTCCTTCGTTAGTGGGATGGAGTTGAAAGCAATGTAGATGATACTTGGAGACTTCTAAGACAGTGACAGGCCCACGTGTTGGTGAGGTAAGGCACTGACCTTGTTCACTCAGAAGGAGCAGAAAAAGCAAACAGTCAGAGTAGTCAGGGTATGAAAGTAATGCAGCAGAAAGGTGAAAATAAAGGGAGAAGTTGTGTTTGATTGCTCTCAGGCACTTCCAGCAGACTGTCTTAGAACTGGGAGAAAATAACTCTTTAACGTGTTTTTTAAGACAGTGATGGAGGAGAGAAAGGACATAAAAGGTCCTAGTGTTACTGGATTTTATGTCAGAATATACTTATATTTAGCTGGTAAAATGCAAATTAATAGTTCTCTGTATTTCCATGTGTCTATTACATTTGTACTTGCTTATCCAACATAGCATGATATCTAAGCAGTAAAAAAATGCCATTCCATTTGCAATTTGTATAAGATCGACTGAGATTACTGGGATTACATAAAATACACAACGATTATGGATATGCATTCTAGAAACGGTATTCCTCCTAGCATTTAAGAAATAACAAATGACTTCTTTTTTTTTTTCCAATAGAAAAAACAAAGGAATGTTTTGAGGATAGGAATTCAGAGTCTGGGTTCCATATTGTGGGGTGATGACATTTGTTGCAGTGATACTCCTGAAGATACTCATAGCCTTACAAAATTTCTGTATGTTCTCCGTGGCCTGCTCAGGAAATCTTTGTCAGCCTGCATCATCACAGTGCCCGCTCACCTTATCCAGGTAGGAATGCTGCTTTTTCTGGATTTCAGAGCTGACACATCACTTAGCAAAAGTTTAAAGCTTATGGTAGGGAAAAAAATGCAATTTTGGACATTTTTTAAAGTCTTTTTGTTCAAAGGGTGAACTTAAAACATGACTATCTGTTACGCTTTATTCTTTTGTGGGAGAGTTGTGCTGCAAAATCTACAAAGACCTAAGTATAAAATTATTTTTAGGAACAGTTTTACCAAGGGTCTTAACTCCTTTTTTGAAAGACTATCAGAATTCCAGAAACTGTAGAAAAGCAAAGAAAATACCTATAGTAATCTCTTTTCCACTTATTTTTTTGCAACGTCTCTATGCACTTTTCCAGTGCCTTCAAAATGCTTTTTGGACTATCAATACAAGGCTTTTCAGCCCACTGTCTTTATCTGTCTCATGCTCATTATGATGATACCTGATCTTGGTTTTAAAGCCAGGAACTGAAAGGTACAGGTTTGCTCTGTAATTCTAATATCCTCTTGTATTGGGACCAGGAGCAATCCAGTTATGGCATCAGAGTTGCTTTCCCAACAGCAAAATGAGAAGCAATTAACAGCATTCTTCCTGATAATATATGGAGACTTAAATGTATCTTCTGAAAATAAACTTTTTTAACAAAAGGAAAAATGTAGATAGTCTTCTGTTCTGCGAGTGGTAATGTAACTTACAAAAGCAAAATTATTATTCTCAGTGAATAGAGAACCTATAATTTTAGATATTTGATTTGATTATAGTAAAAAAAGTACTGGATAAAACCGCATATTATGCAAAGTGTTTTCATAGTAGGTGAGTTTATCAATAGATTAAATCCTGGCTTAGGTAGGTACATGACTCACATGTATTGAATTTTGTTAAAGGTCTTTGAATACCTGCAAATGTTATTCATTTAGATACCAATGTGATTACTGCTTCGAAAATAATGAAGGTTGATGTTCTAGTTTTACCATTGTAGTCAAAAGTGTGTGAATATTTCTCTTGCAGTACATACCTCCATCTCCTTACTTATTATTTTTAAATATTAGGTGGCAGTCTGCCTTCAGAAAGAGGGACAGTTAAATGTAATGCAAGAAATGGAATTTGTGCATGTAAAACTATCATCCTACTTCTTACACACTGGAATTGCCTGTCCATAATTGGGACATACAACCCTTTCCATTGTAGTCTTCTTTATATATCATGCCAGTAAAATGTACATTCATATTTTAGAGAAGTGCAGAAGTGTCTCTAAGAAAGACACTGAAGGACAAAGATTTTTGTTTGTTTCAAACTTATATGGGAAGTTGATTTTTGGTTTGTATTTATAAATTCCATATAAATCAATTCCCAGGGAGTTAGGATTGAAATTATGCCTCATTTTTTAAATAACTGAGTTTTTAATTTTAACAGTAAGTGCTAGAATAGTCTGAATTTAAAAAAAAGAATCATTATGTACAAAATCTTTGCTTAGCTGTCTTAAACAAACAAGGACATTACTTTTTTTTTTTTCTTTTAAATTGTGAAACTTCATGTATCCTTCTTTAAACAACGCTGTCATTAGGAGGAGCAAAGCTGCTGAGGGTTCCTCCTAGCCTACATTACTGAGTTCCCAGAGCCCTGCTGTGTAGTTGTTGCACTCTCCAAGAAGCCTGTTAAAGAGCCCCTGGGAGCATGTGTCCAGCCTCCCTGGCACTGCTTAATTGGTGAGGCTGGCGAGATGAGAGGACAGCCGAACATGTGCTCGCTCCGGCTCGCGCCGCAGACGGACCTTCCTTATAATAACAGCAGCTGCTCACATTCTCACAGCACAGCTACTCACCATTCTGTTGCTGAGGGGTCTTGCTGCATTCAGAAAGTAAAGAAAATGTCTCTTCTTTCCAACAGAGTGAGAGAGAGGGATATGTTTTTCCAAGTGTGTACGTATTTGATTTGATCAGTCAGTTCTAGCATATACTTCCTCTGTTGAATCTTCAAGTCAGTGCACTGAAGGCATTGAGAATTCACACTGTTTTTCTGAAGATGTCGTAAATTCCTCATTTTTTCCCTGAACTACTGTACCTGTATTTCCTAGGCTGTAGTTTGGCCCCTAACTAAATTAATCGGGTGGTCTCCAAGTAAATTCTTCACATGTATAATTTCTATGAAGGACATATAAGTTCAAAATCACATTTAATCAAAGTTTTGTCTGGATGACATATACATAAAAATAGTTCCATCTTTACCTGCTTTGTCATGAAAAACTAGATTTTTAGTAGTGACATAACTTACCTTGTCTCTGTCAGTCTCCAGTACTTCAGTTACTCCAATGAAGGAGAAATAAAACAATTGGTAGTACTGATTTTTGACAGGGGCAATGTCTTTTCAACACAGACTACTTCTGGATTTATATAAAGTATATGGATAATGCATATTTATATATGTATGTATATATTTTTTTTGAAATTGTTTTCTTTTATGTATTTTGCCAAATAATTTGCATGTTGTACTGTGACAGGGAGTTCACAAATTAAATCTACCTGGTTTCTTTCTTTTTCACAAAGTTTAATTTTGCCTTTACTTTTCATATATTATCTTTGTTCTTGGCTCGTGAGACATTAAAATGATCCTTCCTATTTCATATTTTCTGTATTCTGGTTTGTAATTTTTCTCATGCTGCCTCCTTAATCTGTCTCTAAACAGTCACTTTACCTTATTACAGTAACATAATACAGTAATGCTATTATTGTTCGTTTACTTTTCCTACATCCTCGTGTCTGGGTTGACTCTTCAGTGATTACAGAGCATTAAACACTGATTTTGTTCTTGATGTTTTCCCCTCTGTGATACACATGCACCAATGTGGCTCTTTCATTATTCCAGCAATTCATTGTCTTGGATTTAATAACTTGGAATTGCATTTATCCAAAGATAATGCTCATTCATCCAGCTTGGTGGGACAGTTCATGATGTTCTCTAAGGCTGTATTTTAGTAAAAGACACAAGCTTGCAAAAAACTTCTGTTTATGCGTGGAGTTTTTTCAGAGTAATTGAAAGAAATTGTAGTCCACTAAGCACAGATTTTTTGGGTTTTATTGATGAAACTTCTAGGGCAAACAATGCATGAAGAAGAAAGAAAATTCTCTTTTCTCAACCACAAAAATAGGAATACATTATTCTGGAAGAGGGTTTCAAGAAAATGACACAAAAAAGTTATCCAATTATGAATTTTATTCCGGTGATGTGTGACAAGTTTTACTTGATTGATATTTTCTACCGATTGAACATACTCTTATCTTACACTGTCTGTCAGATAATAAATATTGAGCTACTTACAAGTGTGATTAAAACAGTTGATGGAAGGTTATTTTTCAAGTCTTCCTACTGCTTCTTGAAAATGCATTGTGCCTAAGAAATCATATGGTACATTTGAAAAGGGAAAATTACTTCCATTTTTAAAATCTAGCATTGATCAAGGAGGGCAGATTGAAGAGGCATTTCATTTGTTGTTACAATTTCCAGGTTTAAGGAATATTACGAAAGCAAGTGAGGATTCTTTTTCTGTGTGTTGATAATCTGTGCATTTTAATACCTAAATTTAGAGAAGGAATTATTGTGCAATTGTGTGACTGAAAGGACTTTAATGTTGCTGGTCTATACTGGGAAAGCCCTAAATAAGAATTTAAAATATTTTCCCATTGTATTTTTTTTTTTTACTAGAAATCATTGGTAAATCCAAGAACATCTTTCCTTCAAAATACTAAATAATGTTTTTAATTCTATTCCTGTTCTTCCCAATTTTGTATCACTTAAATGGTATTTTTTTGAGTAGATTATTATTTTCAGTGGGGAAAGCATAGCACTTGTTAAAGCCATCCTTTATTTTGAACTCAAAGCTGGTATTACTGGTAAGGACTAAAAACCATATTAGTCAGCATGTACCAAGGGAAATTAATTGACTAATGAAAAGTCAGTATGAATAAGTCTTCTTACAGAACCTGTCCTCAGAGTCTGAAGTTCTGTTTAGCAAGGTATTTTTATTAATTCATCCAATATGTTAAAAAATTGATTTCCTACAATATTAATGTTTTGATGTTTGGAGTTCACTGAAGCGCATAGGTTACTGTACATTTCAGTGTAGAAAAATTCAGAAACAAACCTTTTCACATCCAAAGCCTTTTGTGTTCACACTGAGTGATTTAGCAGCTAAACTCAAAGTCAGGCAATGGAGTGCTTTAGAATCCATTGCTAATATAGGATTATAAGATGTGAACTCCTATAGCTGGTGAATTTCTCACAGCTTGAAATCTTTATTCCTATGATAAGAACTAAGAGTGATTGCCTACCTTAGAGCTCTAACTTCTGAGAGTTCACTGGTCTGAAGTTGAATAACCTCCAAATGTGTTTGATGAGATGGCTGCTGCATGCAGATTTGTATTGAGATACAGTGTCATGTGTTTTCTATATCATGGTTAAGGAAGCTTTCAAATTTTTCTGCAAGATAGAAACCACAAAGATTAAATGGTCATAGTATTTTTCTATATTGGGGGTTTTTACTTGCTTTTTAATGTTGTGTGTTGCTTTGTGTTGTATGTGAGAAATAGAGTTTAACAACTGTACAAATAAATATCAAGAGTCGTAAGTTTATGACAGGTATTTTGGGTTACCCACGTGGTTTTAGGATTTGAGTATTTTGGGTTTTAGACATTCATAAAAGTATCTTTAAAATTCTGATTGAGTAGGAAGCTCAGGGAAGTATCCTATTCAAAATTTAAATTGGGAAACAGTATTTTTTTTTATTTCTCTTATTGTTGATGTATTTGCTAATCAAGCTGTAGAAGAAATAGAAGTATTTCATGGTTTCATAGAATCAGGTTTTGGTTTTCAACAGGCTGTGTTCTAGCACTATCGCTTCTGATTTGGTAATAACTACCCATTTCAAAAACAAATACAATATACATCTGCAGCATTTTTTGTACCCACATATTAGTTATCTGTTAACCAAATTAACTGTATTATGATGAACAATCACTGTATGTTAAAGTTGCGTGCCTAGAACAGCCTTGTCGTTTTAATAAATTTTACTTTTTAGGACACTATATACACATCCTCACCATCTCTCTTTACTAAAAAAATATTGCTTTCCCAAAAAGCGTATGTTAAACTGGAGAAGTGCACGAATACGTGCAACATTGTGATTTTATTTTGCATTTTGTGCATGTAAATTGAAAATACACCTATGAAAATTAGGTAAGATTTAGAACCAAATCTTTTAACTACAGCTTAGACCTAAACAGTTAAATATCCCATCACAGTATGGAGATAGTCATCTGTTCAAGCATATGGAATCTTTTGGCTACTGGACTAAGTAGTTAATATAATGCCCAGTGTCCAGACATGGACACAACTGTTATGGAAGCAGAAGGGAACAGGCTCATGTATTGAGCCCATTTGGACACTGATAAGTAAAGATTAGAAGAGTGACTTTAAATAATACAGGACAAAGTATTTATTGCTTTAAGCAAGTAATTATTTCAGAAAATGGAAGGTAACATAGTTTTTCCAAAGCAGTATTTTTTTTGCTTAAGTAGAAGTCCAGGTTCTTGAGTGGGAAAAAAAAGAAAGCCCTGTGACTCTAGCATTAACTATAGGGTTTATCTGTTCTGTTTCAGAACAAAGAACAATAATTTTGTGTAAAACTATTTTACATTTAAATCCTTGCATATGTATTTTCCATCTTAAATGATTTTCACAGAACCAAATATTGAACTTCTATGCAATGTGTGCTTAGAAACATTTTGATGGGAACTTTCAGTGTTGTTTAAAAATCCTGAAGTTTCAGAATCCAATTCTACCGCTTTTTGTTTAGACATTCTCTATTAATTAGAATGTAATCATAATAAAAAGGAATACTGCATCTTTAATGATGTTTTTGTGCCTGTGTAGTTAAGCTTTAATGCTAGGGGAAAAAAAAAAAAAAAAGATTAAATTAGCCTTGTAACCTCTTTCTCTTCCAGACTGATGATGGAAAATAAAAGCTCTTAGCCACAGAATGTAACACTTAGAATTAATATTTAATTAGACCAGCAAACTGTACACCGTGGCTGAAAGCTTCCAAAGAGTTGTTAGTGCCACAATTGACCTACAAGTTTAATAATAACTCACTTCTAGGAGCAAGTGCCAGTTCAGCATAGTGGAGCCACTGTAAGAAAGTCCTGTGAGATTAAAATCAGCAAACCAAATGGCAGGCGAGGATTCCTGGGATGGAGCCTTCTGGAAAGCTGGGAGCTGGAGTAGCTTTTCAGCCAGGATTCAGATGAGAACAGTGGGCAAAAAAAGCTGATCCCTCCTGTTCTGGGAGCTTCTGGTTGTAGGCCAAAATCTTAGAACAGATTTTTTCTAAATGTTCTTACTGCAGCTATTAATTTATATCACAAATCAAGTAATGAATGGCTTATCTTCATCTTTTAATTAAGTTTCAATACAAACATTATCACTGAATTCATTGGTCATGAATTTTTCGCATGGAAGAAGGATACATTTTTGGTAGGATGTGTCATTTAGTATGTTTGTATTGCAGAATATTTAATTTTATGGTATTTTACTGCGACATAAAGGAGTTCTTGTTAGAGTAAGATATGACAAGCAATTTGTCGTAATATTATGAAATGTGTAAATTAAATATGAAATTAGTATACATTGTAAAATATAATCTTTTGAAGGTTAAATAGCTTAATCTTGCTTTTCATTTTATGAAGAATTAAAATATAAAGCCAGTAACTCTCCATTAGACATCTATCTGAGCCTTAATTCTATGGCAAATTATTCTAGTGAAATAGGGCACCATAAGTTCAAAAATGTGCAAACACACAGCAACAGACTGAGGAAGGAGCATTCTGCATTATTTATTGGCTAGATCCTAAATAATTAAAGAAATGCCTACTCATTAGTTAAAAATTAAAGCAGGGGAGGACCTTGCCAGCAGAGGGAGCAGTCATGTCTTTCCTTAGGTTCCCATCGTTTCCAGCCTACCCATCATTTCCACCCTACCTCTTCTTATTGCCCAGCCAGTTTCCCATCTGGACCCAGCTTTGCCAGCCTGCTCCTGATGACAGCCTATAATTTTAGACTGGATAAGGGATTAGTTTTTTAAATGATTTTAAAATTCAGAATCTTGCCACTCGATTATCAACATCAGTTAGATGTTCCTTCTGATACTTGTGTACTATTAATTGAAATAATAGTGCAGGTTCTTTTTGGTCACCTGGGAATAAAATGTGATTCACTGTTTAAAGAGCTAAAGTTGCAGTGAGTGTTAGCCTTTCTAAATTGGTAAGCAAACTGCAGTGACATTTTTTTCAGGCAAAATGGCAACAAAGGGAACTCCTGAACCTTTTTCTTATAACGAATGATTCCCAGTGGAGTCACAGAATTTTAGTTAAGCCAGTTGGTCTCAAATATGTAATTTCAGCAGGTTTTTTATGGCTCTTTTTTAATATGACTCCCTCTTCAGACTGCTTTTACATCTCTGGTTTTTACTGCTCTATGACCAACTCGTAGCATGGCATATTTTCTGTGTTCATTTTTCTAGAGGAATCTGCTCAAATGGTCAGCTCATTTCTTCAATGACTAAAGATAAATAATGACCTACAGATTTCTCTCTATATGCTTTTATAACAGTGAAACAGTCTCATTGGTGAAAACCAGATAATGTTCAGGGAAGGTGCTGGGCTCATCTTAGCCCGGATCTTGTACTGATTTCTTCCCAGCCACTCACCCTTCACTGGAGAAGGGCTCAATCAGATTGATTTCATCTACTCAGTGCAGTAGGACTTGTACAAGAGCCCCACACCCCAGAACCATTCATAGTCACCTGCAGCTTTCAGCCACCGAATGCTAAGGGTAGAGAAGAGAAAAGCACTGGACAGGATTCAGCTCAAAAAGTGTCACCCTGTAACACACTGTACATCTATCACCTCTTTCAGCCAGATAATAACAGGATTTTCAGCACCCAGCTTTCTGGGCTTTCACTCCCACACCATCTTCATGATACCACCAAGTATTTTGCTGATACCCCAAACCCATGGATGCAGCCTCCTAAACCAAGCCTCAAATGGAGGGGGGCAGACAGAGCTACAATGAAAGGCTGAGTTGGGATCCCAGCTCACTGTTGACTGGCTTTTGGCTTTGGACAGCTCACATGACACCTTTGTGCTTGTTACTGACTTGTAAATGAGGAATGCAGCACTTGCCTGTCTTTTGTGAGGCACTTGGAGATCAACAGATGGAACATTTGATTTAAACTACTAGACTTGGTTCATTTTTTTTTTAGGCTGCAGCAGTGACTGTTATTGACTTGCTTAATTTATCTCTGTTTAGTAACCTCTCATTTCACTGTTGGCCTTCCCTTATTTCCCTCATTTCACTTAGGTCTTCCCTTCAATGGCAAAACAGATATCTTATTTTGTAAGGTGCCAAGGTCTGCTGGCCCTAGATGCTTTCATAGCTCAAGTAACACGCAAGTCCATCTTCAGTGAAGATCCAAAGATTTGGTTTTTTCAGTGTGTGATATCTAGTTTTTATTTCCTGGCTCATTATTCTGCCTGAAAATTTATCAAAATTAATTGTATACAGTGCCATCCACCTTCGTCTGACATTTTATGGTAATATGCAAAAACACTGCAGAGTTCCCACAGCAGAGGCAACTATCAGGACAAATGTTATTAAGAGCAACCTTTAAGAGAGCAACCAAAATCTGGAATTAATATGTTGTGTAACATATTGACCAACAGATGCTTTGTTACTCTCTTCCCATTTTTACGAGGATCTTGCATCTAATTGCCTGCTCTTGTCTTCACTACATGTCCTCTCTTTGCTTCTGCAACTTGTATAAAATTTTTCAAAGGTATTATTTAGTGCTTTAAATTAGTTAATGTAATTAGCTAATGTTGTACCTCTAAACAAGTCAACCAAAATCAGTGCTTCTCTGGCTTCAGCCATACAGATGGATAGTTATACCTAAGTTCTAATATAGTCAGTAAGGTTCTTCAGAGGTAAAAGAAGATGCTTAATCAGTCAGAATCCCCAAGTGTGGTTTTCTCATGACTGAAGGCATTGTAGTTTGTAGCAAATCCTCTATTTCTAGGGTATCTGTCTTCCAGCAAAGACATCGCACTTGTGTTCCGTTTTCTTGTGAGATTGGTACAGATTTCTGCACACCAAAATTTGTTAATGTACTGTTGGTTGTCTTGCATTCCAGTGGCCTGAGTGTACATTCATTTTAGAGCCAAAATTCAACATTCAATTAGTAGATTTGCTGTGTGCAAACACTGTAAACAGTGCTAATCAGTTTGGAGTTAGAAGATGTATTGAATTTTATAGTTTACAGTCTTTATTAATTATGGAATAACACTTTTTGGCAGAGCAGTTGTTAATAATTTATTTTGGGGATTTGTGAATAATCAAAAAGTACATAAACTGTATCTCTCTATAAAACCAGTATAAGGGCCTATTACCTAACTTCTTTTACCAAAAGAAGATGTATGGGTAATTCTGCAATTTTTTGACCAGTAATTATTAACAAATTGTGATAAATATTTAAGCCATGTTTCTTAATAATTTGTGTTTCCAGTGTAAAATCCTTTGGAGATTAAGTAGTAATGACAAGTGGTAAATATTTGTGGATTATGAAGTCATTACCACATAATTGTGTGATAATCTCTCAAAAATATCAAGAACTATTTCATTTATGGAATATCCAACCACTGTTTCATTTTAGTCCGGTGTGGCTCTCTCCATTATGGTGCTAAGCTTACTTCAGCTTTATGACCATAAAAGAATTTTTTTGAAAATACAACCAATTTTTGAGCTTTTCTTGAAAATTCACACACAAAAATTTGGTCTAAGTTCATAAGATTCATATTACTTTGCATGAACTTGCTTGGTGTTTATTATTGAGACCTTTCAAATGAAGTGTCAGGATTTCTGGATTCACCTGTTGGTAATGACAGAGATTGTTGCCTCTAAATACAATTTTACCTAGATGTGGGAGGAGTATCTGAACTCCTCTTTGAATACTCTGCTGTCATACGAAATGTATGCAGCTTGCTGTTTAAACTGGGTTTTGTCCCAATACAAACAATATTTGTAAGTAATGTTTTAGGGGATGAAACTCAAGTAGGATTCAAGGTGTTCATTCTTAATTAAAGGTTTTAAAATAAAACCAGTGATGGGATTATATTACCAGAATGTAAAGATACAGAAGTAACCCTCTACGAAAATATAGGCCTAATGTCTCTTTGAAAAGAGACATGGGCTTAAAATACCTTATTTTCAATGCAGTAAGTCCATATTAAAATTATAGTAATGTACTGATCAGAATACGGATGCAAATATGTGCAAAAAGTCCATGTGATTCAGGTATTTATTATATAGGTGGTAATTGTATCTCATTGTAGATCTTTAACATGAGTGTCTTATTTTCCTGTTACATTTTGAGATTGTTTATATGTACTATGTACAAAAGTTGAACCTGTCCTGAGAAAAATTTCCATTCTCTGGCTTTTTTTTTACTTATGCAGTGCAAGGACTGAGAATTTAAATATTTTTATTACATAAATTTTGTGAGGTTTTTAATTTTTTAAAAACTGACAAAGTGAGAGGGCGTATCTCTGGGTGTTAGTAAAATTTTAACAGGAAATCAGAGGAGAACTAGAAATTAGAGCAGAGTAGAAAAGACAGATTTTTTTCCTAATACAGAATCCAGATGAACCAAGATTGATTTGATTAATAGTAGTAATGATAAAATTGTGGTACATTAAGAACTCAATCCAGTAGAAACATACAATATTGATTTCAGTATGTCAGTTTGAGCATACAGGCTGTGCATGAATTTGTGTTGGTAGAGTACCATGCTTCATACTCAAACACAGAACATGATACATTTTAAACTGCTTTTTTTGTAAATAAATATTTTTAAAAATGCACAGATAATTACTCAAAGGTATGTACCTTCTGGAATTGAATTAGTAAGACAAAGGAATCTTCTTCCATAATTGCCCTTCCCCAAAGCAGGTTAAACATGTACAGTTCCCATTTCCATAGCCAGCTCACTACATGGATTTTCTTGACATGTTTGAAAGTACACTTTGGTTGAACCCAAATATTGCAAGTTTGCACTTAAAATGTCTGTCTAAAGCAGTAGCACAAAAAAAAACAGTTACAAAGGTAAGATATAGAATGGATGCCCAGCCCAGCCTGCACAACAGGATTGCTACCATGTTGTTAGAATAATTATATTTTGGCTGAACTAACTAATTTAGAAAAACTGCAGTACATCTAGCAAGACTGAAAACTTTCCAAGACTGGATTGGTTTTGGGGGTTTTTTTCCATTTTTAGTATAATTTAAAACAATACCTCTTCTAGCTGCCAACAAAATCTTTCCCTGAATCTCACCATTCCTGGCTTCCCTCCTAACCATGTCCTGGCTCACCTCCAGAGCTGCCAAGTTTATGCCAGAAGCAGGAGGTAGATTTGTATGGGGCTGGAGGAAGATCTGGAGCTCTGTTAAATTTTCAAGCCCAGATGGGGCAACATGATTTGTGTGTTTATGTCAGTATGCCATACATCACAACTATCTGTGTGCTGACGTCAGCTTTGATTGGACATTAATGTGCTGAACACTGCAAACTAGAAAATACATGATAGATACAGATCTATGGCAACAATGCCACATAAGCAAATGTCTGTTTGGTGTGGCAATTCACTGTGCAAAATATTTCCCGAGATACACTGCATTAAGCCAGGGGAATATTTTGACACTTTAAAAACAAAAACAAAATCAACATGGGCAAAGAGAGTACTATTTCAGAAAACAAATCCTTTCAAAGGAAGAGCTGAAAGCAACATGTTAAAGTATGTATCATCAGGCAAATATTGAAATGTTGTCTCTCACTTGAATCTTTCCAGAATTAAAACCAAATAGGAAAGATTCTATTCTTATGATTTGCAGGACTGTCAGTGATGAGGATATGTTGCTGATGGTTGAGCATCTTTCTTTCCACAGTTTTTGTAACCCATTGTTATCAAAACTGGCAAGCAAAAACATTAGTGGGCAGCAAATGTTTTTTTCAAATGATAGGATATTTTTTCTGTATCAAGAGTTTGTTTAGCTTTGTTTCCAGGAATCATCAGTGTTTATTTATTTATATGAAAGTTTTGTATTTCTTACTTATACAAATAGCATGCAGCAGCCTCCTCAAGAACTGGCAAAAGATGGTAATTTCTGGTCTGTGGATTTATAGAGGTCACTGTCTACTTCAGATTTATATTTATGCTGCCTTTATGTGATTACCCCCATAGAATAATGTGACCAAAAGATTCCATTAAAATATAATACATTGTCTCTCTCTTCCTAGAAGAGGAAGTGATTTGCAAGTCAGCTTTACTATTTCAGGGGCAGATATAAGAGCAAAGTCTAGGGATTGGTGTGTAGGCAGTGTTCTTTTACCTCACATCACTTCTGTTATTCCTCAGAAAGGAAATTCTGTAGTATAACACTACTTTATCATTATCCATCATTGGACTTTGTAGGTAAAGTGAAGGTTCCCTGATTCCATGGGGATGGATGCTCTTGGCCTGTGCACAAGTAGTGGCTCTGAAAAGAGACCCCTCCCCAGGATTTGATGCCATCTGGCCCATAAGGTGGGGAAGGGAGGGGGTGTAAAGGTACCATGGGATCAGTGGATTTAGGCCTGGTAACCTGAGCAAATTGGGCTGTGCAGGCCACAACTTCATGTACTGGTCACAAAACAGAATTCAGTTTATTCCTTGACAGGACCAGGAAATTTTCATCTTTCGTGTCTGCTTTGTAAGCTTCTCTGTGGCTAGAAAATAATGGTTATTGAAATGTGGGTTCATGAAAGCAGTTGGGGATATTGATCACCATTTTAATAAACCTGAATGTCAGTACAATGCATGGACTATTCTAATATCTCTGGAGATGTTTTTGTTTCTCTGCTCCTAATTGATAAATTGTTATTATGAAATAGTTTACCAGTATTTATTGACCTTTCAGAATAAGCATCAGTCATATAGTTTATGAAAGAAGTTCAAAATGTGCAAAATACTTTAAAATTAATAGAAAATATGAAAGTATAACATGGGGCTACAGAGCTAATTCCTTATAATTAGAATGGGTATTTTGAGGTGATTAGTCTTGATACCCCTGAAGGTTTGATGAATGTAGCATCTACAACCACCAAGAACATGAGTTTAATACCAGCTGTCCAAATACCTTTAAGATAACTATTTCTTATCTTAAAGAAATATTTTGCTTTTTACCACAGATGTGTTTCTTTTTTTTCTCATTAAATACTGACATCATCAAAGCATTTAAGAACATTTTTTCTGACTTACCTCTGAAGATCTGTTGTGACCTTTGAATGTCACTTTCTGCTATGTAAAATTAAGTAAAGAAAACCATGTGGAAAACAGCTTATTTAAGGCATATGACAGTACACTGTAGCACAAGACTTAAGGCATCACTTAAAAATCACACATATATTGAGAAATGGTACTGCTGCTTGAAGCTTTAGATTTGTATGTTGTGTAGAGAGAAACTTTTAGAGAGGAAAATGCTAAGAAATTACTTGAGTTTTCCATGTTTATCTGATAGCCACAATGAGTAATTGTGGGGGTTCTGCTTGCTCAAAATATTAGACATGATATGCCTAAGTGTATTAAAACCCAAGGTTTTCAGAACCCAAACAAAAACTGGGCATCAGACTCAAAGGAGAAATCAATGAGAGATAAGCTTATCACATGGCTTGTAAGTATCGCTGATGTGAGCAAATGCTTGTTATGAAGATGAAGGGAAATATTAATTTAGTGCTAAGTTAGCCCTTTTGTGGTTTATCCTTGTCAAATGTATGTTTTCTTTAGACAGATATTTTAAGTCTTTCTTTTTTTAAGAAAAAAGCCTTCTAACATAATTTCTAAGTATTGATGGCCTATTTTCCCCCCACAGTTTGTCATTGAGAAGACCAAGGCTTACTCTATGAACATTAATTACCTTTTTCATCACATAGGATGTGTATTTTGTTTCCATGTCTTACAGAATAAAGCAATTATGGAACGTGTAACAAACTTGTCAGATGTGGTAGTTGGTCTTGAATCATTTATCGGCTCTGAGAGAGAAACCAATCCATTGTACAAGGATTACCACGGTAAGTTCTGCCTTTAGCAATGCAAAAAGTCTGCCCTGAGTGTTTCTAGGGCACTTAGCAGCTCACCCTCCAGTTGGGTATCTGCTATAAAGCAGCGTTTGATTTCATTTTGGAATATACCTCCTAAATGCTTCCCCTTGCCTAACCAGTCTTGAGTTAGGAAAATTTTCAGCAAAGTGCATTAAGGCTGCAAAGGAAACATGGCAACTCCTTGCATGTTGTCAAGCCGCATTACTGAGGCATGGCTCAATCAGATGTACATCTCAACAGGCAGGCTTTGGGGAATTCACATGCAGGGGAGCCTTGGCAATCATCTGACCAGCGAGCTGAACTTGTCATGAAATCAATACTTTTGATCTGCCAAGTTTTAAATTGAGAACACGGGAAAACATATATTATAGTAAGGTGAATAAACTGCTAAATTATGTGCTAGATAAACTTTATCTAAAAAATAATGTTCTATTTCTTCAGCTATGGGGTACAGCACTTGCTCATTTAAAGATATGAATGTGGGTACATGTGGCATGTAAAATATGAAACTGATTTTGGTAAAAAGTCATGTAGCCTCTCAAGTGTTTTATCTTCAAAATGTGTAATGGTGCTTAATCTTGCATTTAGTTTCCCAAAGATTTTTGTTAGCTGTTGCAGCAGAACTATTTCAATTTTTAAAATTATATTAGGAGTTATGCACAGCCAAAGCAGTGAATAACAGTTTTAGCTAATCCGGAGCAGTGCTCAGAGTGTGCATAAATTACAGCTCTTATTATTGTGATACTACTGTAGTTCCATGGAAACCTTTAGCTGAAAGTAAACTGCTTATCCGAGACCTGCTGTAAACATATGACAGTGGCAGTGTTTTCCACAGCAGAATGTACAGAGTATACAGAAAACAAGCAAAGATGGTGTTGAGACACCACTGTGTGTATGCAAGCTGTAATTAATAAATCAGAGAAAAATCTTTCTGACTGTGAAAGTAGTGCACATTTCATTATCTGAAAAAAGGTGAATGAAAAAGAAACTGTGAACAAAAGCTGGAATAATTTGCCTAATTATTTTTCCAACTGTATAATCGTGATACAGCCTTTGTTTATGCTAACATAATTCTGTCAATTTAATACTCCTTTTCTCAGTCCTGAAAAGATCCTTTAAGACAATGTGTGTTTTAGCATTTATTTCCTGGTTTCCTATAAAAATGTATGCTAAGTCATTTTTGGTGCTATTTAGTAAAAATTATGTGCCAATATACATAGCTTTTGAGATTTGCACAACCTTAATTTGACACTCTGAAAAGAGATATTTCTAATGTTTTTAACTTTTTGTATTCTTTTTGCTTAAGAACATATTTTAAGGTATTTATTTACTGCAGATGATGAAAGATTTTGACATTACTCAGAAGAAGTTTGATTACATTATTGCATTATTTAATGAATCCTCCTTAATAGTTTTATTAAGCTACCTGCAAATTTAAATGTTTGAAAAGCCACAAAATAACAAAATAATTATATAGATGATCCCTAAATAAAATTTCTAGGATACTGTATATAAGCAACCCTGTGTTAGACCTGCTGTTCCTGAATATTATTATATATTAGATTTTGTACTCAAAAGCCTAACAAATAATTCTTCTAATTCACTGAACAGGAGGCAGAGATAGAAGGTTTAAAACTATAAAAACGCTTTTCTAATATTGTCGGGAATTTAATTAGTGCCCATAAAAATTATGCTTTTTGAAGTATTTCAATTTTAAGAAACTTCCTTCAAAAAAATAAATAAATGCCTGAAAAAATACTTGCCTTATTTTAATTAAGGGGTTTAATGTTTGGGGATTTTCTCACAGCTGCCGTTTTGAAGTCAGTTACCTTTTCTAAATGTTCAGTATTTCCATTTAGACGCTGGCTTTATGAATACCGAATATAGGCCAGTAATTGAGAAGCCCTGTAGAATTTTCCTGGTTTTCAGATGTAGAAAATCACCCTTAGGTTGTTCAGAGACTATATTAGGCTGCACAAAAACCATCCAGCGTCCTTGTCAGAAAAAATCAGCTTGAGTTGCAGCTGACAGAATGCAGAGCTTGCAGTGCACCTAGTGCTGTTAAAAACATCTGAGCAGCTATAGAAGCCTGCTGCAGGAAGAAAATGTATTTCTTCTGGGGTGGCACAGGGGTTAAAATTTATTTAAAAGTGTGATCTAAATCGGGATTTTCCAGAAACTTTTTTCAAGTCTTTCTCAGGCCACAAAACGAAGGAGTTCTCATTAGAGCTTCAGTGGTTATCAGTAACCCATAAGCCTTGTTTTGCTGGCTGCTTACTGGTGCATTTAATAAAATAAAGATCACTCAGTGGTGCCGTGGGCAGCATGCAAGGTGATAGCCATATTTGCTTACTGTAAATACAAGAGAAAATCACACACAAACCGGCTGTAGTTTTGACAAGTATTAAGATCGCTCTTTACATCTGTACTTCTGTACCAAAGTGCAATTAGTTTTCCTCGCACAAGGATTTCTGTTTATCTTATTCTGCTTGATTACTTGAGCATAATCGCACCGTTTGCTTCATTGCTCCTGGTAGTAAGCTCCAGTTTAAAAAGGGGAGGATGAGTGTGTGTAAATATACAGAATTCTGCTGTAAGACTCTAATTTATGCATCTGGATGACAGCGTTTTCTTAATTTTTTTCCCTCTTTTACTCTTCCTTTCCACAAGGTTTGGTTCATGTACATCAGATTCCTCGGCTTAATAGCTTGATCTGTGATGTGTCAGACACGAAGGACCTTGCTTTTAGATTAAAAAGGAAGCTGTTCACCATCGAGGTAAGAGAAACATTGTTTCACTATTTAGAACCCAAAAGGTGGAGCTAATCCCATCTCTTATGTTTCGTTTTGTGAAATACATAAAATATGCATCAGATGTTGTAAATTCATTTCACTCTGGTTTTGCTGTTCAGAACAGTTTTATAAAATACTGTAATATGCCTTCTAATTAAAAATGTCTCATTTGCTGCACTAAATCAGTCTGCTATAAATACTTTATTTTGGTTTAAAATGTACATAGAAAGTAGGCCACAACCTTCAATAACAAAGCATGACATGTTTCTAAGGATGTCAGGAGCATATTTAATTAAATGTTAATGACTTGCTCTTACTTGTGTTAGTGGGTGGGAAAGTAGCTACATGTTATTACTCCAGTAGAGGGATTTTAATGTATAATGTTGCCTAAAATTGTGTGTGGTATGGGGGATAAGTGTCCTTATCAGTATTCAGAAACCATTTTCTTTGCATTACTGGAATCACCTTTCACTCTTTTATGTCATTTTAAACACAGTATCATTTACACTAATGTCCTTAAGTAAATTTCCTACTAAATTTAAACTTTTTTCTGTGACCTTTATGCAGACAGTCCTGATAGAAGGCAGTAATACAAAAGATGTATTTCATTTTAATCTTGCTAAAGAGCAAATGAACATAGCACTATTAAGCAATTAGAGCTGATGTATTTATTAACCAAGTAATGCTTAGAGATGGAAGATGGCTTTCAGGGTGATGTGATAGTCATCGGTACAGTCTGGGCAAATTTTTTTTAACAAAGACATAAAACAGCCAAGCATCCCTGACAAACCATTTTGTTTAATCTCTTTTCAAATGAAAAGCTCTTAAGCAGACCACTTGTCTTAACTGCTTGAAACCATAAAAAGAGAGAATTGCCACCAATAAATTAGCATATTTTTTACTCCATCACCAAATGCTGGTCAATGTGGCTTGGCACTGCTTTGGTGTTTGGGACTTCACCCTTAAGTGACCACTTTGGCCCTTATTTGACCCTCTGCCCTTTTTAGCTGGCCACTTGATAAGGTAACTTAAGGGTTCTCTCTCTTCACTGCCCCCTCCCCTTCACAATTGCAAGTAGCCCTAACCTATAAATCATTGAAAGGGCCCTATCAAGTGACAAATTAAGGTGCCCTCCTCCTAATTAATGGTCATCAATGTCTTTAATTATCTAATCCTATTGAGAGTAGTTAATAGTTAATCAGACAGCCAGTTCTTCATGCAGGTCATCTCTGCGTGAGTGCTAGAAGTTTCTCAAGTAGAGGTATCCTCTTCAGAAGCCACTTAAAGGCAAATACATGAAGGAGGGCTTTTTTCCCAAAGACAATTCCTTTATAATGTTTGTCACTTTCCCAAGAATGCAGTTAGTGAAACAAGGCATTGTGAGGTATTAAAGCATTTTAACAACTGCTGTTGGGCAGTACAGTAGAAACAAAACCCTTAATAGTCTGTGTTTGGTTTTAAAATACAAATGTTCTCACTGTTTTCAGAGGTGCAGAGAGGCATGCACCCTCATTTCACAGCGCAGTAAATTCTCATTTATTGTAGCTATGAATTAGGATATTTGAGGGGTTTCTCATCACTATGAATCCTGTCTCAGAATACAATTTTTTCTGTTGGACGAATTGGAGATTCTAATCTGTAATGTAACTTGGAAGGAAAGAAAACCCTTAGCAGGAGGCTCTGTAAAAAGAATTGAATTAGCCATGGGGCACTGGAAACAGGAGAGAAGTAGAACTCTTGAAACAACCTGTTGCCCTAGACATGCATAGATGACCCACTTGTATAATTTCTCCCTTCGTTGCTCGGGTGCAGCCCCCTTTGGATAACTTCAGGTTTTGTTAGAGATATGCTTTCTGTAAGCTGAACTGACACAAACTATCCCTTTTTGAACATGTTAGATCACTGTCCTACTGTGATCTTCCTGTACACGTTTCACTAATCTATAATACATATGTTTTTCTTCCTCATACTGTTAGGGAAAGCAGACTTCAGCTAGGCTGACTAGAGCAGTAAGGGCAATGAGAAAACGGGAGCAAGGGAGAACCGAATTATGAGAGGATGTGAATAAGGTCTTCTAAAATGGGTTTCTAGTTTCTACAGTTAGGATGTGATGCATCAGCAGTCAGTCAGCACTGGTTCTGGGGGTAGAAGCATAAGGCAGCACTACAGTGTGCATTACAAGCAACAGTATGCTTTATACAGAGTACAACTAAGTTTAGGACTTCTTCAGTATGTAGTTTAAGTATGAAATGAAAATGTACATTGAGTACCTTACAGGTCTTGCAAAGATTCTGCATACTTATATACACAATTTAGGACAAAAATACTGACATCTATTTGAAATGCATCTTTAAAATCAAATTACATAAGAAAATCTAGAAACACAGAACCTGTGAATTTTGGCAAAATTTCTTCAAAAAGGGTTTTAATCACTAGACCTTTCTTTTTTTACAGTTTAAAACGAGCATGGGACATGGATTTTCTCATCTCTGGATTGCTCACCAGTTAAATAACTCTTTCTAGTTTGGCCCTCACAGGTGAAAAACCTTGAATGTCAAATCCTCTTTATTAGATTGCAGTTTTGTGGGAGGGACTCCACCTCTTTATAGCCTTCAGAATCGTCTAACTGTTTCAGTTTTCCTTGTGTTTTCTTGTCAAAATAAGATTGACTGAAATGTTTTCTAAAGAGATTTTTTTTTTAATTCAGGATGAAGATGGTTTTTTAATGAATATTTATGACTGCTCATTGTCCATTTATAAATTATGAAGCAGAGCCTTTCCAGGAAAACTTATATGTTTATCCTAAAAGGTGCAGTAGCTTTATCAAGCTTTCCCAAATCTTCACACTTTAGTTACTAGCAATATACTCTTATATGCAGTATTATCAGAGATCTATCTTATGTGCATACCACTTTAAAGGACACAATTTTGAAGTTAGCCTGTCTAATCCTATTTCTTCCCACTTTGGAATCTTAATTAGGAGGAGATAAAAACCATCATTTGACTAAATTATTGTCTTGAATCTGTAGCAAAAGGTATAATCCGCAATTGGGCCAATTAGTGTACCCCATAGTTAGCTATGCTGAGGCAGGATCTTGATTAGATCTGACACCAGCCTAGTTCCCACTGTTGTTTTGCCAGGTATGATGGTCAGACTTCAAAGGGCTTGAGGCATCAGCAGGGCAAGGTTTGGAGGCCAGCTTAGGTCCGGTCGTTAATCTCTCTGCTAAAACCACAGCAGCCCTCGCACAAAACAAGCTTACACGACACAATCATGCGGTATTAAAGTTTGGGTTGAGTCATGCCAATTTCCCTTTGATTTTCTGATGATTGACTAAAAGATGGCTACATGACTAGACACATACTGAAAGTTTACTGATTAGGTAAGTTCCCCAAATATTTGAAATATTTTTTGATTTCTCAGTTAAATGATATGACAACCCGTTCATCTTAGTGCGACTGTTCAGCAGAATTGTTCTTGAAGTGCTTTTTGCTTTCGTTGTAGCTCTGAATGTAACTTTTATCAACATTTGATAAATTTTGTAGGAACATTATGTTCATAGTTTTCTTTGATAGAACTTTATCTTGGTTGTTCCAAAGCCTCCTGTGTCAAGACCTAAGGAATCTGTGGTTAAATTTGGTTTTATCACTGCTCCAAATTCTATGGAAACATTGTTTATCTTTCTTATTTAGGTACATTTAAAATTACTTGCCAAAAGGGCATTTTCCCTTAATTATTTTCCACCTCACCATCAAGTAAAGCACTGTTCTATGGCTGTGATTACATAAGTGTTCCTTTCTTTTGCAGTCTGATTTGTTCAAATATTGCAGTAACAGTGACATGTTTCCATTCTGAGAAAAGCCTAAGGCTGCTTTAGTATTATTCCAAATGATTGAAATTGCCATCTTGCTGACTTTCCCTTGGGCAGCTTAGGGCCTGTTTACTTTTGTATTTGTTTCACATGTTCCCTCTGAGTTTGGCTGGCAGGACATCATTACCTGGTTTGACAAGACAGTTGGAGAAGATTCATATTTGATTAACTCCCTTTGTTATTGTCTGGACAACACAAACCTCTGAAATCATCTATTTAAAGTTAAAACTCCTGATACACTTAGATAAACGCTTGCAAATAGGAAAGTTTGTGAGGGTGTTTTTTTTAATTCCCTAGTTTCGCTTAATTTGTAAGTCTTCAAGTAACAGTCAATTATTAGAAGTATAGAGACTAAGCTTTTTCCTACAAGTTTTTTTATTATAGTTTGCCTAATAAATAGTTGTTGTGCAAATACTTTTTTTTTGTCAATATACAAGTCACAGCAGCCAATATTTTTTTCTAATGGCTACAACACCTGTGCAGCCCACGATAAAATTCTTTAGAAGCCAGCTCAGTTTGAAGCCAAGTGTCATATACAATATAAAGAATTACCACACAGTAAAAAACAAGTTTCCAGAGCTTAAAGTACAAGTTTAGGAGTTTCTTTTCTGAGAGGTGTTTCCTAACAGGAGGGGAAGAAATTAGAGGAGTCCTGTGTCAGGAAAGGGGCTGGTTTCTCAGTGCCAGGCAGATGCAGTATGGTACTGTGGAGCATTCTATACTGCATTTTCCCCATGGTAATTGCCAGAGTAAAAGGTTATGTCTTTGGAAGGAAATACAACCACAAAAACCAGCAACTGAGTCTGTATAGAATTAAAAATAAACATATGATTCCAAAGGCATTCAAAAAATATCCTGTCTTCATCTAGCAGTAAAAGACTGTGAGAAAACTAATGATTGCCAAAATAAGAAATAATTGCAACTCCAGATATTCATGTCTGTTATGTGTCCAGTGTTGGTATTGGAAGATGACTAAAACTCTAAGATGGTGATGTAGGCCATTTAAAACAGGAAATATGGCTTAGGTAGCTTCCATCTGAAGTCTCTATATTTCTGACTTTCTTTGTCTTCCTTTCAGTCTCTCTCTTTTCTTTGCTTATGTTAGACAGACTACACTGTGGTAAACTTCTTATTTGCAAAAGGGAAGTGCAAGAGGCCGCTGTTAGGGATTACTTACCAAAACAGGTGGGTGAGACGAAGTCAGAGCTGATGGCTGCAGTGCTTCAGTGTGGTATCCACATAGCACAGGTTTGGTCCTAAGGGGCTCAGGAGATGGCAGCATCACTGAGTGCCAGAAATGGGCTCCTTCAAACATTTCCTAAGTAATTATTCGTCAGGAACAGGTATAGAAACTGTGTCTTAGGCTGTTTCTTCTGGAGGAACAAGTCAACCCTGTCACCAGCACATATGGGATCAGTATATATTTAAAATACACATCCATTCCATACCAACCTCTATACTGAAGTGAGAATTAGAAAGTGGCAATAAGAGCATCACTTCTTTTAGGTTTTTCCAAGAGAATTCGAGGCAGTCTTCATTATGGCTGACCCTAATCTTGATTATATTCTCAGATGTTTCTAAAGTTGAGTAAATTTGTAAATAAATGCATTTGAATTAGTGAACTATTTTGGGCCACTGTTAACAAAAAGAATCAGTGAGCCTGGGAGCTGGCAAAAGGCAAAACACTGGTTTATTATAAATTTAGGTAAAGAGATAGTTCTATAGCACTCATTCAGTAAAATAAGAAAATAAGCTAATATATGCTACAAGATGCATGTTGCAATGCTGATCTATATATTTTCATATATAGACAAAACAACTCTGTATTTTGAGATTGTGCACTGGTGCCCTTACAAGACTTGACCCTCTGTTAGAGCTTTACAACCTCAAAATGGAACCTTCTTTTACCAAGCCAGCACTTGTGACTGCCTGGCTGCCCAGGGCCTGGAGCATGGATGAAACTTCACAGGTATACCTGGTTCAGAGACGAGACAGAACTTCTCTGAAGTGTTACAGAAAGTGCATTTCTTCAATTTTCTCATCCCCATGTGTTTGAGAACACAATTACCCCTGGGGCTTGCATGGAAAACCTCTTTCTCCTCAGATGCATCATACCTGGCAAACTCTGGTACTGGATGTTCCACTCAAGCTGGGGGACTCCAAGCAGGGAATTCTTCATATAAAACTAAACTTTCCAACTGAGAGAGGTAAAACACTGGAACAAAATTCAGCTGAAATTTATACCAGTAAAACCAACTATGCATTGATTTCTCCTGTCCATTTTCCCTATGATATTAATAAAGACATTACCACTGCATTATTTAAAACTAGTTCAAAAGACAATAATTATAATACTAATAATTATATTATTAACATTTTCTTAATCTGAAATTAATAATACTGCAAAAAAGATTCTCCTGCAGAACTAATTCTGTCATAATACCAAGCTCCATTTTACATTATTTCATCTAGTAGCCAGTTCAGGTTCTCTTTACCTGGTATGGTGTACTTCACTGAATTGTTTTGTCAGATGCTGTCAAGCCAACCTACCATTGTTAAAGAAAATCAAACTAAATCATTTTGGCATGAGCCTTCCAGGAATAAGGCACAGAATATGAAGGGTTTGATGAAATCAAGGATTTGATTTCAATATTGTAAAAGACTGCCTGTCAAAAATGTATTACATTCTTTCAAACAATTTTGAATAAATATACGTGTTTAAAATTGTGACAGTACAATTTAGCTAAAGTTTTGGGAGAGTATTTTTAAATTATAATAACTTGAGGTGAAACAATACTTTGAGTACTCCTATTTGAAAAGAAAAACCCTCTGAATCTTAATGGTACACTGGACTGAAATCAAGTGATCAATTTTAGACAGTATATGGAATTTCGGGACACGTATCTTGTGCACATGTGGAAGAGTTTAATTTGAAAATATCACCTTCTTATTGTGTACTACTGTATAATGTAAATTAAATTATTAATTTTTTGTCTGTAGGCAAATATAGGAAGATACTGTTAACTCTTAGGTTTCATGGGAAGGAAGATTTGTAATATCCTGAAATTTATTTAAGAATTAGTTTTGTTTTATGGGTTGTATAACAGGGTAATGTTACACTGTTGTATTGGAATTGAATTGAATTGAATTGAATGAGAGTTCTATTCAATTTTTTAAAACTTTAACCCTTGTAATACAGTCCCTCTGCAGTTTCTTGTTAGTAAACAGAACTCTTTCAACAGAACTTAAACAAATAATTCTGGTGTTTAGAAACATTTATGCTGTGTGTTGTTGCAATGGAAGAACATGCACCACAAAGTCATTAATGCCATGAAAGGTCACTTGTGCATATTGTAATGGGCTGCTCATTCTCAGGATCTGTGCTAAGGGTCAGTGTTGCAGCATGAAAGGGTTTGGCCTGTTCAGTCTGTAAGTAAATTGGTCAACTTTTCCTGTATTTGCCAGACAAGTAAAGTAGTTGACATATTCCCACTTTCTAACTATTAGAAGACAGGTAGAATAAGGACATCTTTTGTAAAAATGTTGGTTGATAAAGATTAAAAAACTCTTTCTCTACAAGGATTATATTATTCACTGAAGCAGTAGTATTTTTTAGACAAAGGTCTGTGGGCATGAGTTAGAAAGATATTGATGATGAGTCTTTAAGAAGCAAAAAGAGTTAAGCCCCGTATTTCTTGTAGTTCTCAGCAGGACTTTTAGTATCACAAGTGTTAATAAATTTAGGATATTTTATAGTTGTATAAAGTTCTCATTTTACAAAGAATAACAAATTCTATCAGGCCATGGTAAAACATGGTAAAACAGATCTCTGTTTTTCTGTATCCCTGTAAGTGCAGGAAAATAAAAAGGAAAGCTGAGAGGAAGTCAGATTTTCTCACCCACAGGTCTACATTGTACCCAAACCTTACTGACACTCACTGAAGTTGAGGGCTCTTAGTGAAAGGAGTGAGAGTAGGAGGATTTCACGTGTCCGTGTGCAAGATGTGCTTCCATCTGGGTCTCCTTGTCTCAGTACTGTTTGTTATGGTTTTGGTTATTGATCTTCAGGTAGGAAGTGATTCAAAGTACTCCCTGAACTGGGAAACTGGAAGATAGCCCCATCTAATACTTGTAAAGAGTTAAAATGGCATTTTGTAGGTAAACAGAACAATGCTGCCAAACATTTGCCATGACTAGTAATAAACAAATTTCAAATGTTTTATTGTAACTTTGGAAATTCAAGATTAAGTGTTAACATTTCCAGTCTTTTGAAAATATTAATGGTTTTGGATGAACATAAATCTATAAGGAAACCACAAATTTATAGTTTCTTTAAATTTTTCACCTGTACAGAAATTGTTCCATACCATTTTTCTGATCTATTTATTTTACTGTTTCACAAAAAATATTACCCTTTATTGAACTGTTAACATATAGGAACTTGGGTTTTTAAATTATTTTCATTGAGAGCAAACTAGTCTTATTATTCTTAGTCTGAAGGACTTAATGAAAGTGCCAAAAGGGGACAGGAGGAAAAAAATATACATACACTGCAAAGTACTGTAGCTGAAGAAAAAATATTCCATAATCATTGTGCAAATACTACTTTTGCTTTGGCTAAATTATGGGGTATTATTTGCAACTAAATTCCAGAGTACATTTTATTCTTTTATTTCTGGCCAAGAGAATTGTGCAAAAAGTAGATTATCGTAAGGAAAATGGGTGAGGACCACAGTGCCTAAGGTGTAAGTAAAGTTAGGTTTTGGTCATGCTGTCTTTACTGCTCTCTTTGTCACAGTTGTTTTAGTTGTGTGGTTTTGATTTTTTTTTTAGTTTGATTTTTCTTCATTATATTTCATATGGTTCTCAAAGGATTCTGTATTACACATACAGATAATGTAATTTAAAGTTTCTTATTGGATGTGGAAAACCAATAGCTTTTGAAATATCAAGTGAAACTGTCTCCTAGAAGAAAATCATTATTATAATATATTATTATTATTGCAGTTAAAGTGGTGTTTCTGGCCTGCTTAACCCTGACACCATATTAGCCCCTTTCAGAATGAGCGCTATTACCAATTAGCAGTTCTGCTTCCTCCTTCCTTCTGAAGAAAGTAAGCAATAATTGTATAGTGTACAATAATTAAAGCTTGTTATTGATGTCCATAAATACATAAATAAATAAAGGGAATTTGGGTGCCAACTTATACCGGTCATAGGCTGCTTGACTGAAAACAGCTGGTAGCACTTGCTGGAAATGGTTCACTTTAAATGCCTCATTTCAGGTATTTAAGGTTTGAAAAAACTGTATTTTTAAGCTTATGGAAATACGGTCTACGGACTCTTCATCTACTTTTTTCCTGTTTGAAGTTCGTTGTAGCACAAATTACTCAAGAATTCACCCTGATGTTCGTAAGTTCAGGTTTACAAAACAGTTGCTAAATGGACTTAGGTTTTTTTCTCATATTAAACCAGTAATCTTTGAGTAGTGTCTGCTTAAGTCTTGTTGAAAAGTAAAAGCAGAAAATAAAGAAAACCAACCAGTTTACTACTTCTAAGTGGGAGGATGTGAGCATTGCTACACGGGAGAAATCCACTTCATCTTGCATCTAAAACATCGCTTGCTATTCTCAAAATAACCTTGCTGCTCAATAGTTAAAGTTTGAAGATCTTTAGTAATCTTTGCTAAGGCACTGTACACGGACTTTTTCTGGGAAAGACAGGCTTTGTGTGACCCACATGCGAACGTTTGAGGTGGAGGATTTGGCCATGGTAGCTGAGGGGATTTCTTGAGGGGATTTCTGAAGTCTCTGTGATACACCCACAGTATCTGCTGGGCATTTGAATATTGGTGTGTTTGTGAGCAAAACATTTCCCATGATTGGTGAGGAGCTGTTCAGTGACCTGCCTCAGCTGGGCTGGCTCCAGACTTTGCAGCTGGAGCAGGGAGGAACTGTGCAGTTTGCAGATACACTTGGGGTCTGTGGGTGTTTGTTTTCAGTCAAGGATTGCACTGGTCCAGGGTAGCTCAGGTTTTGGACATTCACCCTTAGCTGCTTTTATTTATGAGCCAACACACAAGTAGATGAACAAGAGCTGACCAAGGCAAGTCTGCCTGTAGGTGTAGCCCCAGCTTGTACCCATCTGGGTACAGTGTGTGATGTTAATAGAATAAGCACATCCCCGGCCACTGGAGGTGCCAGATGTTACAACTGAGCAGCGTTTTCTTTCGGGCTCTCTATTATGTGCAGTTATCCATTGGTTTCATCTCTTCTCTCATTGATTTATTCAAGACTTAATAATGTATTGCTTAATCAATAAACACTATAGTCTCTGGAGATAGATGTGTCTCTGGTCTGCAATCTAAAGCCCCTGAAAGCAGCACCATAAACACTTCTCACCTTTTGGTGCAAAGCTTTGTAATTCTGGGCAGGTTACAGGTTTCCTGTACTGCCTCAAATGTGCTTTCACAAACCTTTTTCTACCAGAAAGTGGTGTGGCAGGAGTTGCATCAGCTTATTTTTTTTGCTATAATGAAGGGGAAAATGGTTCTCCTTCTAGGATGAGTATTTATTAAGAGATACAACCCAGTATGTAATTTCTAATTCTTATTGCTGTTAAAAAAAAAAAAAAAAGAACTAATAAGAAGGAAATCTAGTATTTGTATTTAGATCTGATCCTCAATAGTAGCATAGCCATGGGCTGTTTATGCTTGGTCTACATCATCTAGACTAAAAATAGCCTTCCTGTCATTTTATTGGCAGAGTTTTAGCTACTCCTTTAATTCTGTTTAAAAATGGATAGAGAGAAAGGCAGCATAAATATTGAATGTGTGCAGATATTTCAGTAAGTAACTAAAAGGAGATTTCTGATGCTTTGAAGAGCTCTATAATTAAATGGAATTCGTATGTTGTTTAAAGAGGCATTTCTTAAATTAATATAATCTTTAAATGTATTATGTTAATTTTTGTATTTGTATCATTAAAGTACCTACTTTTAAATAGCCCTGTATTGAAATATATTTGTTTTATTACTGCCCTGTTTAAGTTTTATTCTTTTTAGGTTTCTTTTACCTAATATTTTGATATTACTGGTGAGATATTTCATTTCTCATTAGTTAAATGGGAAGCCACATTATTTCTAATTTTTCTATTAATAAAGTGAGTTTTTGCAGAATAAGAAGACAAGTCACTATTGCCTGCTAAAATCCTCAGCAACAGCCTGAAAATTTCAGGCTTATTATGTTATGGTTTTTGAAAACCTGTGGAAACAAGGAAAGAACTGGCTTTTTTGTGTTCTGCCTGTCCTACAAAAACATGGGGTACTTTAGGAACCTTCAAGGCCACAGTTACGGAAAAGACAGTTTTGAGGTGGAAGGTGCATCTGTGTTGATTTTTTATTGATCTGAAAAGGGCATTATGACTTTGAAAAAGCCGTGAAAATTAGATTCAGGTTACCGAAATGTCCCTAAACCTACAAAGGAGACTTTTTACTGTGTCAGTACAGTAAAAAGGCTCTAAGGTAGAAATGTTACAGTGAAAGGATTTTATCAGTGGATTACCTATAATCTCTATCTAAGAAGCACTTTTTCCTCTGTCTGAACTAAAATTCTATTTGTGCCATGGTCTTTTCTACTTCTGCTTCTCCTTTTTTGTTCGTCCACACCCTGGTGTGTATTTGCATCCTTTAGGACAATATTGTCCTGCACATTCAGTGCAGTTGTCTGTGCTCACACAAATAGGAATAACTGGAATACTTTCTAGCAGCTTCTTTGATTTTTGTTATTTTTTGTTTCTCAGGTTTTCATCCTGAAATTGTGTTGTTACTTTACAAATTGATCCAAAAAACCGGCACTTATTGCGGTCAGATGCGTTTGAAAGTAACTTATGTTAACTGCTGCTTTTATGGAAGGGTGGTGGTGGTGTTACAAATGAGAAGATGAAAAGGGAAGCAATGAATATTGTAGTTTTTACATTAAGAGCATCCAAAGTAAAGTAAATAGTTCAATGCATCTGTTGCAAATGCATAGCACATACAGGGGGAGGATATCAGTTTGCAGAAGTCATAATCAAAACAGAGTATTTACTACTGAAAATTATGCATAACTGGAGTATTTTTATGCATACAGTCTAGACTTCTGGTAAAAATATCTATAAATGAAGTAGAATTTGTACAAAGCCAGGCATAATCCCTTAGTGATTGTTTTTATTGTGAGCAGTATCACTGTTTCTATGACATTATTAGTATTCAAACTATGTTATGAGCAGTTTATAACTTTTTTTTTAAAAGAGGAAGTATGGTTCCATACAAAATTACATTTGTAAAAGATTTAATGTTCCCAACATAAAAAAATATTGTTAAATCACTTTCTATCTTGAAAAATCAAACCAGCTATTCTTGTTTCAAGTTTCATCTAATATATTGTTCCGTATGGTTGTATGATAAACACATTATTCCTTGAACAGGAATTAAGAGTAAAGCTGCCAGGAAGGGGTTTTGTTGTCAGAGTAGTTCCCGCCTCATGTTTTGTAAGAGATTTCATGGTCCTATTGTAAAGAGTGGATGATTTAAAACGTGTTCCCAAGATAAACTTTCCCATTGTCATTAATGAGAATGGATAATACTGAGTGACAAGTGCATTAGGAATGACACAGAAAGAGCTGTTAGATTTGTCAGAGCGTATCACTTCAGGCAATGAAACTTGAGGACATTCTCTTTTAGCAATTTTTTGCTATTTATTTAGAGAACCAAGGATTGTGATTGCTCACACAGGTGGATTCCACTGTTTAGTTCATTAAATATTTAGGTACCTTTGGAAAAGTAAAGGTGATAAATATGAGCATTATACTCCACTGTGAGGGGCACAAGTGGTTGCTTTGCTTACAAGTAATTCTGCAAAACTAATACACCTTTTACTTGTTTTTAAAATGTTTATTTGGTAGATAATTTTCTAATTTGCAGTATTCTTTCTGAATGGGAGTATTTGAAGTTATATAATAAGAAATGCTCTGAACTGTCATAGTGAAGCTTCTGGGATAAAGAAGCCTAAAATTAGGACACTATACATGTAATTTACATTGACTTAAAAATTGTATTTCTCCATAGAGCAAGACTTTTTAAATATTTATCTCTGAATAATTAATAATGTATGACTTTTTCTGGTGTTTAAAATCCTTCCAAACTACAACATGCCTATCAGTTTCCATTTTGAACATGCAATTGGTCACTTTTTCGCCTTGATTCATCTTGCCTGGCTGCCAACCAAATTTTGCCTCTGTGTACCTTCTTGACACTAATAATGACTGAGTTTCTGTTCGTTTGCGTGCAAGATTTCCCAAGCGGCAGTTTGGGGCTGGGATAAACTATCTATCATGATTGCGTACAACTAATCTGCCTCAACCAAACCACCCAATGATTGAAATTGCATTTGACAATTCACCTCTCCTTGGCGTGCCTGAGGTGAACATAGCTACAGACCATCCCCGGAAGGGCATAGCAGCTCCTCCATATGTTGGGGAGGATCCTTTTATTTGTGTCAGGAGACTTTTAGCCAAGCATGTATAGGCAGAGATTATTTTTTTCCCTAGACTTCCTTGTTTGTGGATGCGGGGCTGCTGCTTTCTCCTAACCAAAGCATTTTGGTTTCGTGAAGCATTTTGTGATCTTTGTTTCATCAAAACTCTTTCTTTGAGGTGAACCAGGGCAACATTGGATGTATAGGAGATAAAAATTCAAGAGGGATTTGAAACAGAAATTACTGGTTTTTAGAACATTACGGTATTATTAGACCAGTAGTGCTGGTCAAACATCAGACAAAGTACCTGTTACTCTGTTGACCATTACCAAAACTTACACCCGCTTGGAGCATTTGGATTACACAGAGCCTGAGAAAGAATGAAAAAGCAAAATCATCTGTCATAGAAGAAATCTTTTAATTTTTTTCCAAATCGTAAATTTATTCATGTTGTGTATAGTTACTGGTTTAAAAACCTGTCTGTACAAATATGATCTGACAAAACAGACCTTTTATTTCTGGGTAAGGTTATTCAAATTATCTTCAGAATAAAAAACTTTCTAGGATTCCTTTTTGCTAAGTATTGTCCTTTTTGTATGAGTTCACTTTTATCATAATATTTTAAGTAACAGCCTGTGTCAAGAGTGCTGCTTTTCATTAGTGATGTGAATCACTAATTCTTCATCAGATATAATTAATTTTTCAAATGCAAGATTTCTGAATTGTTAGACTAATAAAGTTCTTTGTAGTTTTCTTCTATAGTTTCCATAGTTAAAAGATGCACTGTTTGGATAAATAGGTTCCTTCCAACTCAAGATATTCTATGATTCTGTGATAATGCAGTTAGAAAACACTGAAGAATTGCACTCTGAGATATGTTTTGATTTCTCACTGGTTTGTGTAACAGCATGTTTTTGCTGTTATTTTTGTATTTTAACAGAAGTACAAAGATCCCGAGGCAAATCGTCCTTTCAAATAAGTACAGCCCATTCCTGTTGCTGAAAAGGGGAGAGGCAGTGGCACACTCATAAAGGCATGACTATCAGCCTAATTTTCTGTCTCACACAAGTCATACTTTTCTCCTTAAAACTGAAATACATTTTTTAAAGTACTTTCATTCAGCAGATTAAGTTCAAACTGAATTAGCAATCTTTTGAAATGCTTGACAGCTGAATGTTGTACATATATATATTTTAGTTGTGGAGAGGAAGCTAAATAATATGGGTGTCATGCTTTCTGCAGCATTTCCAGCCAACAAGTGCAGAAGAATCAGCACCCTTTTGAATATATAAATCATTAATCTTAGTAACCAGCTGCTCTGAAGGCAGGAAAGAATAACTCAGCCACACAGCCATGCTCAGTTCACTTGTTACACTAGCAGTATACTAAATCTACCCATAATTTATGTCCTGCTTTCCATATTTGTTCATTTATTTGTTTTAATTGATTTTGTTCTGATTCTTTTTCTTTTCAGTGTGTCTCTGTGGCACAACACAGTGCCCTGTGTAGGTGCTGGTTGCTCTAAACCAGCTGTCTTGGGGACAGAGAGCAGTGTCACCATCTCAGAGCCCAAGCAGAGCACCCACCTACCCACAGCTGTTTGCATCTTATTGCCTTGACATGTTCCACTCATTTGGGGTAGCTGTTTGGTTTCTGGATGGTTCCAGAACACTTTTTTTGTTTCCTTTGGTATTAACCATGACTTCTTAAAAAATAACTTCTTAAATTCTTAGTCTGGATTTGAGATTTTCTTGTGTGTTCTCTCCTGTGTGACATCAAAGCTTTAGGCTATGACTTGGCATAATGACCTTCCTCATGTATAATAGTTCTTGTCCACATCAGAATGAACATTTGTCATACAAAAATGAGATCTTTCTCAAGACTCTGCTATTGCATATTAAATACAATACTGGTTTTTTTGTCTATAAAGCAATATTAAAGGGGTTTGGACAGGGCAGATGTGTTCCATCCTGTTACCACTGCACTGTTGAAGGAATTAAGGGAGAGGGATTTGAATTGTTGGGGTCTGCAAATTCATCAACAGTTAAAAGTAAATGAAAAATATCATTTTTAAGATAACCAGCAATCTTTTAAAAATATTCAACACATAGATTTTTTAATGATTTTGTCAATCTAATTGTACACTGAAATTTATTACTGTTGTCTTCTCACACCCAGTTATGCCCTTATCACCAACTAGTTCTAACCTTAGGATCTCTAAATGTACTTATGTGCAATGCCATTGAACATTACATTTTAGGATGAAAATGCAGTTATTTGTAAATCTGGTGTGTAATTCAAGAAAGGCTTCCTCATCAATTTCCATACCTACAGTGTGGTGGTTCATAACACCTTTGTTATTATAGAAGTAATAAGAGATCATTACAGTGCCTTTGTATTACAGAAGCATAACTTTTAAATCCTATTGAAATTATTTCTTTCAGAGACTGAAACCAGAAGAGACTTTAAAACTTCTTCCCAAAAATAGTAGTTTTATAAAAGACAATAAGTAATGCTCCCTATTTCATTGATAAAGCTTTAAGCATCATCAATCCTTTCAAAAACACTTCATAAACCACACATAAATGCAATTCCTGACATATGGCAGATGTTTGGAAAGTGTCAATTCAGACTTTCAATTGACAAAAGACCTTACGTCTTCATCAAAAGAGCTACTGGAAAACACTTAATTAGCAACATTCTTACTACAGGTTTTAATGTTGGGATGTACTTTCCATACAGTTTCAAACTCTGTAAAAATGGAGTAAATATAACTGAATGTAAAGGGCTAAATCAGGCCACATGGGCAGCAGTTGGGATGTGTATCTGTTATATAATGCTGTTTATCTCTTTGAGCTGTGATCACTGCTTTTTGACTGATGTTCCCATTCATCCCATATTCCTCTTCACCTCCCGCCTTCCTCATCTTTGTTTTAAAAACCATGATAGGAAGATCTTCCTCTTCTTGGAGACTGGACTAGATCCTCTCCAGAAGTCCCTTCCAACCCAAAGCATTCCATGATTCTGTGATTCCGACAAAGACACCAAATATTGGAATGCCTTCAGTAGCTGGATTAGTGCCTTAGCTTCTTTACTGCTGCACTTGATTAGTAACAAAACTCTTGGCTAGCTATTAATATGAACTCATTAACAAAAGAAAGCCTGATAGTCAGTCTTATGTCCTAGAGATTCAAAGGAAGATTCTCTGTCCTCTGGGATGGAAGTTCAGCTGACAAGCAGAACTTCAAATCAAGCTGCTTCAAATGCTGTGGGCACTGCCACTGACTCTTTTCTGAATTCCTTGGCAACAGAGAGTCCTTGTGACTTAATAGTGTTGATTTGCCAAAAGAAATGCAATCTCTGGTTGGAAAACTACTGTTTGATGAATTGTTTCATTCAGCTACACAGTTGGTGAAAGTTCCACATAACATTAAAAATTCTAAGCTTATACTTAGATGTCTTTGATTCTTCACAGAGCCCACGAAGACAAAGACACAAAAAAGCTTTTGCACAGACTGAAACCTGTTCCTCATGAATATTCAAAGAACTGGCTTCAATCACACAGAACAGAAAAAACATATCAATCCAACCACTTTTATTGATACTACTAGTGATTCAGGTGTTTCATCATGCTGCCTTTCCTCCTTTCAGCACAAGTCCGTGAACAATTTCTTATTTCTGGATTGTTCACCTTCAGTCTTGTGCTGCTTTAACACTTATTTTGGAGATAGGTCTACTTAGTATCATCAAACCTTGCTGCAGACTGTGTAAAACAGATGACTTACGGACACTGTCACCATTACTTACTCAGTTTGTTTTGTCTTTCTGCTGTTACACAGTGCCCGTGTCCTGGAATGTTTAGGCAGCCTGGCTCCATAAAACTGCTTCAGAAGAACACAAACCCATTGTCAGTGAGAGTCAGGAAACACCTAAGAGACAAGGAGTCTTCCTGTGAAGGTCTCTCTGTCCACAACGAGAAAGTATGTTGGTCCACCTTGAATTTATGGTTCATTGGCAAGTTCAGATCCAGAATGATGATTCTATTATCTCTGTCCTCATTTTTAAAGAGTATATTTGCTGTCTTTTGATACACAGGACATCTGCTTCTATGTGTCATCAGAGACACATCCATTCCATAGTGAGTCAAGACTATTGTTGTTGGACTTGTCATAGTTCCAGAAGTTTTTCCCAATGTACTGGCAAGTGGCAATTGTTCATTTGAATTAGCATACGTCCTTCTCAGGACACAAAAGGCTGATTGACGAGGAACAATCAAGATACTGCCTGTCATGCTGCAGCTTGGGCTGTGCAGGAGACCTTAGACCCAAGGGTGAACAGTCAAGGTGTGCTCTCTGATGTCTGGGCTCTCAAATGTATTAGAGCAAGGATGGACAAAGTTGTCATAAGACCATGCCTTCACCAAGATAGGTTTCAGACTGGGAGCATGGGTAGTTGAGGGTCTGGCTTTCCATTCTGTCATTCCATCAAAACATACCAGGCAGTACACAGTACACAGTAAATGACAGCAGGTACCAGGTGTGCAAACCTAGTTTCATGTACTCAGGCAGTTCCATTCTAAAAGCAGTTACTGGCATTTTTGAAGTTCTGTTGTTCAGTCAAAGACACACACATGGAATATACTGGGTGTTTCTATTTAATGTAGAGCTGGTGAGCTCTGGATGGGGACACTGCCTGTGAAGTGGTGGTCTGCTGAATGCCACAGTCTGCAGGACCTGGACTGGGGTGTTTCATAAAAGCAAAAGGGCTATGAGCCACTTGGCTGAATAGAGGTCACAAGAAAAACAGCTGGTTGCAGATCTCTGTCCCCATTTGCTCCATCTTTCTTGCAGAAAGGTTCAGGGTTTTGGTATCCCAGCCATGGCAGGCTCCAAATAACAGCACAAATGATGAACACATCTCACTGCTAAAGTACTCCCTTTTTTCCTTTGCAATGAAGTTCCTTCTCATCAGTTGGAAAGGTGATCTGCTCCTCTGTTGAATGAACCAGGTTCAGTTGTTCTCCAAAGTCTATCATCAAACCCTACATGTCTTAGCTGGACAAAATCTTGCTCCTGATGTAACTCTTTCAGTTTCTCTCTCTCTCCCTTTCTTATAAAATGCCATTTACTTTAGACTACCTCCTCCTCCAGCACCCCCTCAGGAACCTTCAATCTTTTTCTTTTATATGGTTGCCTTCTTCATCTTTGCCAAGTTCTGCAACAATCAAAAACTTCTTATGCAACTGAGATGTACAGGAAGAGGAAAAACCCTTGCATTTTCTCCTGTTTCTTTTGCAAAGAGAGGAAGAAAAGGGAAATAAAGTCAAGATCAGGAGAGAAAGCTGGAGAAGAGTTCTACAAGTTGTGTCATTTGACCCTGTTTGCTACTACAGGTGAGACAGTGCAAAGAAAATTAATTGTACTGTGGAGAGAGTTACACATACACACACCCTGACCCTACCTCCAGTTCTTTGGCTGCATCAAGAATAATATTTTACAGCTTCACTAGGAGGAGGCTGGGAGAGCTTTTCAAGCTAACAGTGCCAGTCCTTACCTTCTTAAGCAGACAAAAGTCAGTGACTTGCTGTGTTAGGATTTCATCAACATAGCCTAAGTCTTAGATTGGTTCAGCATGTATTTTCTATGAGGGAAGAGGTTTTGATAGAAGAGGGAATTTTTGAAAGATTCTGATTTAGACATTTTGTGAATTTTCATATGCAAAGCATCCCGAACCTAAGAAGAGAAAACAAGAAGTCGATTTCACAGATAGAGAGTAAATACACATCTGTTTAAGATATTGAAAGTGATGTTAAATTGCAAGGACCTTGAAAACTGAGATAGGTGGTTTGTGTTTATGTCAGCAGTAAAAAAATGGGAAAATGGAGGGCTAGAATGACATTGGTGTTCCTAAGCAAAGCACTCGACTAGAAAAATAATCTTTGCAGTAATGTTTAGAATATGTCTGGATTCATCAAGATGATAAAGAAAAAGATTGCAGAGAGATAATTTAGGTCTTGGCAATGGAAACAAAATACACAGACCAAGAAGTAAAGTTACCTATTGGGGTGTTCTATGGGAAGAAATATTGCTTTCTTTTTCATTTTTATGATGCTATTTAACTTTTGAGAAATGAACTGTCACAATCTGAGTTTACAGTGTCTAAGTACTAGTGTTACATTATTGTGAGCTATCATATTATCTCTTTAATTAAATCACAGCCAGTTTTATATGTCATGGATCTGTTCAGGGATTTTTGATGCTTCCATTTCTTGTTTTGGTTTCTTGTTTTGACTATCAGCTTTGAGCTGTTGAAATCTATGCAAGAATACTGCATCTACCCTGACTGTTAATGTAAATTTGATTGAGGTCTCATCTGATTTGGAAGTACAGTTTTCATGAAGAATGTTTTCCCAAATGCACAACAGCCAGTGTCAGCTGGATCTATGTGTCCTGGTAGCCATAACATAAATTACTCATAAAAAGCAAGTGACATAAACAAGCAATGCAGTTGATTTGTGTCTTGATTGGACTATAAATAACACTTGAAGTGTATGATGTCAGAGCCCTGTGGAGCAAATGATATAAGAGCTAGCAGGAATATCAGACTGAGCCCTGAAGAATTCCACACAGCTGCCTGTACCAAGTGGCAGAGGATTGCATTACCAGGCTGAAGTTCATCTTGGGCATGGATTCCAAGGTATTCTAGTTCAGCACTGTGGATCAGCCTGTTCCTCTGGACTTCTGCCTTTAGAGGATCTGTGTTCTGACTGTACGCAGTTTCCACACAGTCATTCACTCTCTTTGGTAGCTTGCATGAGCACTTTCATGCTCAGCTTCGTCTGAAACTCAGATAAAGGCAGAAAGTTGTCTAGAGTGTGACATTTGTCATTGCGCCATGCAGTGGGTGGGAGCAGCTAAGTCACTAAAGGTTCTTTTGGGTGAAAAGGTTTCTAGGCTGTACTAGTTTTTCCTCTAATCTGTAGAGCATAAATTTAGTGAGAGATAACAGCGTAAGAAATTAAAGGGATCTGGGCTGACATTGTTGAGGTATGGAAGAAAAGAGAAAGGAAAAATAAGGGGTTTGGTGATTTGTAGTAAAGAGTTGAGGACAGAAGAAAACACAACACAGAGAAAGAAAGTGAGGACATGGGCAACAATAAATTAGGTCTTCAATTAAGGTTATTAACTCTATAATAGGTTTTTAATTTTTTTTTTTTGACAGTGACAAGGACAGTTTTTAGGTCACCCTTGCCTAGCAGAAAGGCAGTGATTGTAATTCATTGAAGACAAGGTGGGTGGTATTTTTAAGATGATGCAAATAGCCATAACATTTGAGGATGCTTGTTCTGCTCAGATGTCTTGGTTTGTCTAGTAAATTTGTCCAGATTTGTCAGATCTGTAGAAAAAACAAAGTGCTGTCTCAGTGGTTTTAAATTAATTTGTGCTTGCGACTGGGATTTAACAGTTCCTTTGAAGCAATTATTATTTTAGTACAAGTGTATATGAGATGCTACCTGTCAATGTGTACCTGGGGAATCCTCAGTATGCAGATCACTGACCTGATAAACTGAAGCAGCTCCAAGGGAGTTGTTATGGTCTGTCGCATCAATGAGTATTTAGGAACTCTTTAATATGTGGATTATTAGGACAGTAAAAACGTCTGCAGCCCATTGTGTCAGTGCAGCTGTTCCACATGAGTGTTATTGCACAGCCTCACAAAATGTTGTAGAAAAGAAGTTGACTAAGCTTATGTAGTAGCCATGGTTTTGCATTAAACAAGTGGACTTTTGTAACCTTTTCCTGAAAAAAAGAAGCTCAGGCATTAATGCTCATACTAAACTAGTTTAGTCTGGAGCCTGCATTCATAAAATTTGCCATTTTTCAATTACACATCAAGTGAACAAGAAATTCCCATATTGAATTCTGTGCTGACTCCTTCCCTATTTTTTTTATCTGCAGTGTAGGAAGTAAACAGCAAAAGTAACAGACATTCTCCCACTCAGAACTGTCTACCCCAAGAACAGGCCAGGAATAAATTATCCCGTAAATAACCCATATTTTTAATGGTTTTCTAAGGTAAAGCAAATTTGCTACCTCCATGATCAGATCCATGTATGAAGTTGGATTCTTCATATTGATCTCAGAAGTATCAGAGATTTGGGTTAGATTATGTCTTGATTTTTTTCTTCTTTGAATTTTCTTCTATAATTGAAGAGAGATTTCTGACTTTCCTAAAATAAGATTCTAATCATATGGGCAGGAGTAAAAATGCTGTTAATTAGACCTTTGTAACTTGTTATTGAAATGCAGAAATTGAAGTTAAGTTGTGTGAGAAATTTATACAGGAAAATATTCATGATATTCACAAAGTCTTGCTTTATCATCTTGTGTGCATCTTCACTAAATCAGATAAACTTTATTTATTTGGTTTATCTTTTGTTTATTCATTCATCTTATCAGCTTGCTAGCATAGTTAAAAACAATTTTTGGTTTTTTGGAGCAGCATTTCAGAAACTGTTAAAAATGCTGAAATATAGTAAAAATTTGTATTACTCAGGAATAACTTTGCTTTTTGTTTGACACAAATTCATTTTTGAGTGGTGCATCAAGGAAATTAGTTTCAGAGGTCAGACAGGCTTCTTGTCAGGATGTGCTCCCGTTTGGTATCAGTCACTGTTGTAAATTAAGAAGTTTAGCTGATTCAATGTTTTACTGTAATATTGCTATTTGTTAAAATTTTGTATGCCTAAGAAGAAATACATAATAAGGTAATGTAGATGACAAAGCTGCAAGTGTGTAATGAATACTGTGAATATGGAATGTAGGTCCAAAGTTCTTCATTTCTAAAGAGCTATTGCAATTTTTGCCTGGATTTTTTTCTCTAGATAATTAATATGAGAAAATGCTGAACTTAAGCGGAAAAAATTTAAATGGTGTTTACTTTCCTGTGTATTTACATCTAAAGGGATGTTGTATAGATGAAGCATGAAATTGCGGGTTTTGATGTCAGAATTTTAAACATGATTTTTCCATTTGTCAAAACCTGAAATAAAAATGCGGTTTTCACGTACATGGCCTAAAACTGCTGAAAAGCTGTTGGGTTTGTAGTGGTCCCTCTACTGCTCCATGTCTGTCACAGGGGAAGGTGTGGGACACAAGGAGTACACATTCATGCTCGTACTGTTGGAAGAAACCCACTCTAAACATCCTCAAGGAGTCTGTACATTGTTCCCAGGTGTTCAAATCACATCTTAAGCCTAATGTTTTAACTGAACAATAGAGAGAGAAAATAATGTGCTTTTCTTACAATACTTTTAAAAACAAAATCTGATTCCATCTGTTGTCATTCTTTGTACAGTCATCCAGAGTAGTTCAATCTATTTTCCAGTCAAATTAACACTAAAATAATTATGCAACTGCAGATTTAGTTTTATAACTGCCAACAGTGGCTGGATTTGGGAGCTTTTTCCCCAGTTTGTTAATAAATTAAATTTGGATTTTGCCCTTTCTGAATTCAGATTTGAGAGGCTGAAGATGTGGCGATAGCATTTTAAGGACTAAATGCTAATTTTTTCCTCTTAAACTGAGGCAAGTTATGAAAAGCAAAGGCTTATTAGGAAGCGTTGTCAGCATAAGTTTACACCTTTGATCTACAGTGAGGTTCTCAAAGTTTCTGACATTACACTTCTTATTTGAAAAAATATTCTGTTATGTCTATTACTGACACTCTTAGAAAAATAAGTGTCATGGTAACTGCCAAATTAAAAAATAATAGATGGAAAGTAGGGACAATGAAATATTAGTAAAAATAACAAGTTACTCAGTCTGCTGGAATGATATGAAATTATCACATTAAGCACATTATCAGGATAAAAAATGAGCAATCTGTATACATTACAAAAAAAATTTATTAATTTCATTAAGCAGAACAGATTCAGAACTTTTTGAGAGTCAGTTTATAATTAGCAGTTTCTTGTGGACTTGATATTTAAATGAAAATTACTTACATTTGCATTGTTATGTCAATGACAGTGATAAAATTTACTTAGAAGAGGTTAATCAATGTTCACAATGAAATTCATACAAAAATGCATTTCACTGTATGTTGTATATTCAGTGTATATTCAGTGGGACAGAAAACCTAGACTTTGTATTTTTTTGTAATTTTCTGTCTTTTCAAAAGATTTGAGTAACTTTGTTTATAAATTGAATGAATTTTTTAGTAATTTGAACCTCAGTTTCACTCTTCTATCAAAAAGGAAAATACAGATCCCACAATCAAATTACAGCTAGAACTTGTAAAGTCAAAGATTTGAAATTTACTCTCAGAAAACTTGTCTATTGCAAAATGGGAAATAACAGTTAAGAAAACAATTCCTTTGCTGGTTTATAGCAGATATTAATAATTTTTTAATATGATTACCCATTAAAGCATACTGATTCTCTGAATGGTCTAATAAAGATTGGTTTATGTTTTTACTCAGATCATTTTTAACCAAAATGCAGAGTAAAACCAGATGGATGAAGCCATTATTTGTAATAGCACTGAAAACAGCAAATGTTTCAGGATATGCATGCAGGAAATTTTTGTCAATATTATGCCACATATGAATAATTCATTACTGAAACAGTGCTACACTTTATAAATAAATAGCCATCTGCAGTATCATATGCCATAATCCTACAAATGCTGACACCAATGAGCAATGTTTTACATGTCACTAGCTCAGCAGTACTGTTCTCATGTTAGTTCTAATTTAGAAAGAGTCTGTAGGCTAATCAGCAACTTCTTCAGGCCTGAATTCAGGATATTTAGAGTAAAAGTAACATCAGTTGTTATATCTGCCAGGTGCCAATGATTGCTGTCACTTGTTCTACCCAAGAAACTGGAAAGAATGAGGAGATTTTCCATCAAAGGAGATGTTAAAATAGTATATTAACATTTGTGGTCACTTCTGTTTTGATTTCTGGTCCTTGGGATGTTAAAGTTCTTTGAAGTGTTCAATGTTAGAGCAAATAGTGGTGTGGGCTTTGTTTCAGTTCCTGCTGTTTGATGGTCACTCCCTGTGGTGGTTCGTGCCTGTGGCCCACAGGTAACCAGGCCATGACTAGGTATTGATTCAAAAGAAAAGGCAAAAATATTCTGGTCATCTGCCATGGAAAATGCAATTTTGGATACTGCTGTCCCAAGCAAGTGTGGCAGGATTGCACGGCTGAATGTAGCCAATTTTCAGCAAGAGCATCGATAGGTTTATTTTGGCTTGAAGTGACAATATTTCCAGGTTAAGTGAATTTCCTCTTTAAATAAAATCACTTTGGTTACTTTTCTGTTGGAACTTTAATTAGGCTGTGCCCAGAACCTGAACTGTATGGGAGACTGAGTGGTACTCCCAGAGACTGAGATTTACGGCTTTCTGTGCCTTAATGATGCTGTGGCTGTTATGGCATGTGGTCTCACATAACTACAGAGCTGCAGCAGGGAGTTACAAGTGCCCTGCAAGTTCACACAACTTTATCTCACTACTATTTTTTGGTCTTTGTCCTGGGGAAGGAGGAAGAAACATTCGTTACAACTGCAGATGGTCCTGCCTCAGGGGTGAGGGGGACAGCATATACAGGCATGGTCATTATTTTACCCTCACTTTCCTTACATTTCCTTTAACTCAAGTAATGATTTTGTGTCCTGATGCAAAATGGTCATTTTTCATAACACAAATTTCAAAAATAGACTAGATCAGAATTTTAATGGTTTCAATTACTGCTGAAAGATTTCTTGGTCTTTTCCAGATATTCACCCATTTTGCCTTAATTTAGCTTTCATGCTGATTTCTCATGAGGTGGTTATCACAAAACTGATCTTTCAATTAACTTTCCAGTATTTAAGGTCTGTGTCTGACAAATGATCGTGGTGATAACACATTGTCAGTCAACTTAATGCATTAACTGTTTCAGAATAATGTGCACAAATAACATGAGAAGAAGTGCTCCTCTGGTTGGTTCTGAATATGTCCATTCAAGCTCCAGGGAATCACAGTTGATATCTGTGACAGCCTTTCTCCTATTCCTTCCCACCCATCTTCTTTGTACCTTTGATCATGGGGTATCTTTTCCCCAGAAAGTTCAGGGAATGTTCTTTTGAGACCACCACATAGCTTCTTTCCGTCTGGCAGGGAGCAGGCTTTATAACAGTTCCTGTCCAACAAGGGACCCTTGGACTCTTCTCTAAATTAATGATGCTTTGTGAGAAATGCTGCTTGAAGCTCCCATGATGCAAAAGCTCATGGGGAGAGGAATTCAAGGGAGAAAAGGATAAGGTACCACTTTTATGGCTTCTGCAGGGCATGCGATGACAGCAGCAATATGGATTGTGTTATGACTAAGGGGTAAAATCTCTCTGGATAACATTTGTCTAGGTTTTCATAGAGTGCAGTTTGGTAGATAACATACCTTGAGAGCGAACCATTACAGGTAATTAATCTTTCTTTCTTCTATTTGTTAAACACTGTGCATTATAGCTTTGAAAACCGTTGAGAGTTGTTTCTACTGAGAAATGAAAACTGTTAAACAGGTAATGATTTGAGGGACAACTTTGTCATTCTCACATGGATACTTGATCCATAGGCTGTTCTGTATAGCAGCAAAACTACCATTTATGCAAATGAGGTGAAACAGCCTTTACATGAGTTGCAGTTGCAGATCAGAGGTCTTGGACTCATTTGTGATTGCATCTATATGAAAGCCTTAACATTTGAATTGAAGTCCAAATATGAACCTGTTATTTGATAACTGCACTTCACCCGTTGAATGTTGCTCTGTAAAGCAAGATCACAAAACATCTAAATAAGGTGTGTATTTCAAGATGCCTTCATTTCTGTTTGTGTAAGTGCAAAAATATATTTGTGTAATGTGTAATAAGGATTTTAATAAATGCTTGAAAATGGATTTCTTAATATGCTCATTATGTTTCTGAGCCTGCTAATTCTTTAAGGAAATGAAGAAAAAATAATGAAATTATGTTACACAGTTACTTAATTTTTTTTATCTCCGATACTACTCTGGTAATTAATGTCTGGTTTATGCAAACTAGCCGATATCTCTTACTGGACACATTACTGTCAAGAAATATTACTTGCCTTAATTATCAGTAATGAAGCAGGGATAAGCTGCTCACTTAGATATAATATATCTAATGACCTTTTCAGCTAAAGGTTATGATGAAAGGTATCAGTTTCACAAATTATGCCTCATTCAGTTTCTGGCCTTTGTCTAGATTAATGTTTGGAGGATGAGTTTTAAAGTCAGACATAAATAGTGTTTGGTGTTTAAAATTGATTTAGTGTCTTGCTTTTAGTACATCATTTTCTCTCTTATAAATTACACCAAGCCTCATTTTTGTCTTCATGTTTTATTATGAAAGCCAATAGTTAAGCCTAGTCTTGTCTTATTAACTACTGCTGTATATTTTGACAACAGTAACTGGCAGAGGAAACCTCAAATAAGCATTTTAATATGGAGGCATATAATGATTTTTAAAAAGCTTTTTTTCAGTTATGTTTGTTTTAAAAGCTTTTTAATCAAAGCTTTTCTTCCCTAATTCTGAACATATATAATTTTAAAAATACAGTCTTTCCAAAGTGTTATTCTTGTTTGAGTCCACGACCTAGATGTGATTCAGATTTTTTTGGCTGATTCAGCAGTGACATCAAGAATTAATCTAATAGTTCATTTACTGAAGGATGAAACAGCTCAGTGATGTTCAGGAAATTTTTAAATTCCAGTATACATGAGTACCTTATAGTAATAAGTTACATCTCCTCTTGTTACTAATTCTGTAGGAATTCAGTGATATTGTGGTGCTTCTGCATCCAGCATAGTTGGTCTTGGGTATTTGAATGTAATTTAGGGAGCAGTCCAGATAAAGGATCATTTATATCTATACTGATATATGAAAGGAAGGTGTAGCAGTCACACATAGCTCTATGTGCCTTATTTACCATTCAGAACTGCACATAATGAGCAGAAAGTCCATGGATCCATTTAAGCATCAACTTCTATTCCTACAGGCAGCGTTTCGGTTGGCTCCAGAATGTTCTGTAGAGCTCTCCTAAATAACTAAACACATAGAATTAGTTAGGGTGGATGTTTCTTAGCTCACATCTCAGTCTTCAGTCTTCAGTGTCCAGTCCTTGGTCTTCTGACATACAAGACTGGAAGTGACAGAGTCTTCAAAGACTCCAGACTTCTGGTTCCCTTGGAAGAGTGCAGCTCCTGTGTTGAGTGGGATGTAGGGACAACTGCATCTTACCTTCCTCATGGTAAAACTGTTATGCTGCTCTGTTCTCAGCCTGCCTCCGTGTCTTCAATACCATGGGGGAGTCATAAAACATTGACTTTTAACAGAACCCTCTTCAGTTTGACTTGTTAGAAATAAACCTGCCAATAATACAGGCATTTGCTCAGATCCACAGTGTGATTTCAAGCAAAATAAAGCCCACAGACCTCAGGCTAAACTGAGAAGAGGGAGGACAAAGCCAATTGTTCTTTAGAAAGCCTGGGAGATATTAAATTAATTGGTGTAGCAGGAATTAATCAGCTGATCCTGATTCTACTTGCGTCAACCAAAGAAAAGATTAAGGGCCTGATGCCGAAGGCAGCAGCCCTGTTCTTGCCATGAACGTGTTTTTTAAGATAGCTCAGCCCCCAGCCTGGACTGGGTACAATCTGCTGCTATTTCATTGAGATTCCATTGCTCTTCGACATGGAGAATAGGAATATTTCCCCTTTTCATAGTGTTCATTCCAGAGGTTTTGACAAACTGCTTTCCTTTTCACAGGAAAGAGGGAATATGATGAGTGCTCATCTGGAATGTCACTCAAGGAATGTGTTACTCTTTTTCCATGTCATAATAGTAGAATCTAAGTGTGACTGCTTTTAAAATTGACTTTTTTTCTATTTATTTTAAAGATTCTATCTAATTGGCCACTTGGTTGGTTTTTTGGGGTTTTTTTACTTTTTTAGTGTGTCACATTTTTTCAAAAATGTTTAGCCTAGTATGAGAACAACAAATTTGTGTTTGATTTTCACTTCAAACTGTTTGATACAGATTTTTTCAGACACAACCTGGATATTAGATACACTGAAAAACCTCACTCTATTAGAAAAAACCACCCTTTGGACCATGACATTTCTTGAAATGATGTTAAGTAAGTAAACAGTAAACAATGTGGTTATTAGGAAGACATCAGCAGTAAATGTAAATCAAATCATATTCTTTTCTGTCAAACACTGTTTTATGGTGTTAACAAACAATGAAGAGAGGAATTAAAGTATAGCTACAACAAATTTAAGTGTTCTCAATAGTGCGTCAAGATGATTTTAAATCATTCATATAAACTAAAAGAACACTTAAATATGTTCAAATCCAAAGCATTTTCTTTAGAAAAGTGCAAACAGAATGGAAAGAAGCAGATGTAGGAAAAAATCCCCAATTTATCAAGTGGAATAAAATGAAAAATTGTTGCAGACACTGGGTAAACTTAAAAAGTGGTGGCTTAATTATTAAGTGGATATATACTTAGCGAGAGAGTGGGAAAATATCAAATGCATCTAATAATGTGAAATAATGGAATAAGTAAAACAAAACACCTCTAATAATATATTGAAGCCATTTCTCTCAGTTCCTTCCACTTCTTCACTAATACCTACTTCATTCAGCTGTTTTTCACATTCTTGCATCAGCTGCTGTATGTTTTTACCCCTTCTCACCTCTTCTTAAACTGTATCATTGCCAAAATGCACAAATATATAATCAATAAATTCAGTGATCATAATTTAAAGTGGGTGGCATGAACATTCAGGGGTGAGGAACTAAACTTCCTTATGTGCTTGTGGATCCAAAAAACTCACATAAAATTTCTCTCCCAGTCTTCATGGAGGATTCACTTTACTAGTCCTTTTTTTCCAGGTATCTGTAATATAAATAAATATTTTGCATTTTATGTTCTGAGTTGCTTGGACAGGTTTTCCAGTAGAATATGACATTAAATGGCTTGGACCAATTGGCTTGAAAAGTTGTATGTGTATATTCTAATCCCTGCTGCAAAGTAAGGCCTCGTTAATTGATCTCCATGTGGATTTAAAAACCAAAGTCCATTAGGCTGGACTCTGACTCACTCCCTGAAAAATACCTGCAAAACATTTTCCATTTGATTTTTGGTTAATTGAAAAACAACTCACTTCCCCTGAGCAGTCCCATATTCCAGGTACAATTTATCTGTCTCTAACTCACAATGCCTCTGATTAAAAACAGTCAAAATACGTGGAGATAGGGTGGGAGTGTTCACTCTGTAATCTTCCCTTCAGCATGAATTGCAGAGAAATGGCTGGGAATTCCTGTGTGGAAATGGCTCTTGGAGCTTTCTCAAGATGAACCTCATGGAACCTGATCAGGCACAAATGCAGGCTCCAGAAAACTCTTCCTCTGCAAAACCCTGGCTGTGCAAGTGCAGAGTAGAGCAGGGAGAGCCTGAAAGCCTTTGCTGTGGTACAATCCCTAAGGTACCAGTGCTGCCCCTGGCATGATGGTTTCCTCCAGTCCAGCCCCAGCGTGGTGGCCACAGTGGAGGGTACATGGTTGACCCCAAAAACCAAATGAGAGATTCCCCACAAAACCTGGCCTTAAAGGTAAAAGTCACAGTGGTTCTCTCTCAGCTGGCCTCCATCTACCCCACTGCCTGTGCACCCAGAATTAACCACAGAACTACTGCTGATGGTGAATTTAATTTAAATGTAAATCTAGATTAATCCCAGATTTAATCCCATGTTCAAAATGTTGCACATTACATACATCCTGCTTTTATAATAACAACCTGGGACCTAGATCTGTAATCTTGCTCCAGAAAAATTTGTTTGCAAGATTAGTGGACTATTGAGTAGTCTATAGGACTACATAATTGAGAAGTTCAGCATTTTACTGTTGAATAATAACTTTACGTGGCTTCTTCTTTAACTGTCACTTTTGTTTACTTTTAAATAGAAAAAAAATTGTGTAATGAGAGTAACAGTATGCACCCCAAAGAAGAAAACATTAAATTAAAATATCACTGATACTGTGAATCTCAGAGCATTTTTAATTTCATGATTACTTCACAATAGTAAGATACTGTGAAATATTGCATGTCACTAGCTACTTTTATTGGATTTTAACCTATATTTTACTTTAAAGCACTATCTTGCATACTCAGATCATTAGTTAACTTACATATATCATGGTAAAAGTTCATATTTTAAAAATTTGCTGTTATAGTGAGCATAGATAGGGCAAGGTCTGCTTGGTTTAATACTGCTAAGGAAAAAAGGCTGGTAATGATGAATTATGAAATGGCAAAATACATGTAAGATGAAATTTTAAAAGAAGTTTAAGTAACTGAAGTGAGTTCAGTAAGGACTTCATATTCTACTTCATGTCAGAAAAGGAACTGTTGAAATATGTTTACACTGACTGCATGTTTGAGCAGATTTCAGGATCAGTAAAGCATTGCTATAATACAGTGAAAGTATAAACTTTAAAGTGGTTTAAGATTTAAATGGGAAATAGCATTATTTCTAGGAAGGGATGATACAATTTGAAATTGAATGAAAAAAATACAATGGATGAGGTAAGTGATGTTAGGGGAAACTGATGGCTTTCAGGAAAAAATTAATCTAGAACAAGGTATTGGAAACAGAGTAATGCAAATAAAGCAGTTATATAAATGGAAGAAGTTTTCCAATTAGTACCAGAAGATAATGGTGATAATTTTGTTAGATATCTTTCCATTCCTCGAAATGTATTATTACATACTAGTACATTTATGTTCTGAGTTCCTTGGACAGGTTTTTCAGTAGAATATGACATTAATTGGCTTGGACCAACTGGCTTGAAGAGTTGTGTGTACAGACAAACATAAATGTACTAGTATGTTATGTACTATTACTTGAAAATATTAAAGAATATTGGGGAAAGAGGTTGTTTTGATTGCTTGTGTAGAGGTTTGTATTTCTTTACAGTTAAAAAGAGGAATTGAAAATTTCTTCAAAAACCAGTAAAGGCCTCCAGTAGAAATTTTACGTTAGTGCCTTGGCTTCGTTTAGCTGTAGTTTTCTGAAAACTCTGCCAGAGGGTAAAACAGTCTGGCCTGCTTAAACTCTCAAGATATACAGTGTGCAACTTTTATTTAGGCTTGCCTTCAAAAGTTAAGTAAGTTTGGGGTTTCCAGGCTCTCTTTTTCTCTCTTAACCATATGGGGTGGGTGTCAGTCTCTTCTCCCAAGTAAAAAGTGACAGAAGACACAGCTTCAAGTTGCACTGGGGGAATTAGATTTGATATTAGGAAAAATTTCTTCACCAAAACAGTTACCAAGCATTGGAACAGGATTTCCAATCAAGTGGTTGAATCAGCATCCCTGGAGGTATTTAAAACATATCCATGTGGCACTTGGGAATGTGGTTAGTGGTGGACTTGGCAGTGCTGAGTTAATGGTTGCACTCAGGGATCTTGAAGGTCTTTTCCAACCTTAACAATTCTAGGATTCTTTAAAGATCAGGAAAAACAAAACTTTTCAGTATGTCTTTTGGATGTATTTATTATGTTCCTCACTGTACAGGGGGATGCTATTTTGTGTTCTACTGTCCTTGTTTCCTTAGTCATCTCTGGTTTTATTAAACAGTGGTGGTATCACATAAATTTGATCTGTAATCACAGGGAAGTCACAAATGCTGATATGTAGCCTGAACCAGTAAGCCAAAAAAAAAGCTCTCTGCATTCTTTGACTCTTCATTCTCCATCCAGTTTTGGAGGGACTGTGTTTGGGAAGAAGTTATGTGCAGGTCAGCAGAAGTTGCCTCCAGTGAAGAATGTGCAGCAAGTCTGCCTATTCTGTCATTTGCCACACAGAGTGATGGGCTTGGCAAATCTTTGTCTGAAAACTGGTCCTTTCCATTTATCCAGCTGAATGCTTTGTATTTGATCAGCACATTGGGATTCAAACATTCTGCCTGTGTGTTTGTCCATCTCAGGATGTCAGTCTTTCTGGCTGGTGCCAATTAATTTAACCCTTGAGGTGGCAAATGAACTAATTTTCCTTTCAGTAATTTCCACCTAGTTTTCTAGGAAGATTCCCATTTGGGATTTTTGATTGTTTATTTTTGTAATAGAAGATACATGAAAAATACACAAAATGTGTCTGGAGTTCAAAGGCAGAGTGTGATGAAAGGCCATGCATCCTGAATCAGTACTCTTTAGGGATGTATCCAGTTCAACTGGACATTGCTTAGTTTATAGCAACATAATGATCTTGTCCCAAAACTATTTCCATTCTGAATAGACATAGAGCTGAGAGAGAGAGCTTACAATGGTGGAGAGACAAATAGTGGTGAAACAAAGTTTTTCCAGAGTTAGTTTTTGCAGAGCTGAGAACTAAACCAGGAACTTCCCAGGCTTATTCCCCGGTTAGACTTGCTATGTCTTAATTTCTTTATAGGGAAAAAAATTCTTTGCTTCCTTCTGCACTCTGTATACTTAAAGTTTCCCAACAGCAGTTGTATATTATATATTGATGTCAAAACTCTTGAAATTGTGCAAGAGCCCAAAAAAATTGTAACTAGGCTGAACTGCTAAGCCATAATTGCATAAATCTAAAAATGCCTGTAGAAGCAGCTCTATATTCCTTGGTGGGACTCATCCTTTAAATTAGCATCTAACCCCCTTCAATTTGGCCTCAATTGAAAGTGTATTTACACATGAGCTACAAAAATTATCTTTTAATTGATTTTTCCTTATGTATTTTGTGAACAATGTGGAGAAATACATGTGGAACTGATTTTTTAGTAAAAGAATTTCTAAATACTTTTTTCCTTCCAAAATTATACTGTATTACTTGAATTACTAAAATGAAAGTGTGCTTCACTAGTGCCATATTAATGATACCTTTATGACTACATGTACTTAAAAATATAAGTTGGAAAGGGTATTGGTTAAATATTTTAAACAAGCCTTTATAATATCGTTCAAGCAATGTCAAGTACAACTTTTATTTTAAAAGATTTCGTTAGAATTTAGTCTTTGAAAATATTAATAAAAGCTTACAGCAGGTAGGCTATAAAATAACACTGTATGCTGTCTATTTAGTTTCTGGTTGAAAAAGCACAGCAGTACTTTAGTTCATTACCTTTGAAAAAAACAGTAACAAGATAATACAGCTGCCTCTGATTAAGATGTAAATTCTTTCTAATTAGAATGTAAATTCTTACATTTAAATGAAGACATCAATTGTCAGGATGCCATATGATATCTTATTCCACCTTGCCTGAATGAAGCCCTCACTGTTCATCTATGGCACTAAAATAGTTTTGCAATCCCTTTGTTCTCTGATTCTTGTAATATTCTCTCTTCATGTTCCCTTTACACATTGCTTTTGTTTGTTTTCCCCCTGCATCTGATATTGTTGTGTCTTGGGATTTTGCAGAAATTTGGAATGAAAATTGAGTTCAGTCAGTGCCAGTATTTGCTTGTGCCTCAATTACTTCTGCTGAATTTTCCTCAATGCAAATCAGGCAGGTTGCATAAAGTGGTGCATGTATTTGAAATAATTAATTTTCCGTAAAATGATGGATCAAGTCCAATCAACCTTCATGAAATCCAAATAAAAGAATAGAGAATTAGAAATTAATTAACATTTTGTGTTGCTAATACTTTATTATGCAGTCTAGACTATAAATAATAAGTTTTATTTTTGAGCATAACTTTTTATTATGAACTGTTGATGATAACCTTTGACATAATTATCTTGTTAATATATATTAGTATATTAACCTAAATTTAATGTCATGGAAGTCATTGTAAATTAATAACATTTTAAAATAGAAAATAACAAGATACAGAGAGTTTAAGAATTGACCCATTAATTAATTTTGCATATAAAGCTCTTCTGCAGAGTTAAGGCAATATGTGTCTACCAATTGATTTTAAAATGTTTAATTTCATTGTTTGATTAAACCAGCCCATAATACTAAATCTTGTCTGAGAACGAGACAGGTTTTTTTTTTTCCTGAAAACTTGGTTTTAGTCAAATACATGTGTAGGAGAAGTTTACATTCTTCTTACAAACACATGCCTTCTGTTACTACTCCAATTTATTCTTCTTTTCCCCATTTATGAGCTTTATTACTTTTTAGCATGTATTTTTAATGGAATATTTCATGCCAATAAGATTCTCTGCTTATGAGACTTGGTCGTAGAGGTAGTGACACCATTTTGGTAAAGTGACCAAATCTTTACATAAATTGCAAAAAGTTTTTTTGATCTGTCATAATTACATATGAATGTGTGGTAAAAATAATATTTATAATGCCTTTATGCACAGAAAGTTATAATTATGACCAAATTGTCACTAGTAATAACAGTTTATATGATGATTCCAGTTCAACTGATATGCCTCTATCACAGTTTTACTTAACATGCTAATTTGAGAACAGTTTAAAGAGTTCTCATAACAATAGTTGTATTTTCTCACCAAACAGTGCTTACCATAAAGTCTTCCACTGAAAGTATTGCACTGGTTTTTTGCAACTGAATTGTAGCAGCTGTCACTTTATTATCAACCAGGAAAACTGTGCTTGTTTGTTAGGAGGGAGTCATAAAAGAGACTATAATGTTGGAGTTTTTTTAAGTTCTAGCAAGCAGGACTCAATATGTTAGAAAAATATGACTTATTGATCACAAACATGTTATTTGCTTATCTAAGTCCTTTAATACACCTGTAGTAATCTTACCAAAACAGGAAGTTAAATACAGTCTTTCAAATCTTTTTTACTCAGTGTGGAGCTATGGAATATTATTATAACTTCAAACTGTAAGTCCAAGTATAGCACTTCTTCCCCTTGGAACTGCAGAACAGGCACAAAAGGCGATTATTCCTGAGGAAGCCCCAGTCACGTAAAGGTTCGATCAGCGTGCACACAGGTGGTGGTGTGTCAGTGAGGAGCTGAAGTGGGCATTAAAGTATTTGTAGGATGAGGCCTTATTACTTATGCATATAACTCTTGCTATTCACTGAAGTTGGGATATCTTACGCATAATATCAAATGGTCAAGTGTTCTGAAGTATAATATAACTTTGGGTGTTGCAGGTGATCTTGACAGTTTTATCAAAAGACATATTAAAAATTAGAGTTTATAAGTAACATCAAAATAGGCTGCATAGTGTACTGTCCAGTGTCAATCTCAGTTCTGACATTTAAGAGAAAACTGGTGAAATACAAAAGTACTTTATATGGAGAGCTCACTCTGAAATTCTGGAGGACTGTGCCCTCCTCATATGTACCTTGGAAGAGAATTTTCATAAACATGAGCCTCTACCATTATGAAACTTTTTTTTCTCTTTATATTCCTTTTTTAAAAATTTACTTGTACTAAAAACTGATGCATTTTATTAAAGGAAATAACATGCCATGATCCTGAACAGTTATTCAGTTATTTCAGCTGGGGCTTATCAACAGCAGCTAAGTATTAAGAAACTCCCCTGTGTTTACTGTGTTGCAGAGAAAACATCATTCTGGGGTGTGGGATGGTTATATTTCTCTCTGTGTGTACATATATATACATATATATGTATATGTGACCATATATATGTGTTCTAGGATGCTTTGGGTGCTGTATTACTATTTATACTATCCCAAACAGATAGTGGATTAGTGTCATGTTTCATAGTATATTTAATAACTCTCTTAGTGGGTGAAGAGGAAATAACTCTGAGCAGTTCATCCTGGATATTGAAGTGGAAGGAAGTAAGAAACTTTTCATCCAATTAGACTAACATCTAAAAAACATGATATAGATAACACAGTAATAAAAATAAATTTGTGTACTCAAACATTTTCGTATGTAAAATGAGCTGAATGATAGCAGAAACTGAGCAGATTCTCGCCTTTGAGGGGTTTAGTTAGAGAAATAACAGCATCTTTTACAAAAATTTTCCCTCTGTTGCTTTCTTTCCTCAAGATACCTTCTAGTTTACCTACAAAACAAAGAATGTTACCAATCATCTTCACCCTTGCATTTTTAATATTATAATGTATTTCTGAATGAGAGGAGTAGCCAGTGAAAAACAGGTCTTACAAACAATCAAATTCTTCACTTTAAGGCTTTCTTTAACCACTTGATCTGTACCCAACCCTAATGCCTTTGGTTTGGAGTACACAATAAGATGATTGTTGTAAACTTCATTTTCTGCAACACAGTGATTTGCTCTGTATCTCTTCCTCCTTAAATTTGTATTTCTCTTCTACTTTATTCTGCACTTTACTCAAATATTTTTCTCTAGAAAAAAAAAAATAGTCTCCCATTGCATTTATCAGTCTGAACAATTGACAATTTCTCATTTGTCACAGACATTGCAAATCACATGTCTAGAGCTTTCTTTGCAGTCCAAGTCTCTATTAGTTCTTTTTTTGTGAAAGCAATCCAAGACCCTCCTGTTGCCTCCTGAGAGAGTCTACTGCTGTGTCAAAAAGACTGTTTAAAGTGTGAGCTTAATAAGTTTGTAGAAGTAATCTTATTTATATCCTGCCATTGACTGGTTTTCACCTTCAGTAAGTTTAGAATTGATCTATCTTTTGTGGCTAGTTACAGTTTGCTGATACGTGAATTTTCTGATGAATCAAGTATCAGCTGCAATTACAGTCTGCACTGAACAGCTCAGGAGGGTGTGCCAGCAGAGGAGGTGAATTCCATTCTGAGTCAGGCTCATGTCTCACTCTCTGATGGTGTCTCTCACAGGACATCTTCCTCAGTTCTGCTGGAAACTCATATCAGTTACTGTCCTTACTCTGGACATTTCCTCCTCATGTGAGATTTTTAGCTATTCCTAACATGGGAGAGTGTAGCTGTGTAACAGTAGCTGTGGAGCTGAGTTTGCAATGGTGCCCTTGCCAAGGGAAAGGATCCTCTCTTTTTTCTTTATTAATTTTTAATATATTGCATTCATAGGGCCATCTTCTATCTTTTACATTACTCAGCAGCATCAAGGTCATCTTCAGCATTTAACACTGTATTAAACCCTGATTTATTTCTGCAAAAGTCCAGCAAGCTAGTTCAAATTTATATGTAAATCTAATCAGACTGGTTTTTTGTCTCTTGGTGCTATTTCGCCACCACTTGAATTGGGAAGCGTGGAAAGCTGAAGTGCTATTGCAGTCAGTTTTTAGAGCACAGGCTATACTTTGGGTTGAATGTCAGCCTATGTATAGGTAATGTTATAGGTTCAGGGGCTTCTTCTGAATTTTGAAATTTTTAAGTACTCCATGAAGCAGTTTGACTTGTCTGCACCAAGTAACAGTGAGGCAAACTGCCAGAGTTTATTGTACTAATAATTTGTCTCTACAGTTGGTGAGGAAACAAAGACTTTCTGCCATATTAATGGGGAAACATCTGCCCTTCTAAAGAGAGAAGTCTGATTAAATAAAAGAGAATAACTTATATTGTCAGGATAACTCATATTGTCAGTGTGGAGAAGGAGTGTGGAATAATTACTGGGAAATTATAGTCATGTGTGGGGTTTCTGTGACATTTTTGGTCTTCTGTTAATCTGTCCAGTCTTGGTCAAAATGTCAGCACAGACACAGATAAGAAGCTATGTTTGAACTCTCAGTATAAGCTAGACCTACCAAAGAGATTTGAAATATTCAAAACTAAACAATTTAAAAAATTATTTACTGTGATCTTATTATGAGCAGGATTCCCATTACAAAATGCTGAATACCTTTTCTTCCTCAACAGTCATGAGAAGAAAACCTTTTCCTTCACATGCTGTATTATGCATGACAAAATGAATTAAATGCATGTTTATGATAATTGTGTTATTCATTTTACTTAGCAGTGGAGAGGTGATGGAATGAGAAACAAATATTTTGAATAGATGTTTTCATAGAGTAAATGAAAGCAGTATTGAGTGTATGAATAAGTCATGGTAAAAACAGTTCAGACACTTATTTTGGATGTACACAGCATTATTTTGCCTAATATGTACATTAGGTATGGCTTTTGCTTATATTATGCTCTGAATATGCCATCAAAAAGCCTTCTTCTGAATAAACTTGCTTAAATTATGGATACAAGCACCCAGCATATTTTAAAATATTTTAAAAGTATGCAGAGTGCAAGTGACATTGAATAACACTTCTTATGCATCTATTAATTCAGTTTGCTTTATTCATTTTTAAAAGTTGAGAGATGGCTTCAAAATGGTGTATAATAATGTTCAGTATAAATCGGTAAGATAGGCAGAGGCTTTGTTTTTCATTTTGTTGGTGGTTTCTGACTCGTATCTTAGAAGAGGGAGCCACTTTAGTAATGCAGCTTCTACCAAATGTGGATATCCATCATCAATTTCCCCACTACTGTCAATCAGGCTGAGCCCATCAGACTGAATTATTGCTATAAAATAAAAGCAGCTTTATAATTGAAAATAGAGAGTTTTCTTGCTAAATGCTGACCTCTGTGCAAATGTGTGCAGCCTGATTTGAAGACCAGTTTGCTAGAGAACTGTGGTACTTCGTGAACTTTAATATGAGCCATGTTTTTAACCGTGTAATTGTATTAATTCAAAAGTCTGCAAAGCCTGAAGATAAAAGCTTTACTCATCAGGTTGATGGTAGTTTGTTACAAATAATCAGATGTTCAGTATTTGAAGTACAAGCAAAATAAATCATTTTGTACAAGAGGATTATGGTTACCAGTTACCAGAAATTAAAGATTGATCTAAAATCGTAGTTCCAAGTAGTTTATACACAGAAGTTTTTAGCATTCGGATATGGAGATGCTTGATTCCTAATATTAATTAAAAAGATGGTTGAGATCCCTAAGTGATTTGGTTTAAAAAGATATAAAGCCATCGAAATATGCAAGAAAGTGATTGCATTATAGTAGAGTTGGCTATAAATCACATTTTCGCACTCATCTGTAATTTGTAGTCGTCCAGCTCTGGGTGACGTTGAGAAAATAAT